>NC_051235.1:30184195-30241695 GCF_015220715.1 Pygocentrus nattereri
GCAGGATAGCTGTGCAGAGAGAGAGAGAGAGAGAGAGAGAGAGAGAGAGAGAGAGAGAGAGAGAGAGAGAGAGAGAGAGAGAGAGAGAGAGAGAGAGAGAGAGAGACGGAGAGTTGAAGGTCATTCCAGTGGAGTTTGTATTATTTAGTGTTACTGTGTTTTTTGCACACCCAAATAATTCAGCACTCCTGTGGCAGGTAGAGGCTTTAGAATTACACACAAAAACTAGCAGCAATAAACAACAACAGTAGCAGTTCTGAGTAATCGCTCAGGCCACTTCAGTAGGCAAGTTTAAGTTCATTCAGTCATGGTTCTTCAGATTAATGAAGAAGGTGTTATATGTCGCTGCTGTTGGAACAAAACCTCATATCTCCAAAATAGTAACTTTACAGGAGAAGGAAAAAACCTGCATTACTTTCAATGTAAGTCAATGGAACCAGACGTCTTTCCAAGTCATTTTTGCCCATTTATTTTGGTCCATCCTTCATCAAATTCACACACAATGTAAAGGCCAACATGCATTTTAAATTATGACAAAAACTGAAAATCAACAAAAATGGAAATACGAGGTTTTGTTCCGACAGCAGCGATATGGTTCTTTTGAGCCTTTTAGCACAACAAGGGTTCTTTGATTGTTATAATGTCAATGTTGTAACAGTAGAAGAGCCCTTTTGGTGCTTTAAGGAACCTCTTTTTCACCATTGTTGATGGTAGAATGCAAAAATGAGCTGTAAAGCTAAACACTGACAACTAAACTCTTTAAAAAGAATTCAGGTAGAATAACCTCATGGAAAACTGTCTCTGAGCTTTCTTTGATAAAATCACACAGTTGCCAGTCTAGTTCTGTTCTTTCTACATGAACATACGTTTCTATCCACTCAGTGTCTACAAATCTCCTGTTAAACACCAGCAACTGAGTCTGCACTTGATAATAATATGCATTGACAGTCTTTAAGTTGTGGAGTACCATTATTTTCTTCCAGATATGATCTCTTGCTCAGAGAGTAGCATTATGACTACAACAAGGACATTAGCTTTCTACAGCATTGCCACAGAAACTGCATGGAACGACTGCTTCTGGTGATACTCCCAAATGTGGAAACTCTTGAGTAACCTTCTGGACTCTGAGTAACCTTCTGCTTTTCATGTAACAAGGTCCTCATATGTTTCATATCTAAACCCTCCGTTATCTTCATCACTACTTTCCAAACCCGCTGCAGCAGCTTCAGCAGCTGTAAACTCTCTGATGCCGTTTCACACGAGTCTCCAATGTGGACTGAACGAAGAATGAAGGGTTTCCAGCGTGACGGTCAGTCCCTAGTGATTTCCTGAGTGTGCGTCGGTCAGTTTCACACAGAATGTAGACGGACACACGAATCCACCAGCTCCACACGGTGAGAGGCAGACGACGTGTATCTCAGCCCCTCTTCACAGGCTCATAACTCCAGATGCGAGTCTCCTATGAGCTCGTGATAAGATGGAATGGAAGAGGCGAGTCTACAGATTCAATTTTTTCCTATGGTATGTTATCACATATCTAAGATATATCACACATCTAAAGATGTATCATCTTCTCAAGATACAGAAATATGCACAGAAATATTGAATTTGATGTGTAGGTGAGTTCATGGACCACAGAGGGTTAACGACAAACCCACATCTTCCACAGGTAAAGATTTCAAAGTTTTTTTTTGTAGTCAAAAGTTTTTTTTTTGTATGTCAGTATTGGTCCAAGGCTACTTCCTCATGCCCACACCCCAGGCTGGTTGCTTTGGTAGTCATTTGACACTTTAGGGATAATAAATGGCTTTCACAGAACTGCAGTCACCCTACCATCCCTGAGTTTGTACCAGACTTTACATTTAAAATGTTCTTTCCAACATTAGCTTTATTTTAGTGACCTTTACATTTTCTATTATAGGGTGACCAGATTTCTGAAATGATAAGTGGGAAATTTCCAGTTCAGTGCTTAATATATCACTGAAAAATCCAAAGTTTTTATCTATGAAATACAAAAGGGGACAGTTCCAGGTTTATGTCTTTTGAGCACAGGAGCTGCTGACTGAGATTGACATTAATGGTATTCAGAGCAGCATGCAAAGACTAAATTACAAAAGAGATTTATATTTCTTGCTTTTCCCTTCTCAAGATTTGCCGCTTATCACTTGGAAAGTTCTCACAAGTCACTAAGTCTAGCGGCTCAGGCAGGAATGACACAAAAGATTCAATGGCAGCCCATAATTCATATACATATATATACACACACACGCACACGCACACGCACATTATATAATATATATATATATATATATATATATATATATATATATATATATATATATATATATATATACACACATATATACACATATACACACCCATGGCTATAGCCCAATAACCTGACCCTAAACTCACACCACATGTCATATATGGATATATTAAAATATGCATATGCATGCATATATTAAAAATGATGCACTGTTTGTAGATGTCATGGTAGCTACATTCAAGTAGACTGTATGCCTGTATGAAGCAAAGCCCACCAATCACCTGGTAGGAGAATCAAGTCTCTTAACTTGACCCCCGCTTTAATCCCTGCAGACGATGTTGCTCCTGGTCAACCAGTTCCTGGTTTACACAGTGGTATTCTGTAAAACTAGGCAAGCAAGTGGTAGTGGTGGTCAGTAGACAGCAGCAGCAAGCGGCCTCTGCTGGCCAACACAAGCGCAACGTGAGACATCTGCCCATCTCCTCTGCTGCAGGTCTTCCTTAAGACTATCTGGTGTGCTTTTAATCCATAGTTTAAAGCGGGGATCATTCCAGGGACAGCTCCAGAAAACTCCCTATCAACTCCTCTTTATCCAGACATTTGCTGTCATACAGTTCTTCTGGACAGGCCATGCTGTCAGTCACAGGAACATCCTGCCCTGCATATCCTGGCATAATGGAGAGCAGGGTTGCTTTAGCATTTGTGGCATTCAGTTCAGCCAGGAATGCCTTTGTCTCTGCATCTGTTGGGGCTGGCACATGAGGCAGCTTTGGTGAGATGTCACTGTGATGTGTAGCTGCCCCAGTTGACAAGCAATTGTCCAGCATCCTCTTTAGTGCCTTGCTAGATTGGAAATGGATGGGGTTTACCTCATGTGTCTCGCCTCCTTGGACAACCCATTTGGTATCAAGTAGAGTCTTGATCTGTGACAGCAGCCTGGATAACTAACAGCAATGCACTTATATGACGGCTGGTCTCTCCTAATCCTGCCATGCAGGCGCAATAAACAACCAATATGATGTCGTCGCTTCAAGAAACTATGCATGGCAACAATGTGGCCCATTTTCTCTCGGGCTGTGCTGGACCTGGTGAACAGTCGTAAACATAATTTCCTTAAAATAGTAAAACCTTTTTGCTCACAACTGGTCCAAAAACATAAGAGACCCTTATTAGTCCCACAGTGGGGAAATTTCACCTCCGCATTTAACCCATCCGTGAAGTGAAACACCACATACACACAAGTGAACACACACACACTAGGGGGCAGTGAGCACACTTGCCCGGAGTGGTGGGCAGCCCTATCCACGGCGCCCGGGGAGCAGATGGGGGTTAGGTGTCTTGCTCACAGACACCTCAGTCATGGACTGTCAGCACTGGGGATTGAACCGGCAACCTTCCGGTCACAAGGCCAGATCCCTAACCTCCAGCCCACGACTGCCCCCAAACACCACATACACACAAGTGAGCACACACACACACACACTAGGGGGCAGTGAGCACACTTGCCCTGAGTGGTGGGCAGCCCTATCCACAGTGCCTGGGGAGCAGTTGGGGGTTAGGTGTCTTGCTCAAGGACATCTCACTCATGGACTGTCAGCTCTGGGGATCAAACCGGCGACCTTCCGGTCACAGGACCAGTTCCCTATTAACTACAATCTCACAAAAGATGGTTCTCAAAGGGTTCTTAAGTAAAGACACTGTAAAAGGATGTTTTGCATCAAGAAATAGATGGCTTGTAGATCGTCCTTCATAGAACCTTTGTGAAACAGGTTTTATATTGCACCAAAAAGGTTCTTCTATTGTTGCAAGCTTGACATCATAACATTGCAATCTAAAAAGATGGTTCTTTAGTAAAGAAAATGGTTTTATATAGAACCATGAACACATTTAAAGATCCTTTTGCATGACTAATGGGTTCTTTGCATCATGAAAGGGTTCTTCAGAATGTGCTGTAGATGGTTTCACATAGAACCCTTCTGAAAATGGTCTATATATCACCCAAAAGGGTTCTACACATTCTCCATCAATCCATTGATGCACCCTTTAAGCAGGCAACTACTATGATCGATTATGATCGATTAACTATTATGATTTTTTTAGCAACCACTAAGAATTGCCTGAAATTATTCTACCACTAATTTTAGTTATTCAGTATTTACTATGAATTACTGATCCACACCTTTGTGCATTTTCTGTCTTTTAAACAACCCTTTACTAAGGCAGGGTTAGTAATTATGTTGCTGGTGTTCGATATGCAGCCTTATGGCCATTAAAAGTTCTGACAGGTGTATCACTGCAGCATATAAGGCAGTTTCTAGTGTTCGATCATTCGTCCAGATGTCCACTGCTTATAATGAGCCCGTATTATTGCTGTGTGATGTGTGCGAGTGTTTCAGGTATTTTGTGCATGAACCTCTCCACCATCTGCAGCCTGAGTGCCGTGATAAGCACCAGATGTTCACTCCATCAGGAGCTCCGGGGATCAAGCCATACACCACCTCTGGGGTTTATGGGCTGTGCTGAGTGTTGGGCTGCATATGTGAGATACATGTAAGTAAGCATGGATGTGGATGTTAGAGTACAGCTGTTTTTAAGACTATGGTGTCTTTTACATTTAATTCATCCATCTGCTGGTGTCTGCCAAGCCAAGTCTTTCTTTTCACGCTGCAAAAAAGGCTTTTATTTTGAAAAAAAATGCCTAAATCACCTTATATCCACTCTAAAATTACACTCACTGGCCACTTTATTAGGTGCACCTGTTCAGTTGCTTGTTAACACAAATAGCTAATCAGCCAATCACACGGCCGCAGCTCACTGCATTTAGGCCTGTAGAGGTGGTCAAGACGACTTGCTGAAGTCCAGACCGAGCATCAGAACGGGGAAGAAAGGGGATTTAAGGGGCTTTGAACGTGGCGTGGTTGTTGGTGCCAGACGGGCTGGTATGAGTATTTCAGAAACTGCTGATCTGGGATTTTCACACACAACCATCTCCAGGGTTTACAGAGAACGGTCTGAAAAAGAGGAAATATCCAGTGAGCGGTCAGTTGTGTGGACGAAAATGCCTTGTTGATGTGAGAGGTCAGAGGAGAACGGGCAGACTGGTTCCAGATGATAGAAAGGCAACAGGAACTCAAATAACCAACCAGAATCTCTGAGGAACGTTTCCAACACCTTGTTGAAAGTCTGCCACGAAGAATTAAGACAGTTCTGAAGGTGAAAGGGGGTCCAACCTTTTACTAGCAAGGTACATAATAAAGTGGCCAGTGAGTGTGTGTGTGGAGATCATTAAACACACGTTCTGTTAATTTGAGGGGAAGTTTTACAAAACATAAATAAATAAATAAAAATGTGCGTTTATTAAAGTGGCCAGTGAGTGTACAGCTCACTATACAAGAGCCAGTCACAATGATATGATCTGATTAGTTTAGAAACATTCCTCTTTTTGTTTCACAATATCTGTATACTTTTTATCATCTTAGAAACAGCAAGACGATTCGAGAGGTTCTGACTAAACCAGACCTGGAGAACCTCATCCACGCCTTTGTTTCTAGCAGGATTGATCATGGTAATGGTCTCCAAACTGGACAGACCCTTGGACCCTGACAGAGCATGTACTATTTCTGGAGTGGATCACTCTCAGCACTGCAGTGACACTGATGTGGTGGTGGTGTGTTAGTGTGTGTTGTGCTGGTCTGAGTGGATCAGACACAGCAGTGCTGCTGGAGATTCTAAACACCTCAGTGTCCCTGCTGGACCGAAAACAGTCCACCAACCAAAAAACATCCAGCCAGCAGCGTCCTGTGGGCAGCGTCCTGTGACCACTGATGAAGGACTAGAGGATGACCAACACAAACTGTGCAGCAGCAGATGAGCTGTCGTCTCTGACTTTACATCTGCAAGGTGGACCGACAACGTAGGAGTGTCTAATAGAGTGGACAGTGAGTGGACACAGGGTTTAAAAACCCCAGCAGCACTGCTGTGTCTGATCAACTCAGACCAGCGCAACACACACTAACACACCACCACCACGTCAGTGTTACTGCAGTGCTGAGAATGACCCACCACCCAAACAGTACCTGCTCTGTGAGGGTCCATGGGGGTCCTGACCACTGAAGAACAGGGTAACAGAGTATCAGAGAAACAGATGGACTACAGTCTGTAACTGTAGAACTACAGAGAGCAGCTATACAGTAAGTGGAGCTGATAAAGTGGACAGTGAGAGGAGAAACGAGGAGGTGGACGATTTCTCTGGCCAAGACTTTTCTCCACTGTACTGTTTGCACAGGTGGCTACATCTTCATGTTGTACAGGTTTTGATGTACACAGCATTACCTCCCTATTGGTGGTCATTGACATCTGACCTGTCAAGATCTCCTCCTTAATGCACTGTCAGCAGGCTGCCTAATTACTCACCCGACTCCGTTACTGCGTGGGGCTCCACATACGCATATTACAAATGTCCAGCAGGGAGATAATCTGATAGGCTTGTAGACTAATATGCTGTTTATTGGTAACTGTAAATGATCTTCGCACCTTGCTGTGACTTAAACTGACTAATCTTTGCGGCTAATATTGGACCACTGTGAAGAACGTGAGGAAATGAAGTTATAGCTCATAAGAACTCTTTGACGTTTATAAACTTCACAGTCAGTTGCAAGTGCTTAGAGACATAACCGAGGAACATTATTCCATAGTGCTCATTACTGAAGGTAATGGGTTTAAATGAAAAGGGCATCTCAGTATCCATAAGGTTGTGCGCAGGTATCCAAGCAGTTCTGTTCCCACTAGTACATTAATATTACTGAAAAACGTCTTTATTATCTGCATTTATGAACTTTACAGCCAACTGCAAGTGAGACTGGCTAAGATCTTTCCACATTTTCATGATGGATAGCACGATGTTTGAAGGTGAGTAAAGACATCATCCTGGTCCACATGTGCAGATACAAAACCACTTATTTGCCAGAGTACGTTTTGGTTTGACCATCTGAATTTCTGTGACCAAATCATAAGGAAAATTATTCAGTAACCGTATGAAATAAACACAATTTATTTATTTATTTGTTTATTTATTTATTTATCTATCTTTTGTAAAATTTCCCCTCAAATTAACAGATCGTGTGTTGAATGATCGCCACACACACACACTCACTGGCCACTTTATTAGATACCCCTTTCTAGTAAAAGGTTGGACCCCCTTTTGCCTTCAGAACTGTCTTAATTCTTCTTGTCAGACTTTCAACAAGGTGTTGGAAACGTTCCTCAGAGATTCTGGTTGGTTATTTGAGTTCCTGTTGCCTTTCTATCATCTGGAACCAGTCTGCCCATTCTCCTCTGACCTCTCACATCAACAAGGCATTTTCATCCACACAACTGACCGCTCACTGGATATTTCCTCTTTTTCGGACCGTTCTCTGTAAACCCTGGAGATGGTTGTGCGTGAAAATCCCAGCAGATCAGCAGCTTCTGAAATACTCAGACCAGCCCGTCTGGCACCAACAACCACGCCACGTTCAAAGCCCCTTAAATCCCCTTTCTTCCCCGTTCTGATGCTCGGTCTGCACTTCAGCAAGTCGTCTTGACCACCTCTACAGGCCTAAATGCACTGAGTTGCAGCCGTGTGATTGGCTGATTAGCTATTTGTGTTAACAAGCAACTGAACACCTAATAAAGTGGCCAGAGAGTGTATTTCTATATTGAGCTCTATTTACACAAAGTTAGGTTAGTTCATCATTTATGTTGAACAGACTCTCCCAAAGTTTTACGCTGCTGCGCTGACGTTGAACCGCGTGCTGCACTGGGTCGGTCTGACCAACAGGTCAAAACCAGCTCTAAACAAAGTGACCGCTGGGCCCTGATTGGTGCTCTGGCTTTGCGCTTCTTTCGTTTTGACATGTTACGTATTTATACACACAGAAACCAAAAGGAACGACAGATTTCTCAAAATGTAGGAGGAAAAAGTCGGATATTAGACTCTGAAATGTAGTGGAGTGAAAGGAAAAAGTCGCCCAGAACGGAGAAACTTCAGTACAGATACACCAAAAATACCAAAGTACAGAAACCAATTACATTTACTCAGATACTCAGTTAGTGTCCACCACTGAAAATCTCAGAAATCATGGTTCTAAACTGGCACTGGGGTGGTTCCCTCAAGGCTCCATCTCAGTGCCTTTAGTCAGGGAACATAACTGAACCATAATCCACTGAAATGATCTGTTCTAAGCTGGACTGACTCCACCCACCCCGCCTCGCCTCGCCTCCAGGATTCTATTCTACTGCTCTGTTTTAAAACATTCAGTTATGAAAAGGAACAAATACCAACTTTTCACCTGGAGGAACTGATTTAAGCTCCACAATCAGACCTTAAACCCACTGTAAAACCTTTGAGGGAACATTTACACTGTTTGTACCTCGATGAACGAAAAATACCAGCAGAGAACCTTCATTTCTAACGATGTACGTTCTTTTTTTAAATGATTAATCTGTTCCTTTTTTTTTATCCCCTCACCCAAGCATCTTAGCCAGTATAATAGTACAGTAATGACCCAGAAGTTGTTAGAGGGCCCCCTGGTGGCCACAGAGCCCTAAGAAGCTGCTTATGTCGCTTTTTAAGTGCAGCCGGCGCTGATATCTAATGATGATCCAGAGGTAATAGGAGTGAGTCATAATGCTAATCAGCACTCACTGCTTTTCTTTCATTATAAGTGATATTATCGTTTCTTTGGGTGTCAGAGTTCCTTAAGAAAGAAAGAAAAAAAAAGTCTTCTTCTCTCTCTGGGTGCCCTTGCCTTGTCTGTTCAGGTGAGACCAGCTTCAGTAAGCTGCTGTGATAAGAACATACGGCGGAAAGTGTTCCGTTTGATTTCCGGCACAAGCTCTTTTCTCTCGGTGGCACTGCGGGTCAACAGCAGCTACAGGGTTCCTGCTTAATTACATGAAAAACATGCTGTTTGAAGGAAGAAGGAAAACACTCCACGCTTCGCCCGCAGAGCTGATATCATGCTCAGCGTTAAAAGTCCTGGAAGGTGGGCAGTGTGAAGAAGTTGATGTTGCAGATGTGATGAAAGGATAAGAAGAGGATGAAAGACTTGAAGGGGAAATCAGCCGTGTGGTGTCCTGCAGTGAGGGACATCCACCTTCTAACGTTCCCTGAAAGCAACCGCTTGAATCGCGGGTGAAGCAGGAGTCGGTCATCTGTGTCTTCCTCTAATAGTGTTGTAACTGAAGGTGAATTTTTAGGGGAAAACAGGGGTCGCCATGACTACAGCACACCTATCGCTCTTGTCCGATCAAAACCTAAACCTCGTACGTCCAAAACGGAAACTTTACAGGAGAAGGAAAAAAACGTACTTTACTTCTAATGTAAGTCAATGGAACCAGAGTTTTTTCTAAGTCATTTTAGGTCGTTTCTTTTAGTCCATTCATCAAGAAATTTGCCTACAACGTAAAAGGCCACGTGTTTTTTCAAACTATGTCAAAAACTCAAAAACGTCAAAAATGGAGATACGAGGTCTTGCTCCAACAGCAGCGATATAGACGTTTTATTTACTCTCCAAAACCACCAGTGAACCTACATGTGGCCTCTGAGCTTACACACTCACAAGCCACTTTATTAGGTACTGTTCAGTTGCTTGTTAACACAAATGTCTAATCAGTCAATCACACGGCTGCAACTCAGTGCATGTAGGTCTGTAGAGGTGGTCAAGACAACGTGCTGAAGTGCAGACCGAGCATCAGAACGGGGAAGAAAGGGGATTTAAGGGACTTTGAACGTGGCGTGGTTGTTGGTGCCAGACGGGCTGGTCTGAGTATTTCAGAAACTGCTGATCTGCTGGGATTTTCACACACAACCATCTCTAGGGTTCACAGAGAACGGTCCGAAAAAGAGGAAATATCCAGTGAGCGGTCAGTCGTGTGGATGAAAATGCCTTGTTGATGTGAGAGGTCAGAGGAGAATGGGCAGACTGGTTCCAGATGATAGATGAATTTAGTGGATGTTAGTGAATTTGAGGATAACAGGATTGTTAAGAATCACATCCAGTGTTTCTTCAGGTTCCCCTGCTGAGGTTTCTTTGTTCACTGTTCTCCAGAATAGTTTTATTTCTGTCTGATTTTCTTTCTTTCTCATGTTCAAACAGTAGAACCTCTTATCTCTCTCTCTCTCTCCCCCTATTTATTTTTCTCTTTCTCACTCTTTCTGTACTTGCAGTCCTGGATTTGAATCAGTTTCTTGTTTTGAGATTTCTGCTCTGAGATTAAGGACTAGTTTTAAATTCCTGCCTGAGAACCATGGCCTCGGATTTGGAGGTACTGATCCTCATCCCGGTTTCACACCAAATCCCTCTGAACGGCTCTGTTTTCATCTTAACCATTGAATTATGCAGAGGTTTTAATGGAATTCCTATATAATAATGCGTGTAAATGTGTGATTTAAGATTATCTTGTATGTTGAATCACTTCTTCATGAAGAATTTGTTTGAGGGCAAAATAGAAGCTACAACCAATCAAACTAACTGGAATAATTGCAATTGAAGTCCAAATGCAGTCACAAATAATGAAGGTATATGATTATTCACACTTATGTTCCAACATTGCCCTGCGATGGACTGGCGACCTGTCCAGGGTGTATCCTGCCTTCCACCCAGAGACTGCGGTGATAGGCTCCAGCACCCGCCCACAACCCTGACGGAGAAGCGGCTTAGAAAATGGATGGATGGATGAATGGACGTTCCAACCTTGGCCAAATTCCACCTGGTTTTATTGAAATCATGGCTTGGACAGAGTGGTTGCCGTGATTGGCTCCCAATAAAAAGGCTGTTTCACTGGTTAAATGTGCTTTAGATGTGAGCTGAATGACGGCAAGAAGTTTCTAGCACTTGTTATACTTGTCTAGCACTCTGATCTTCCGTTTATCCGCTCTCTCTCGCTTCTTCTGATGGATGTTTTCATCCGAAGGGTCGCGCCGCAGGTGGTTGATGCAGCAGGAGTCAAGCCAAAGGCTGCAATTAAGCTAAACTCCAGCACTTTTCTTATTTCCCTTTTGTTAGGGATCACACACTTCCTGCTCATCACACCTCAATTATTTTGATGAGCTCGGTCTGAACGCGAGCAGAAACATACAGTAGACATCAGCATGAAGTGGCCTGGAGAAATCCTGCGTCATGCTGGCACAGCTGGAGACCAGCTGCGGCCCAAAGTCTGTCCTGCAGCCGAAGTGAGATGAAGTTTTCCGCCAATACGTCATCGGCTGTTTCGTTATGAAGAGCCCACATGCATATGGTTCTTTGGGTGTTCCTGGTCCTATATAGAACTACTGTCTTTACTATAGATTGAGATTATGTGACCCTAATTAGTCCCACGACAGGAAATTTTCACCTCTGCATTTGACCCACCACATACACACTAGTGAACACACACACACACACACTAGGGGGCAGTGAGCACACTTACCCGGAGCGGTGGGCAGCCCTATCCACAGTGCCCGGGGAGCAGTTGGGGGTTAGGCGTCTTGCTCAAGGACACCTCAGTCATGTACCGTCGGCTCTGGGGATCAAACCGGCGACCTTCTGGTCACAGGGCTGGTTCCCTGACCCTCAGCCCACGACTGCCCCCAACTTACAGAACCATGAGAAAATGCCATATCTGAGTGCGTTCCCTGAAGTGGGTGTGTTCATTTATTTTCACTTCGAAAATCGGTACAACGTGTAATTCTACCAGGGGTGTGTTAACTTTTACACACAACTGTATCTCTTTTTTATTCATGAGATTATTATGAGAATATTACGAAATTATTCAACATATTCCACGACATGTTTACTTCTTTAATTTTCCTTTGTAAAACTAACTCATTTCGTTGGCAGATGCTTTTGTATAATTTTTTGAAACAAGTAAAATGAACAGTAACAGTTTCGATTTATAGTATCCTAAGGACAGACTCTACTAGGTACTAGATACTTTTAGCTTTGATGTTAAACGTTTAACTGTTTGTAACTACTTGGTACTTTTTACCCAACATAATTACAATATTATCAATTACTCAGAGGTTTGATTTTCACACTTTCCCAGTAAATATTGAGACACTTTTTTGGCCTTTCAGTGTAATTTCTTGAAACTCACCATCATGTTACCTATAATAATTATGTGGTACTTTGGTGTTTGTACCTCACAGTTACCTGGTTAGTACCTAGAACTTAAGAGTTACCAAAATATCCCATTATTTCTCAAAACAAGCAAATTTATCAATCAAAGAATGATACTTTTACTAGATCAGATGACTGAAAACGAAGCAAATGTCTAGAAATAGGCTGAATAATCTGACAATATTCTATGTAAGATTTATAAACTAGATTTAAGATGTTTTCACTTGTTAGGATATTTTTTCAGTGTATACAGTTATACAATAAACTACACCCTGTACGTCCTGAAACAAGAGCAAAGTCGAGTTCAAGTGTTTTTGAGGTTTGAGCTTTTATAAAATGCTGTGAAATAAAATATCGAAAAAGCTAAATTTCATTCATTCGTCAAGGTGAAGGTGGGGCTACATCAGGGATCAGCTTTGAGCCCCTTCTTGTTTGCAATGGTGATGGAAAGGTGGACAGATGAGGTCAGGCAGGAGGCTCCATGGACCATGATGTTTGCAGATGACATTGTAATCTGTGGTGAGAGTAGAGAGCAGGTGGAAGAGAATCTGGAGAGGTGGAGGTTTGCACTGGAGAGGAGAGGAATGAAGGTCAGTAGAGACAAGACGGAATACATGTGTGTGAATGAGAGGGAGGCAGGTGGAAAGGTGAAGATGCAAGGAGTCGAGGTCGTAAAGGTGGATGACTTCAAATATCTTGGGTCAACCATCCAGAGCAATGGACAGTGTAGAAAAGAGGTGAAGAAGAGGGTGCAGGCAGGATGGAGTGGGTGGAGACGGGTGTCAGGGCTGATGTGTGACAGAAGGACAGCAGCAAGAGTGAAAGGGAAGGTCTACAAGACAGCAGTGCGTCCTGCTATGATGTCTGGTTTGGAGACTGTGGCTCTGTCTAAAAGACAGGAGGCTGAGCTGGAGGTGGCGGAGATGAAGATGCTGAGATTTTCGTTGGGAGTGACAAGGTTGGACAAGATTAGAAATGAGCAGATCAGAGGGACGGTGAAGGTGGAGCAGTTTGGAGATAAAGCCAGAGAGGCCAGGTTGAGATGGTCTGGACATGTGTTGAGGAGGAATAGTGGATATATTGGGCAAAGAATGTGGGAGATGGAGCTGCCGGGTAGAAGGAGAAGAGCTAGACCTCAGAGAAGGTTTATGGATGTAGTGAAGGTGGACATGGAGATGGTTGGTGTGAACGTAGAGGAGGCAGTGGATAGGGCAAGATGGAGGCAGATGATCCACTGTGGCGACCCCTAAAGGGAGCAGCCGAAAGAAGAAGAAGAAGAAGTTGTGAAGAACCTTTTTGTGGCTACTGTTGTCAGGTTGGACCAGCTTTACAGAACATTATCAAAAATCCAGTCCAACCTAACGGGAAACTGTAGCCCCAGTTTCTATATAAGAATATTTAGATTTTTTTGAGTATTAATTTCAGGCGTTTATTTGTGAGAATTGTTTAGATTGAGTGTAGCTTTTTATGCATAACTGAGACAAAAATAGCAAATTTGTTGTTGTTTCCAGCCAACCTAGTTCTGAACAGCCACGACACAATACAGCTTGATAGATTCAACAAAGATGTGAACACAGTCATTCAGAGTGGTTTGGTCTGAAATTGTCCATTCCAGAGTCAGAACTGTTCACAGTGGTGCTGATAGGAACCAGACGTCCACCTCTAAAAGCTCCTCATAGAAAGTTCCTAGATGAAAAGTTTAGGAATTCACTGCCTGACGTCTGTTTTCCGATCGTTCTGAGTTAAAGCTTTGGCCTAAAACATACAGTAACGTTCTATGTGCTATCCTGAGATGAAGATGGACTCTGGAGCTTGTTTATTCCACACATACACACAAACAAACTACAAACTGAATGACTCGGACATCAGGCAGTGTATTCCCAACCTCATAACCATTCCTTCTGTGACGGAGCTTTAGAGGTGGACGGCTGGTTCCTATCAACAGTACAGTGAACAGTTGGGACTTGGTAGGATTCTCTAGAATGGAGCGTTTCACACCAAACCACTCTTAATGACTGTTTAATGAATGTTTACAGCTTAAACAACTAATGATGCAGACTTTATTAAAAAAAAAAAAAAAAAAAAAAAAAAACCTTCCAAAAAATGAGCACAAATCTAAATTTTTAAATTCTGGTCTGTGAGGGTCCATGGGGGTCCTGACCACTGAAGAACAGGGTAACAGAGTATCAGAGAAACAGATGGACTACAGTCTGTAACTGTAGAACTACAGAGTGCAGCTATACAGTAAGTGGAGCTGATAAAGTGGACATTGAGGTGGTCAGAATATTATGCCTGATCGGTGTATGTGAAGATATTAAATGATTTACTTGAATTCCCCTTTAATTTGAGCATTACCAGCAACATAGTCTTACCAAGAGACTTGGATGAGCGACCTATACGGTCCCTGTACTGTCCTTATACCGTCCTTGTATTATTGTACCTCTGTTATTATGGACCTTCAATGCTTGTTATTTTTAAAATGCTATATTTACATATTTTAGTTTTACTCGTTTTAAAGTCTTTAAGCTTGTGTACAAAGAACTGGACATAAACTTGAGCATCTATGATTTTAATCGTAAATTCTGTGTATAATTGAGTCTATTTTGCGTGGGTTTTTTTGGTGCTCACACTCTCCCATTTCAGCAGAACAAGGACGATTCTTGAAATTCAGCCAGTAAATGAGGCTTCAGTGTGATCGCTCTTTGCTGGAGTGACTAGCTGCCTCTTTGTGAATCGTTGATTGCGAATATATTGAGCTCCAGAGCTATAACCAGCTGGGGCCTAAAGGACACCAATCTGGTGGGAATTATTTGACCTCAGAGCTCAGTGTGAAAGGTCACTCTGCAGAGGCATGCCTTTTTAATACCTTGTCCTTTAGGCTGAAGCTTTTCTTCTCATATCTGTCAGAGAAACGAACCTGAGAAGATTACCAAAGAGCCCCCCCCATCCCCCCCCACCCCCACCCCCACCCCCACCCCCACCCCCACCCCCACCTTGGTTCAGCCAATCCATTCCAGGGCTCAGTCTGCTTCATAATGTGGCTGTGAATAGACACCAGAGGAACATTTTGATTATTCTTGCATAACGTAATATTTGATATTTATTATGGCCCGGTGCCGTTCATGAACATGTATTTCATAATCTTTCAGAAACATCTCACATACACTATATTTCCAAAAGTATTCGCTCGTCTGGCTTCACACGCATATGAACTTGAGTGACGTCCCATTCTTAATCCATAGGGTTTAATATGATGTCGACCCACCCTTTGCAGCTATAACAGCTTCAACTCTTCTGAGAATATTACATAAAATATTCCATATATTTCCAAGACATTTTTACTACTTTAATGTCATATTACTTTGTACAATTGCTTCATTTTATTGGTAGATCATTTTTTGTATGACTCCTTAAATTTTTTCTTTTGACTCTATTCTAAGTTCTAGGAGTTACCCAGTGAAGTATGAAGTACAGACTCTACTAGGTACTAGATCATTATTTTGGGTTCTGATGTTAAACTTTTTACTACATTTAACTACCTGGTACTTTTTAGCCAAAATAATTACAATATTATTAGTTACTGTGAGGTTTGATCTTCAAACTTATCTGGTTAGTACCTAGAACCTAAGGAACTGTCAAAGAGCTACCAAAATATCCCTTTATTTCTTTTTCAATTAAAGAATGTTACTTTCACTAGATCAGATAACTTAAAACAAGAAGAGAGTGTCTAGAAATAGTTAGAATAACTTTACAGTTTTCCATGTAAGATATTTAGACTAGGTTTAAGATGTTTTCACTTGGTAGGATGTTTGTACAGTGTATACTGAGACAAGGCCAGAGTTCAGTTGAAGTGTTTTTGAGGTTTGAGCTGATATAAAATTATATAAAATATAAAAATATTGATGAAATATTTGATTTTGTTCATGCACAGTAAATTTTTTTTTCCATTCAAACTTGAATAGAACCAGTTAAATTACTTGTTCATTTTTAGGTTGAACTGATGAGCCATTTTTTACAGTGTGCAGCCATTAAGCACGGGCTAGATAGTGGACAATGGAGTGGGGGGTTAATGGGGGGGTCCCAGCTGTCAGTCTCCAGCAGCTTATCAGCACATACAGATAATTAGTAATAGTGCTTAGCAGCATAAACAAAAACACTGTCAAAAGTGCAGACACTGCAGATTAGAGTGTCCTAATCAGACAAAGAGAATGAAGCCTGTAAGGAGACCGAGCGCAGTCGACAGGAGTGGACTGAGGTAGCAGTGTAGAATCAACATGTATATAAACTTACAGTCCAGAAATAGATCAAATAATCTCATAAAATGCCTTCAAGATTAGTGCAGCTGTACCTGTTAGGAGGCCTCTGAAGAACATGGATAATCTTTAACGCAGTGTTACAAGTCAAGTATGAATTTGACGACGATATTTAGCATTATTGAGCTCTAATCATGGCTTTATGATCATCTTTACAATAAAAATGGGTTCTTTGGCAACTGCCAACATCAGTGCTGTATATTTTACTGAAAGAAGCGTTTCCAAAAAAATGTGAGACGCTGTGTAAAATGTAAATAAAATCAAAATGCAATGACATCATTTTACCCTGATATTTCATCGAAAATAGTACAAAGACAACATTTCAAATGTTGAAAGTGAGAAATTTTATTGTTTATTGAAAAATATATGCCCATTTTTAATTTGATGCCAACAACATGTTCCAAAAAAGTTGTGACGGGGGAAAAAAAGGCTGGTAAAGCTGTGTGATGCTAAAAAAACCAAAAACAAAACAAAAACAAAACAAAACAAAAAACTGGTGGTCGATTGGGAACAGGTCAGTAACATGACTGAGTATAAAAGAGCATCTCAGCGAGGCGGAGTCTTTCAGAAGTGAAGATGTGGAGGAGTTCACTGCTCTGTAAAGGACTGCAGGAACAAATAGTGCAACAATTTAAAAAAAAAATGTTTATCAGCATAAAACAGCAAAGACCTTTTGCTTTTCATCATCTATGGTACATAATATCGTGGAGAAATCTCTGTCTGTGAGGGACGAGGCTGAACACCAGTATCTGCTGGCCGTGATCTTTGGGCCCTCAGGCAGCACTGCATTAAAAACAGACATGGTTCTGTAGTGGAAATCACTGCATGGGCTCAGAAACACTTCTGAAAACCACTGACTGTGAACACAGTTCATCACTGCATCCACAAACGCTGTTAAACTCTAAAACACAAAGAAGAACCCAAATATAAACAGGATCCAGAAACGCTGCCACCTTCTCTGGGCCTGAGCTCATTTAAAATGGACTAAGGGGAAGTGGAAAAGTGTCGACGAATCAACATTTGAAATTCTTTTTAGAAATCATGGACACTGTGTCCTCCGGGCTTAAGACCACTCAGCTTGTTATCAGTGCTCAGTTCAAAAGTCAGTATTGATGATGGTTTAGGGGGGCATTAGTGCACACGGCATGTGTGAAGTGCACATCTGTAAAGGCGCCATTAATGCTGAACAATATATACACGTTTTGGCAACATGTGCTGCCGTCCAGACGACGTCTTTTTCAGGGAAGGCCTTGATTACTTCAGCAAGACGATGTCAAACCACATTCTGCATATCCTGGCTTGTCTGCCGTCCAGACTTGACACCCACTGAAAACATTTGGCGCACTATAAAATGAAAAATACAACAAAGGAGACCCCCAACTGTTGAGCAGCTGAAATCCTGCATCAAAGAAAAACAGGAGAACATTTCACTTTCAAAACTACAGCAGTGTCTCCTCAGAGTGCTGTTAAAAGAAGGTGATGAAACACAGCGGTGAACACGTCCCTGTCCCAACTTTTTTAGAACATGTTGGCTTCGATTTCAAAATGGGCACATATTTTACACACACAAAAAAAAAAAAAAAAAAACGATAAATCCTCTCAGTTTCAACATTTGATTTGTTGTCTTTGTACTATTTTTAAATAAACCATAGGGTTTCACTGATTTGCACATCACTGAATTTTGTTTTCATTTAAATTTTGTGGCACAACTTTTTTGAAAATGTACTTTGCACATCTTGCAACTTGCTAGAAATCTTATCAGGTGTCCAGATGTGGACGCATGTGCATGTGCCTTCATACTTTCACTGAATAACCAGGTGCTTTCAAGTGGTGGGGTGGGACTTTTGCTTTATGTCATGCAGATTTGAGCAGCTAATTCAACCAACCTATAGAATCTCATGCCCATTGTAGAAGTGCACGCCAAAGCAGCAGCGTTCTCACAGATTGTATATACAGTTACCAGCAATCTCTACGTGAACTGGCAAGAAAAACGCCATGTTTTTTTGACTGTATCTCCTCCAATAATATAAAAGTGCTTGTGTTCCTGTAATCATTACAAGTATCACCAATGTAGGTGAAATAGCAGCGTTGAAATATGATTAAACTCCCAGATGTCATCAAATATCCATTATAGGTCAGAAACTATTAATGTCTGGTGCCCTGTCGGACTACAAAGAGCATAAATCTCGACAGATCATCAGATGGGAGTCAAAAATCATAAAATTAGGCGCTCTAATATTCCAGTGGCCCGTCTGTGGCCACGTCCTGGGTGCATATTCCAATACAAATTTACAATCTGATGCAACCTGTTGCAAGACTGCGCAAGGAGAAGCCTCCATCTGTGTAGGGAAAAATGCAATTAGGGGTCCCCAGCAATTAGTGCCTAATCTTAGTAATTATCACTATTATCATAGCTTGAAAGGGAAGTGTTTGTAAGGAAAGCATGGCTCAAGATGCTGCACATTACGCAGATATTAAGTTCTGTTTCTTATTATCAAAAGGAGAAATAATGATGGATCACAAAGGCCCCCCTCTGAAAGCCGCCCGAACAACGAATGTAAAATTGAGCTTTTATTCAGAGACCCTCCGTCACGCTCTGGAAACCATGCGACGAAGCAGGCGCTGCTCCCATTTCACCAAGTAAACACGTCGCTGAAAGGCTGAAGTCACCTGCTTCCAACGAGTCCTGAAAAGTGAGGCCAGGTCATTCTCTCATCGTGAGAGAAAGAAAAGGACATCATTTCAATTATTCAACAGTCTCTTAACCCCTTAAACAAGAGGTCACCGATATTAGCAAGTCTATTAGTAATCTTATCCGTAAAGGCTCTGGAGCTCGCTCAATGTTATTAATCAGTTGTTTAATTGAGACAAATTCTTTAAACGAGTGGAATCAAGTGTGCTCCAGCTTGGCTGGGATGAAACCTGCAACCACGCTGGCCTTGAGTGGCCTCCACTGGAGAAACCTCGGTCCACAGCAGAGCAGAGTCTGAATCCTGGGCAGCACCTTTCAGAAAGATCTCCAATGGGTCCAACACAGCACTGCAGTTATGAAGAAGACCCAGCAGTGCTTGTGTTTCCTGTGACAGCTCAAGAAAATGCCACCGTCACACATCTGGACCTTCCACACTAGACACTAGACTCCAACATCTTCAGTATTACAGTATATCTGCAACCTCTCAGAAAATAAGGTACGACTGTCACTGGGGCAGAACCCTTCTCGTCGCTGTGGTGGTGCCCTCAAGGCTCCATCTCAGTACCTTCAGTCAGGGAACATAACTGAACCATAATCGACTGAAATGATCTGTTCTAAGCTGGACTGACTCCACACACCCTGCCTCGCCTCGCCTCCAGGCTTTTTATTAAGTGGTTCTGTTTTAAAACATTAGTTTATACAAAGATACAAATATCTACTTTTCCACTGGGAAAAACTTATTGAAGGTACACAACCGGACCTTAAAACCACTGGTGCACCTCTGAGGGAACGTTTACATTGTTTGTACCTTGATGAACGAATCATGTACCTGCATGGTACCTTTATTTCTAATAGTGTATATATCTGCACACATTCAGTATTGTCATTATATGCCGTTACCTGCATTATACAGTACAGTCATTGTTGCACTGCCACTTTCATCTCAGGTTACAGATCTAATTCCACATTTTTGTATATTTGTACTTGTATATAAGTCTGTAGATAAGATCTTTTATATTTATTCTTCCTGTTACTGTTTACACCCTTATTACTATCACTGTGCTGTGTTGTGTGACTGCTACATCAATAAAGTATCCATCCATCCATCCATCCATCCATCCAGGCTCTGTGTCTGGTGTTGTATGTACGTGTGTGTGTGTTTGTTCCATTCTAAGTCCCTTGTGCAATGTGGTTGCCGCATTATGTCGATTTTTTTTTTTTTTTTTTGTGTGTATGCTTTGATGTTTCCCTGCTGGCTGAGGCAGAGGAATTTGCCATCATTCCACCGCGAGTGATTTTAAAACCGTAGCTCAGAGGCTTCTTGGGCTGGCCGCCTGGGTGACGCTACATCACAGCTATGATGCGGCCTGGACCAGCCACTTGAGTGACGCTGTATTGCAGCAGTGAGGCTGCCCGGACCAGGACCTGACCGACAGCACGTCGCAGATACGTGGCTGCTGGGCCGATGATGCTGCCCTGCAGCTGTGGGGCTGCCTGGACCAGCAGTGTTTGCTGTGCCGCCTCTTGGACTGGCTGCCAAAGCGACACTACATCGCAGCTACAAGGCTGCCTCTGCTGGCCAGTTGAGGCCGTCTGGGCTGGTGGTGCTTGGCTGCAGGAAAATGCCACCCAGTTGTGGGTGAGGACATTTCTGGCTCTGAAGGTTTGCTGGGACGGTTGCCTGTATGACACACCGTAGGTGTGGAGTGAGACTTTCCCTGTGGCTAAAGACTCTTTCTGGGCTAGATGAGTGACTGTATACTGTGGTCATTGCAAATCCCCCTGGCTAGCTGCTGGAAATGTGGAGTGGTGTGTGTTGGTTTATTTATTGTTGATAATGAATTTTGTCATTTTCTGATCTTTTTGTAAAGCATCCTTGAGTTTGAGAAAGTCACTCTATAAATAAATTATTATTATTATTATTATTATTATTATTATTATTATTATTATTATTATTATTATTATTATTATTATCCTCTCTCTCCAAGCGTAATCTGCAGAGAATGGTGTGATGTGCAGAAAGACTCATGGGCTGTCGGCTGTCCAAACTCTCCAAAACTTTTACTATCTAGGCTGCCGAAGATGGAGGGGAAAATCATGGTTGACCCCTCACACTCTGGTGACTCTCTTCCAGAGGTGTGAGCCCTAAAGACCCCAATCAACTGTAACCTCCACAGCTTCTTTCCTCAGGTCATCATCCTCCTAAACAAGGAGTCTCCTCACATCCCTTTGCTTTAAACTGCCCCGTACACACACTTTATTACACCCACTGTATTGTATGTAACCACAGTGAATGCCACACCATCATCTTTCTGTATAAGAGCCCCTCTCTACTGTAGTCCTGCTGCAATATGCCTGTCTTATACATATGTTTACATTTATATTTGTATCTGCTGCTCAAATAATTTACAATGCAAAACATAGTAACTTCTTAAATGTAGTCAAAATATCCGATGTTTTCATTAGGACAATGTTGGCCACTCCCAGTCCAGTCCATGTGTATTTGTTTCTTCCCGGTCCTGCCCCCTTGTTTCCAGACCCTGCCCCTGATTGTAAACACCTGTTATCCACCTGTCCCTCATTATCCCGGTTATATTTAAGCTCTGTGTTTGTTCTGGTCTTCGTTTGAGATGTTAGTATTGTTTGAAGTGTTTGGTGTTTGTTTATTCTGGCCTCCATTGTTTGTTTATCCTGCATTTCTTTTGTCATGTCTGTTCCCCATTCTATCCGTGTTGGCTCTTTGACCCTGGACTGCTCTGACCCTAATTATGGATTTGCCCTTAATAAATCTCGCTTATCTCAGCGTGTGCGTCCGCTTCATCATCGCTACCCAGTGTTACAGTTCTAAGGATGTTATTTAAATGTTATATATGTTATAGAAAAATGTTATAGAAAGATTTTTCTACCTGTTTTTACTTGTTTTAAGTGATTGTCTTATTCTAGTGATTGTCTTATTCCACTGGCAGATTAGTTTACTTGCTTAAAGAAATAATATATTTCTTAAATTAAGCAAAATTAATGCTTAAAACAAGTAGCTTGATCTGCCGATGGAGCAAGACACTTCCACAAGATAAAATAGCTTAAAAACAAGTAACATGTCTAAAATGACAAACACTCCTACAGTATATTCTCCCGACAGTCTCATAAAGAGAAATATTAGATATACTGACTACATTTAAGGGGTTTCCTTTCATATATATATATCATTTTTGCAGTGTAGAGTGTAAATCCCAGGCTTATTACATACTAAGGCCCTTTTTCAGTAACTCTAGGCACTTCACTGCACACTGGTTGAGCTATTCTTAGGTTGTAGAAGGGTGTAATAAAACTTTGGGCCAATTTAAGGGGTCAATTCGACAGTGGCTCAACATTTTAGACTCAAATCAGTGTTTAAGCCCTTTAGACGTACTGGTGTAGAAACAGTCGCACTAACTAGGAGAGGTGGACAGGTCAATAGGTCAATAACGAGATTAAAACAGGAGGTTTCATACTTTGGGTACTAAGGCAGTGGCAAAGATGAATGGTCAACTTAGGTCCAGTCCTATTTCTTCTTTTTACCCCTAACCCTTGTTTCTGAGTGCCACCCTAAACCCTTGGAACAGAGTTACTAAGGGTAGTGGTTGAAATCTTGCCCTACGAAACGGGACCCTCACATCACTTCAGCTCTGTAGGCGACCCGGCCCGACTTCAGAGAAGGGAAAAGTTCAGCTCCTCACTGCTTTGGTTACATTTAGGGTGACATGCTTTCAAAGAGGGGCTATAAGACACTTATTTATTATCGTCCACTGCCAAGTCATTGGCGATTCGAAGGTGAACTCTGCTGTTCTTGTTTGAACTTTCCAGTTCCACCTTAAATGCTGCAGCAGTTACATTCTGGTGCTTCAGGCACCAGAACTGTTGGGAGTATTTAAGGTGGAATGGGAAAGTTAACCAGCTAGCTACCAAGACGTTAACATACTTTCAGCAGTTATGAAGGAAGCGACCATAATACACTGAAACAGCATTTATCGGAGATAAAACGGTGCCTATTGGAATTTTTTAACTGAGAAAATTCTCAGATTTGTGGGTTTCTTTGGTCTCCGTCTCGTCCTTTTTCCTCATAACTCTCCTTTGGGAGCCTCTAAAAACCTCCAGTCGGAGGGTCATGTAGCCCCAACACTTCGCCCCACCCCTCTATCTCAACAAGAATCGGGACACCTTAACCCAAGACGTGAATGCGCAAAACAGAGGGCGAAGGGCTGAAATGGGACTGGGCCTTAATCTTGCATGGACCTCCATCCATCCATCCATCCATTATCTAAGCCGCTTCTCCGTCAGGGTCGCGGGGGGATGCTGGAGCCTATCCCAGCAGTATTCGGGCGGAAGGCAGGATACACCCTGGACAGGTCGCCAGTCCATCGCAGGGCAGACAGACAGACACAGACAGTCACTCACACCTAGGGGCAATTTAGCATGTCCAATTGGCCTGACTGCATGTCCTTGGACTGTGGGAGGAAACCGGAGAACCCGGAGGAAACCCATGCAGACATGGGGAGAACATGCAAACTCCACACAGAGAGGACCGCCCGGCCGGGGAATCGAACCCAGGCCCTCCTTGCTGTGAGGCGACAGCGCTACCCACCACGCCACCGTGCTGCCCTTGCATGGACCTATATGCACTAATTTTGTTGTGTTGAGGATAATATGAGCTGGAATATGTCCACCATGAACTAAAACATCTTAAGCAGTTAGTTTCGTGCTTGTTTAACTGCTGAGTGTGGGCCTCGTCGTCGTGTGGCTGCTCATATGTTCACTTCTGATTCCTCAGCAGAACGTCCGTACAGAAGTTAGACGAATCATTATCAAATCCCATTAGTGCGTGTTTAATGGCTGTGGTGAAAGTTCTCTCTCCCATCAAACCTGCTTTTGAGGAGTGTTTTGTCTGCTCAAATGTTCGTGTGATAATCCAATATGTTTAGTTTTCCTTCATTTGCATCGTACTTCATTTTGCAGCGCACCGAGCAAAGCGTTAGACTGAAAACCAACCTGAAAGCAATGAACATTCGTATCGGAACAGCATCCCATAAACAGCCCGGCGTTCCCCATCCATATTTCTCCCAGACGCCTCTCTAGATGCAAATATATATTCATTTATGCGATACGTATCATATCTCCATTCATCTAAAGTTCACTCGAGTTTGCGCCGTTGTTAGCGAAACGTATTCGGAGTGATTTGGCGGTAAAATAGAAAGGCCTGGAACAACGTATGTATGCAATATTTCATCGCTGCGCTGAATAGGAATTGATGCGATGCCACCCTGTGCAATTGAACACCAAATTCCTTCCCACATTCCACTAATTCTTTTTTTTTTTTTCCACGCATGTTTGCGAGTGCCTGGGCTCCACGCAGAGCAAAAATCAATTTGCCATCTCGGATTGTCATATTCCCCCTCACCTACCCGCCTGCCTGCAATTATTGTCTCCCAGCCACTTCTTGCTGAGAAAGGCTCCCCTGAGTGGCAATCCATTTCTTTATAAGCAGACAAACCCCTCCACACCCACACATGCACAGACTAGAAGATTAGAGTCAGCTCCTGGTGACCCTGGCTTATGAAAGACAGAGAAAAAGGGGGAGAAGGAGTCGCCCGTCGTCTTTCCCTGCAAGAGAAGGAAGGACAGACGGAGAAGCGTATGTGCTGTTTGTACTTGGTGTCTACGATTGTCATGGTTCACCTTCGAGTTGGAGTAATAGCGACTTACTTTAATCACTTTCATGACGTGAAGCGTAAATTACTTGCATTTGTACTGCCCTGAATTCATTCAAATGATAGTTGCAGCATGACAGATCCAGCCAGACACTCGTGGTTTAAAATAAGAAGTCGTCGCCGTCCAACGAAAAACAAGCGTCTCCAAAAACGAACTTTACAGGAGAAGGCAAAAAGTCTCTTACCTTTCAATGCAAGTCAATGTAAAGATTTTTTCTTCCAGGTGATTTTAAAGCATTTCTGTTTGTCCCATCATCATGAAATTTTTACACAATGTAAAGGAGAGAGGGTGTGTTGAAATGATGTGTAAAACGAAAAATCAACAGAAATGGAGATTTCTCATGGACTCATGGTCATGGACAGTGACGAATGGAGGCTTTACTAGTTATGGGTTTGGTAAAAATTGTATCTTCTCAAGTTAAATCATTTTAAATCTAGGCAATCTGTCTTTTATGCCCCATTATGAGATGGGTGTACTCTTATTATAAGATTACCAAGCTTAGTTCCAGAAATGTTTTCCATGTTTTGGGTCATTTTATTAAGATTTTCTCACTATAAGAGAATTTTGCTGATTTCTTACAACAAGCGCAATTATCTGCCAAGATAAATTAAGCTCACAACAACCTCAACAGGAGAAATCTTAGATTTCTTGACTATAATTAAGACAATTTTACTTGACAAAATACTTTTTAATCCAGGGTAGTCGGTAAACGGGCAGCGGTCAGATCCAAAACAAGACACAGAAATGACAAACAGAACAAAGACCAGATCAGGCAACCACGATCCAAAAAGGGGAGAAGCAAAAAGGCGAAGTCAGGAAGTCCAAAAATACAATAAGATACACCAGCAGGCAAAAGAAACACAAGACCTCTCAGCAGCTCTACCAGGAGAAGCAATACTTCACACAGTAACTAGTCTAAAGCTCGGACTCAAATACTAGACTAGACCTAGTCACGTGATGCACAGAGCAGGTGAGACAGATGAGGACTCGGGGGATGGAGAACAGTGAACTCGGCAACATTGTAAATGAGGGTCACCATCAACGTCCCTGAGATTAAAGATCGATCCGTCGTGGAGCTTCCATTGTCATGTGGTGACCCAAGGAGTTCTGGGAAATGGAGTCTTTGAGAAGTCAATGAGTGACAAAAAAAAAATACTTTCACTTCTACAGTTCAGTAGCCATGAACTGAATATTGGGGCTAGGCCTTCCACACATGCAAAACAAAAATAAACCTCTGCAGTAATATTAATTTCCACTAGCTCATCTATGCGATTAGTACTAAGTGAACTGAGCTAATGGCCAGTCTCAAAAACCTGTTTTAATCAGTCTAAATGAAAGACATTTGTGAACACACACACACACACACACACACACACACACACACACACACACACACACACACACACACACACACACTATATTTATATATATATATATACAATCTGCTGTCATAAGAAAACCTTGTATCTCCATTTTTGTCATTTTTCAGTTTTTGACAATTTCAAAAGGACCTATTTTTCTTTACATTGTATGTAAATTTCATGATGAACGGATCAAAAGAAACGGCCCAAAATGACATGGAAAGACGTCTGGTTCCATTGACTTGCATTAAAACTGCAGTAGGTTTTTTCTTTCTCCTGTAAAGTTAACGTTTTGGAGATACGAGGTTTTGTTCTGACAGCAGTGATATATATATATATATATATATATATATATAAAACCTATCAGTTTTACAGTGACTAAGTTATATAAGCTATAGACGGTCCCACTGTGAATGAAAACTTGATTGTGATTCCTCTGTCACTTTCTAGTCATGCTGAGAGTCAATCTAATGCATAAGGCCTTCTTTTCAGCTCCTGAAGTCCTAAGCAACACTGTTATAAATGAGATGTCTGATCAACTTAAAATGATATAGTAACTGATTACATGGATTTTCTTGAGTTCACACAACTCAAACTTCTTAATTGAGTCAAAAGTTTGCTTATTTTTTAGCTCTGCATTGCAGTTTAGTAAATAAAGTGAGCTTGTTTTTTATACTCAGCTTCCCCACCATCCAGCACTCTCTCAATCAGACGGTCCTGCTGGACATTTTCCCTCTTGGGTAACACTTACGGATGGCTGTGGCATCTCTGGGGCTCAAACTCACAACATCCTGTTGGGGTGATGGTTTAGTCCACTGCACCACTCAGGAACACATGAAGCAGCTCAGACTTGGTGTTTATAAATGTTTAATACACTGGAGAGAATATCAGTTGTTTTAACTTTAACTCAGAGCATCGTTTCACATGGAGCAGCTGTGTAATAATTCATCTCAGCATCAGGAGGCTGTGAGTTTGAATCCCAGCAGTGCCGCAGCGGTCCAAGAGGAAAACATGCCAGATGGGACTGTGTGATAGAAGGAGCGCCAGCTAGTGGAGAAACTGTAAAACAAGCAAATTCAGCTTGTTTATCTAACGGAGATGCAGAGCTAGAAACAGCAGCTGGGAGAATTTGACTCAACTAAGGAGTTTGAGTTGTGATAACTCTAGTGACCTCAAGTTGAAGAGCTAACTCGGCTGGATGTGCAGAGCATTATGTGGCCTGAACGGATCCTTTTCCACAGGGCATTTAACCCTTTGATGTCAAACCAAAACATAAAAATGAAATAAGAGCATTACTGCAATACTTTGAGAGTTTAGATAGAAGCAAGATGATTCTATTAAATAAACATGAACTAAAAACATGTATGATTTGATTTCAGAGAAATCATAAGGACCCCTGAGTGTTCCCCACTGCTTCTAAAATTATATACACTCTTAAAAGGAGCCCAATGGGTTCTGTGGTGAGAGAAGAACTGAGTGTCTTTTCAGTCTCTATCAGCTGTGCTTCTTTTCATTGTTGTCTATGGAGCAATGCACACTGTGACTTAAATGACTCCTGTAGCCTTAGAAATGCACTTAATGCTTTTAATATACACTATTTCCAAAAGTCTTCACTCACCCATCCAAATCATTGAATTCAGGTGTTCCAGTCACTTCCATGGCCACAGGTGTATAAAGCCGAGCCCCTCGGCCTGCAGACTGCTTCTACAGACATTAGTGAAAGAATGGGTCGCTCTCAGGAGCTCAGTGAATTCCAGCGTGGTGCCGTGATCGGACGCCACCTGTGCAGCAAGTCCAGTCGTGACATTTCCTTACTACTAAATATTCCACAGTCCACTGTCAGTGGGATTATAACAAAGTGGAAGCGATTGGGAACGACAGCAGCTCAGCCACGAAGTGGTCGACCACATAAAATGACAGAGCGGTCAGCGGATGCTGAGGGGCATAGTGCGCAGAGGTCACCGACTTTCTTCATGCATTATTTTTAAGAATGTACCTTTTGCCTCATTCAGTTGCTTTATTTTGGGTTTAATTTCACTGTCTTGTGTTGGTTCAGCTCCTGGGATGCGTTGGTGTTGCTTACACTTGTCATTTTGTTGCTTTTTCAATTTATTTTAGACCAAAAGGATCCCAAAAGAAAAGGACAACAAACTCCAGTTCCTATGCTGATACTTACTAGATGGACGAAGATGTTCCACTGCAGTTCTAGAGGGGGAGTCTTTGCACCTCAGATATGTTTATGTTGTTATGTGTCTAAGCTGCTTTCACTTCTTCTTGAGCTGTTATTTCAGGCGTAGTAATACCTTCTCCTGAGAATGGGTTTGCGCTCCTGTGCATATCTGCATGCTTGTGTCAGGCTTGGTCTACCTTTGCTCCT
This sequence comes from Pygocentrus nattereri, assembly GCF_015220715.1. Taxonomy (NCBI): domain Eukaryota; kingdom Metazoa; phylum Chordata; class Actinopteri; order Characiformes; family Serrasalmidae; genus Pygocentrus; species Pygocentrus nattereri. Next base: position 30,213,092 of record NC_051235.1, read on the forward strand.
GGCATACATCACCATAATGGCACGTAGTATGTTCTGACATTTTTATTAAATTATTTACAATCCAAAATAATCACAGTGGGGCCTCCTCCACCACCAAGCAAGTAAATAAATCACAGCTTTAATCAAATTCCAGCATGCTGTACTGGAAGGGGTTTGTTATTAGGCCAGATATCTCGCCTTAACTCTCTCGCTGCCGTCATACAACACATATTTATCCCGGGAGACCTCTCACAGAGCGGATTGATAGATTCAGGGCAGTTAATCAGCTGAAGGACACATAAGCAGTGATTGTTTTCATTTTGTTCTGAGGTCACCTGCTGCTAAAGAGGACCCGAGGGGTCTTCCAGCGCAGGCCGAAGGCAAAGCGCCACGATGCATGTCAAACAGTCACAACACTGAAAAATCTCATTCAACCTAATGAGAAATTGAAGCACAAGACTTAGTTTTGGTCAAAACATGGAACTTTACATGTTGTATTAATTTAAAGTTTGTGAGAAAAGGTCAATAAAACAGATCAGGTGTGTTTTTGTATAGTATCAAGCAAATACTTAGTTCTGCAGCATCAAATTTTAAACTAAAAACAATATTTTGTAGTTAAAATAGTGAACATCTATTATACTGCGTAAAATGTACTCACAATAGTAACTATAAATGTGCACAATTATAAGTGGAGCCTGGATAGTACCGCCAACCAATCAGCTCTCGGTAGCAGTACCGCCAACCAATCAGCTCTCGGTAGCAGTACCGCCAACCAATCAGCTCTCGGTAGCAGTACCGCCAACCAATCAGCTCTCGGTAGCAGTACCGCCAACCAATCAGCTCTCGGTAGCAGTACCGCCAACCAATCAGCTCTCGGGAGCAGTACCGCCAACCAATCAGCTCTCGGGAGCAGTACCGCCAACCAATCAGCTCTCGGGAGCAGTACCGCCAACCAATCAGCTCTCGGGAGCAGTACCGCCAACCAATCAGCTCTCGGGAGCAGTACCGCCAACCAATCAGCTCTCGGGAGCAGTACCGCCAACCAATCAGCTCTCGGGAGCAGTACCGCCAACCAATCAGCTCTCGGGAGCAGTACCGCCAACCAATCAGCTCTCGGGAGCAGTACCGCCAACCAATCAGCTCTCGGGAGCAGTACCGCCAACCAATCAGCTCTCGGGAGCAGTACCGCCAACCAATCAGCTCTCGGGAGCAGTACCGCCAACCAATCAGCTCTCGGTAGCAGTAACGCCAACCAATCAGCTCTCGGTAGCAGTAACGCCAACCAATCAGCTCTCGGTAGCAGTAACGCCAACCAACCAGCGCTCGGTAGCAGTAACGCCAACCAACCAGCGCTCGGTAGCAGTAACGCCAAGCAATCAGCGCTCGGTAGCAGTAACGCCAAGCAATCAGCGCTCGGTAGCAGTAACGCCAACCAATCAGCTCTCGGGAGCAGTACCGCCAACCAATCAGCTCTCGGGAGCAGTACCGCCAACCAATCAGCTCTCGGGAGCAGTACCGCCAACCAATCAGCTCTCGGTAGCAGTAACGCCAACCAATCAGCTCTCGGTAGCAGTAACGCCAACCAACCAGCGCTCGGTAGCAGTAACGCCAACCAACCAGCGCTCGGTAGCAGTAACGCCAAGCAATCAGCTCTCGGTAGCAGTAACGCCAACCAACCAGCTCTCGGTAGCAGTAACGCCAACCAACCAGCTCTCGGTAGCAGTAACGCCAACCAATCAGCTCTCGGTAGCAGTAACGCCAACCAACCAGCTCTCGGTAGCAGTAACGCCAACCAATCAGCTCTCGGTAGCAGTAACGCCAACCAATCAGCTCTCGGTAGCAGTAACGCCAACCAATCAGCTCTCGGTAGCAGTAACGCCAACCAATCAGCTCTCGGTAGCAGTAACGCCAACCAATCAGCTCTCGGTAGCAGTAACGCCAACCAATCAGCTCTCGGTAGCAGTAACGCTAACCAATCAGCTCTCGGTAGCAGTAACGCTAACCAATCAGCTCTCGGTAGCAGTAACGCTAACCAATCAGCTCTCAGTAGCATATGAAGATTTAATAAAATATGCCCTTCTGCTTTCCAAAATAAATGGTTACAACTAAGTTTTATTTATTAATGAATTTAATTAGGCATTTAGCTCAGTTTCACATTAATTGAGGATCTGTTTGTTAAACTGGCTTTGGTTTTGTTTGTATGTGTACGGTTTCGAGCACAGTCAGAGGCTCGCAGATGAAACTTACTGAAAGTCGTAGACGATCCCCAGGCAGAGTTCAGATCCAGAAGGCACACGGAATACACACAGATGAAGATCAGACGATGCATCAGTCCAAAAAGGGAGAAGCAGTAGCGTGGCCGAAGGTACAGGCAAAGGGTCATAATCCAAAATCAGAGATGGAGCAACCAAATCCAACAGGGCAGAGCCAACAGGGCAGAGCCAACAGGGCGGAGACGGGAAAACGAAAAGCAGTGGATGGATACAACACCTCGCGACTTTCCTACACTAAAGCCGGGCTTATACTACACTAAGTATATCATATGACACATAACACAGGTGAATCACATCAAAACTCTGGAGACCTAGAGCACTGATTGGAGCACAGTGTCACGTGAGACATCATGTGACTTCCCAGAGGATCCTGGGATATTGAGTCTGTCTCAGTCTTATCGCCTATGAGAAGATCTGAAGTCGTGTGATCTCCCAGAGGATCCTGGGATATTGAGTCTGTCTCAGTCTTATCGCCTTTGGGAAGATCAGAAGTCCTATGATCTCACAGAGGATTCTGGAAGACTGAGTCCAAATCTACAAGGGGTTTCGGAGGCTGTGTGACAGTATGAAGAGGAATTTTGTCTTTAGGAGCCATATCGCCCCCTACACTTCCTGTAGTGTATTACAGTCTGTCAGAATGACTGCCCTTTTTTTCGTGCACTGATTGCAAAATAATAAATATTATTGACTAATCATGGAGACGTATTCTGAAGTTCTCAAGGTTGGCACTCATATTTTACAGGATCATGTTGAAAAAAGTCCTCACTTTCCGAGGTAAAAGTTATCCCTGAAACTCTTCCCCCAAAACTTGTTTGTGTGTACACAGTGTAGCATATTTGCTGCTGAGACATGATCTTATCGGCTTGTTAGTTTAGACTGCCGTGACTCTCAGATGTTCAAAAGCTCATGAGTTATTTCCCCGTCCGAGCCCAGAGCACGCGCGATTCATGGATTCATCCGGCTCTTTTGATCATGATCAGTCCCGACCAACAAAGCCGGAGAAGGGCATCACAGCCGGCTAATAAACAGATCGCTCAGAAGCCTACCTGAGGAGCCCCGCCGGCATCTGATAGCGTCTATGGGCTTATCATAGCCCTGCACTCTCTTCTGTCAATCGGCTGAACCTTTAAAACTCCCTGTACCTGACCACTGCCTTTCATTCCTCCCTCAGCTCCTCATTTGAAATTCAGGATCCAGGCTTTAAATTTTATTACAGGCTGTTATTAAAGCCACCTGTTTTTTTTCCCTTCTTTTCAAAATAGGGAGCCAAAAAGGCAAGAGGTGAAGAACAACATTAAACTGGAGAAAGAGAAGTGGTGCATTAATTCATTGTCTGAGTGAAAGCACGAAAAATAGGAGAAGCCTCATTGTGCCAGCGCTCGGACATAATTACCAATCAAAATTCCGGCCTTTTGTTGTTCCTGCTCCCCCTACTCTCCTCCACCAACGCCAGATATGTCAATCTCCATAGCCTCTGATAACACTTCTCCAAAACGCTTAACTCTGCAGTGCCTGTGAAAGCAGTGTGGATCGTCTACAACAGCACAGAGGCTGTTGTCAGGGGAATAGAGTGAAGAAAATTAGGCTAACCGGCTGTTAGGACAAAAGACTTTTCAGATATACAGCACTGATCGAAAGTGTAGAATCAACATTTTTAATAATATAGAACTTCAAGCCATTCTTAACCCCTTAAAAACCCAGGCTGATTACATAATAAGGCTGAAAGGACCGGCCGTTTTTGGTCCGTTCATGAAGAGGAACCAGAGAGTGGATCACCTGTCCTGTGGAATGTCCTAACAGCACATTTCCCGTGATAAAACCACTGTAACACTGCTAATTAAAGCAATCAGCCACGAGTGTTACAGTGGTTTTATCACGGGAAATGTGCTGTTAGGCACGACTCAAAGCAAAGTAAAACTCCCTTTTTTGTGATAAAAATGGCTTATTGCTTTTATTAAATGGCAATCAGCATAAAATATGATAAAATACACAATTTTACAGAAAATTATTCCCGTTGTTATTAAATATAATCAACATAAAACAAGTATTCCACCAAGAAATGTAGTTCCTTTAGAGTATGGTATTGTTGGCATGCAACCAATGGGCCAATGAATGAGGAGAATTGGTGTATACGGCAGTTAACAATGATATCACAGCTCTGTTTACTGCTAGAATCTTTTCTTTATAAGGATTTTTTAGTTACCAAATTATCACCGTGAGTCGTATTCTGCACCAACCCAGCGGGGCCCTCTTCTCACACTGGGGCTGGATCTCAAACAGCTCCCTGCTCCCTACATAGTGCACGACGTAGGAGTTTAAGTACTGGATCCTGCAGCCCAACAGAGCAAAACACAGCTAAGAGACAGTGATTTGGGACTCAGACACACCCACACTCCATACATGATGCCCTGTTTGGCTGTAGAGGCTAGAATTCCTGAACTTTCATAGCTAGAACACTATTTAGGGAGTACGGAGCCGTTTGGGATTCAGCCTGGGTTTGACGCGACTTCTGACAAACACATTTGAAGCATTTCAGACATTCAAGAGACATTTTTAGACTTTCATACTGCAGTTTCACAGTAAATCACACTGTAAGTGCTTTAATTCAAGCCTGTGATATTAATGATGGAGCTGTTTCGGCTGTTGGCTCTTTTAGCCTGTCAGCCAGCTGTCCAGCCTGGTTCTAGTTAAGAACATAAGTTGTCAGCCCCTCAGTTTAAACAAGAAAGGGGTTCTTACTTCATCAGGACATTCGGTGCTGCATGTGAGCAGCCTGATGGTCAAAGATCATTCATTAACAGCACAAGGGTTTTTTTCAATGCCTTTGCCTAGTAATATACAGTCCAGTTGTTGTGAGGTGGTCAAAGGTGTGCATGTATCATGGATTTTACAACAGCTGTGAATGGCCAATCAGACTTTAAGCCCAGAACTGTCTGTTTTATAATATTTAGTAACTACAGGGACGCCATTGTGAACTGGTTGACTTATTCATGTGGGCATTTCAAATTGCTTTGTTTAAGACGATGAAGTAACCATGGCAACACAGACAACCCCATGTTGGCTGGGTGAGGGTTAACAGTCGTGGGCTGGAGGTTAGGGAACCAGCCCTGTGGCTGGAAGGTTGCCAGTTTTGAACCAAAATGCCAAAAACTTTCCCAAACTTTTAGGGTTCTAGCGGTTAAGACTGTAGTTGCTTAGCCTCAATGAGAAACTGGTTTGTATGGCATGGGGATGTGATAGTGGACATCAAATGAGCTCTAATTATGATTGTCATCATCTTCTGAAGTAGCACACAGTCCCAACTCAGATCTGAATGGGGGAAAAGAGAATAGAATGAACCTTTCAATCCAAACGACCAGCGTTTTACTTTATTTCACAGTCAATAGGCAGGATCATATAGCCAACCACAATAAAGCCTCTTAATTGACAGCTCCTTTAATAAACTCAGTTTGAACTGCGGGTTTTGAAGCTTTCAGAAGGGAACGCTATTCCCAGAATGGGAAAAACCCTCAGCAGGGCTGTCTCGGAGCGTCAGCGTTCTCCAGCCTGGGACCGTATCATTACTGTCTGTCTACCGCTGAGAAAAAAGTCTTTGATAAATAATTGAGGTATAAAGGAGGGTCTCTGGTCCTACATGTACGGTGACTGTAGGACTAATATGCAGGTTTGATGTACAGATTCAGCTTCATGTCTTCATGACAGGCCAGAAATGACTCTTCATAGCGAATATTCTCTTCTGTTTAATTCAGATTCATTCATTTAGCACAACACACATTATCTTTAATCCGTTTCCTGGAAGTGCAGGTTCAGACCAACGATTTATGTGGTTCTCCTCACTTCCTGCAGAATCAGTCGATCAGCCCAAGGGCGCTGCAGACGTGGGGACACCACTCTTTTTTGCACGTGACGTATGGCCTGAATTGAGCCTGTGACTGGTTATTACAAACCTGGAAAGGACCTACATACAAATCTACATACCACTCATATGGCACCTATACATCACTGGCAAACAAACAAACAAACAAACAAACAAACAAGCACATATCTCCTTTATTTTGGCATATTTATTTTTCTACCTCATTTAAATACATTTGTCCTCTCCATTTCATTTCATGGTGAAGGGACCAATAGAAATGCTCCAAAATGACTTGGAATGAAATGCATTTCTATTAACTGACACAAAAGTTAAGAACGTTTTTGTCTATATTTGGACAGCAATAAAAAAGAAAATACTCATCTGTGACTGAAAGCTCCCTAATAATGTGAAATACCTCCACGAGCACGAATAACAGCTTGTTATGAAGGACCTGCGTTGACTTCTAGAAGCAATTCTTTCCTGGAAATGAAGTCATTTTTATTGTACAGTATATAATAATTATTTGTATGCAAGCCTTAAAGCACGCCGATGGTCCCTGTGCATCAGTTTCATCTTCCAGCCACAGTTCTGATGAGAATTTCCTGTAGGCTGGGATTTTCGCCACTGCTGGTCGACCCGTATACCCGCTACAGGAGGGGTAGGAGCCAGGCACACTCTCCCATCTACATCTTCAGAGCAGAGGTAGAGCATGTCTGACTTCAAGTTCCTCGGCACCCACATCTCTAATGATGTCACCTGGTCCCTAAACCCCTCCGTCGTGGTCAAAACAGCATCTTTACTTCCTATGGAGCCTCAAGAGAGCCCACGTAGTAAGAACTTTTACCGCTGCGTCTCAGTGTGGTTCTGCAACACGCTCCTCATCTGTCGGCAAAGTGCCCCAGCTTGTGGTGAAAACTGCCCAGCGAACCACAGGTGCCCAGTTACCCTCCACTGAGAACATTTTCCATAAGCGCTGCCTGGGCAGGGCGAGGAACATCATTAAGGACGTTTCTCTTCCTAACCCCGGACTTTTTACCCTCCTCCCATCTGGCAGGCATTAAAGGAGCCTCCGCTCCCGCACCAGCAGGCTCCCTGAGGTTGTGACCCTGCTGAACTCCACACCGTCACTTGAACTGCATCTTTGGACTCACTGCACTGTCTTAGACTTTACATCCTGGTAGTATTGCACTATTTATGTTTGCACAGTTACTCAGCAATTACTCAGCATATCGTTTACATATTACCTTATAGGACATACTACTTCATTGTATGCTCTACACTCACTATACATAAATAAATAAATAAACACACACACACACACACACTCACTCACCAGCCACTTTATTAGGTACACCTAGTAAAAGGTTGGACCCCCTTTCGCCTTCAGAACTGTCTTAATTCTTCATGACAGACTTTCAACAAGGTGTTGGAAACGTTCCTCAGAGATTCTGGTTGGTTATTTGAGTTCCTGTTGTCTTTCTATCATCTGGAACCAGTCTGCCCATTCTCCTCTGACCTCTCACATCAACAAGGCATTTTCGTCCACACAACTGACCGCTCACTGGATATTTCCTCTTTCTCGGACCGTTCTCTGTGAACCCTAGAGATGGTTGTGTGTGAAAATCCCAGCAGATCAGCAGTTTCTGAAATACTCAGACCAGCCCGTCTGGCACCAACAACCACGCCACGTTCAAAGTCCCTTAAATCCCCTTTCTTCCCCGTTCTGATGCTCGGTCTGCACTTCAGCAAGTGGTCTTGACCACCTCTACATGCCTAAATGCACTGAGCTGCAGCCGTGTGATTGGCTGATTAGCTATTTGTGATAACAAGCAACTGAACACCTAATAAAGTGGCCGGCGAGTGTATATATATCATACTTGAATAGCTATATATATTTTTAACCACAATTCCATTATTCTTCATTTTACATGTACAATGACAAAGTTTAATCTAATCTAAATTCAGCTACTTCTTCACACTGTGGCCTTTAGCCCAGATGCACTCACTCTTTTTTTTACCAATCATTAACATCTGCACTAAGATCCATTTTCCACACATCGAGCAAGACATTCACAACACTGTACCACCTTTTCTCAATCTATGAAACCCATCAAACACCCTGCAGGTATTTATAGCCCAATCATCCTCATCCAACACCATCTGCAGGAGCCTGAAGTCACTACCACCTTAAACACGCAAGGTGACTAATCTTTTTTTTGCCACCAATAATTCAATTAAACATCCTCACCCGTGTTTCCACTTAATTAGGCTTAAAATCGGCCTACTTCAGCTGCCAAGCTCGGCTCACCATGTGTCTTCTTTAATGAGATAACCAATCAGAAAAACACGGTGAAACTGAACTGGGAGTGATCCTGGGCTGTACAGTAGGACAGATTTACTCACTTTCCTCCACTTTTCAGAAGAGTTACAGTTAAACTGAGCCTACATTAATTACTTTACCTTGATGCTGGTCAGTGATGCATCCACTTATAATTTTGCACTAACACTGGTTCACTTACCCGGCGGGGTGGGCGATGGGCGCTTTAGGTGGGGTTACGTACTGACAACTCACTTTTAAAAGGCTTGCTTTGACCTCGTAATGCCTAAGACACGTTTAGGGCCTAATATGAACTTCTCACCTGGAAAAACTTATTTAAGGGTCACAAGTGGACCTTAAAACCACTGCGGTACCTTTGAGGGAAGGTTTGCATTGTTTGCACCTCAATGAATGAAAAATGTAGCTGCACAGAACCTTCATGGTTAGCTAAGCTGTGGTTGGTGTAGTGCGGCCTTCTACGCTGTAGATTGGGGTTCAATCCCAGCACCCTACACTACACCAATCAGAGTCCTTGGGCAAGACCCCTGACACCACCTTCGCCTACCTGTCTAAAATGATCGAACTGGATAAGAGCGTCAGCCAAATGCTGTAAATGTAAGTAAGGTTTCTATGAAGGTTCCAGTTAGCAGAAAACTGATAACGATGATAGATGTGCATACCGTAGATGCCGCGTTGCCTGTTGTTCCCTGTCTGAGGTGATAGGTCTGCTCATCCGCCATGTGGGAGAGGTCAAGATCGAACACGATGCTGGCTGATGCACCATTTAAGGTGGAACGGGAAAGGAAAGTGCTAATGTTACTCTATTGTGAATACACGGATTAAGGAACGGTACAACTTACTGCTACAAAGAATGACCTACACTACCTTGGTGGTTGGTTAGTGTAGTGGGTAACACCTCTGCCTTCTACGCTGTAGACTGGGGTTCAATCCCCCACCAGGGCAAGCCCCCTACACTAAACCAGTAAGAGTCCTTGGGCAAGACTCCTAACACCACCTCCGCCTACCTGTGCAAATGCCTTAAAAAAAAACCTAATGTTGTAAATAAATAACTACTACGTAAAGTTAAGACCCCCTGAATAGACTGTTAAAAGAAATAAGATTAACACAAAACAAGAGGAAACACCGTCATATCAACGGGTTCTCTGTGCATCATTGACCGCACGACCATATCTACACACAAACAGAGGCGTGGGTCACTGCGTTCCCTCCGTTATATAATCCGATCCTGCGTTCTGAGAGCGATATTCTTGAAATAGTGGAATTTTGGAGAGTATCTTTCTTAAACTGTTGCTCTGTAATGGCCCGAATGCAGTCCAGTATCGATGTTGACCACGCTGAAAGGGCAGTGCTGTTGACGTGCCTGGCTGGACCCAACGCGGCATCTAAGAATGTATATATATGGAATGAATCCTTATTGTTCTTGGCTGATTGGCTACATTTGGGGATGGAGGGGATTATTGGTCAAACTCTCTCTTTAAGCACTCTGTGTCGTCCTCACTGCCGCTGCTCTTGTTGGCCTTGTTTGCTTGTTTACGCGTGGTGTGAAAGTGTTTTGCAGAGGTTTGACATCATCACCCTCAGTGAGACACATACGCAGATCCGCTGAAGGTCCAGGCTTATTTTCAGCAGGTCTGTCGAGTCCTGCAGAGAGACCAGCAGCTGGTGGAGCTCTGAAGCTCACTCAGGCAGAAAATAGAGGCTGAGGCCGAATGTGTCCCGCCAACGAGCAGCACGTGATCTTTTCTTTTCTTTTCTTTTCTTTCTCTTTTTTTTAGGAGAGCTCCTAAAATTAACTGGGGAGTGATGTTAACTGAAGAGCAGGTAATAAGCTCAGCTTCAGTACTTTCTCTCTTTACTGTCTCTCTTTTATCTTCTCTCTTCTCACTCCACCTTTCTCCCCCCCTCTCTCTGGTCCTCCACTCTAACTTTCTTTCCTTTCTATTCATATTTCTCTTCCAATCTCTATCCTCTCCTTTTTCTTCTCTACCATCTCTTTCTTTTCTTCTTCTCCTTCTCTCTCTCTCTCTTGACTCCCCCTCTCTTTTTCCTCTTTCTCTCTCTCTACTCTCTCTCTCATCCTCTTTCTCTCTCCACTCCTTCTTCTTTCTCTATCCATTGTCTCTCTCTTATCTTCTCTCATATCTTCTCTCTCTCTCTCTCTCTTTTCCTCTCTATCTTTCTCTCCTTTCTATCCATATTTCTCTTACTATCTCTTTCCTCTCCTCTTTTTCTCAACCATTTATTTCTTTTCATCTCTCTCTCTCTTTCTCTCTCTCGCTTCTACTGTCTCTCCTTCTCTTTCTTTCTCACTCTCTGCATTTTTCTTGCTTATTTCTTCTTTTCTGCTCTCCCTTTTCTCTCTCTCCTCTTTCTGTCCCACTTTCTATCTATCTTCACTTTTTATGTCTTTCTCCCCACCCCTCTATCTCTCTCTCTCTCTTTTCTTTTTTCCTCTTTCACTTTTTTCTTCCCATTTTTTTCCCTCTTTTTCTCCCTACTATCTCTCTCTATCTCTTTCCTCCGCCTGTCTCTTTAACTTTACCTCTCTATCTTTTCATCCTCTCTCTTGCTCTCGATCCCCCTTCTTTTTCCTCTTTCTCTCTTTATTCTCTCTCTCTCTCTCTCTCTCTCTCTCTCTCTCTGCTTGGTGGGCCTTGATGGATTCTGAATGGCTCTTAAGAAGACTGCACGTATTTAAAGTGGCCAATTAAGCGCGGGGCTCTGACATCATACATCTGCAATTAACGTCTATGGGTCCGTCAGAGTGTGTGCCGGGTACGGATGGATAAATAATACAGTCCTGTAGTGCTCAGAGTTCTGTGTGGGTATCTAGATGAGCGATTTCTCTCTCTCTCTATTAATATTTGAAGAGCTTCTGAGTGGATTAGGGATGTGTTTACGGTGAGCGCGCGTCCGTACAGTATCACGAGTTCAGCTTATTGGAAACAAAAAAACCCCCATCTGTGTCTTTGTCTTTCTCGAGTGCATCTACACCCAAGTACCTCTTCGGCGCATTTCTGCATATTTCTGTACGTGCATACTTTTCATATTGTCTTTTTTTTTCTTTTTCCTCAACAGGAAACAATCTATTTCCCCCCGACTCGCGGCTCCGGCCCTGACTGCAAGCATCAAGCTGAGACTTTAATCAAAAGGCATTTCGGTAAACAACAGCAACGACAACGACAACGACAACAACAACAACAAAACTGGCTCAGGAGTTAGAAGGTGCTCAAAGGGAGAAAAACCAACCCTCATATTCGTACGCTGTCAGATCATCTTCATATCAGGTTAGCATCCAGCTCCGCCCAACAAAGGACGGTGTGATCTATTGGAGCTGTTGTCTTTTTAAGCGCACGCTCGGTGATAATGCGCGATGAATAAGTGATGCGCTGTTTGCTAATTTGAGACGCAATTATGCTTTATTATTTACAAAGCAACACACAGGGGCTTGTAGTTGAAGAGGAGGTGAACGTTTTCACTTGGGTTGGAACACAGCTCAAAGTGTAGGCAAAGGAAAGTAGACAAAGGACGAAAGGGGAGGGAAACCTGGGCCTTGGCTGCTCTAGGGTTTCAGCCTGGGGTCCAGAGAGGAAGGAGAGAGGAAGGAGACTGCGGAGGAGAGCAGAGAAAACAGGCAGGTTAGACGTCATTTCACATTATTGCTCATTATTTATGCCCGTTTGGTGATGCTTTAGTATGAGGCTACCTTAACCCTCCGTGGTCTGAGGGCTTGATCTGCATCTCGCTGCTGTCGGAACAAAACCATGTATCTCCAACATGGTACATTTACAGGAGAAGGAAAAGTAAAGTATGTGTTTTTTCATGTAAGTCAATGGAACCAGACGTCTTTCCAAGTCATTCCTTGGGCCATGTCTTTTGGTTCGTTCATCCAGGCATTTCCACGTCTGATAAGGGCAGTTTTTACTCTGTTGCGTCGGTTTTGTCAAGTTTTAAAAATAATAATAAAAAAAAGTTGTTCACAAAAAAAAAAAAGGAAAATTAAGAATAAAATAATTCTGGTGAGATATATACACACACACACACACACACACACACACACACACACACACACACACACACACATACATACATATACACTGCTGTTTTCAGAAGCCTTGTACCTCCAAAGCGGTGACTCTACAGGAGAAGTTGAAAACCTACTTTATTTTTAATGGAAGTCAATGGAACCAGAATTTTTTTGTTTATACATTTAAATGTTAAATTATTCTTTTACTCTAAATCAGATGCTGAATTCTGGGAAAAAGACTTTCATCCATTCATTCATTTATAACACACAGTTACACTGGCTTTCTTTCTCTCCATGCCCCCCCCCTCTCTCTCTCTCTCTCCACTTCCTTTTCTCTTTTTTCCTCTTTCACTCTTTTTCTCCCTACTGTCTCTCTCTCTCTCTATCTCTTTCCTCCGTCTCTCTCTTTAACTTTCACTCTATCTTTTCTCTTTTCCCTTTTCTCTCTCTCGTCCTCTCTCTTTCTTTCCCGCTCACTTTTTCCTTCTTCGTCATTTCATATCATCTATTTCTCCACTCCCTCCCACTCTCTCCACTCCACCTTTCTCTCTTTTCCTCTTTCTCTCTCCCTCCCTTCTTTTTTTCGCCTTTCTCTCTTTATTGCCTCTCTTTTATCTTCTCTCTTTCTACTTCACCTTTCTCTCTTTTGACCTCTCTCTCTCTCTCTCTCTCTGTTCCTCCACTCGATCTTTCTTTCCTTTCTATTCATATTTCTCTTCCAATCTCTATCCTCTCCTTTTTTCTCTACCATCTTTCTTTTCCTCCTCTCCCCCCCCCCCCCTCTTTCTCTCTTTTTCCTCTTTCTCTTTCCATTGTCTCTCTTAAAATGTTAAATCTGGTGTTCAATTCTGGGATAAAGACCTTCATCCATTCATCAATTTATTCATTTATAACACAGTTACTCTGTGTTGAATTCTTAGGCCTGTATTTTGAAGCCTATTCTCAGTGTGACTTTCCCTCACTTAACACTTGGTGGAGCCATTAAGTTATTGCTTTAGTTGAGTGGGAGTGCATTACTGATGCTCATCACAGTGACAAGGCCCAATCGAGCCGCCCGCTCCGAGCTCATGCGCACTGTAAGAAAGTGTTAACTGGCGTTTCAAGGTGAGAGTCCGTGTGTTTTACTCTGCCTGCTGGTGATGACAGTTAAAGTGCGATAATCATTGCGTCTCGCTGACGTGTTCAGTCTCTCCCATCTGAGCACGATCATCGCTTCTGCTTGTGCTGCTGTAACTTGTCTGGCATGCGATTTACGAGCCCTGCCTGGCCTGAAGGTCATACTGTTACAAAACAGGTCACCGTTTCAAACTGAGGTAAAGCAGAATTCTGAAATTTCAGCAGAATTTAATTGTTAAAATGTCAAAAAGGTGAAGTGCTCCAGTCTAGAGAAACTTGCAGAGTCAGAATTGTTCACAGTGATGGTGACAGGAGCCAGATGTTCACTCCCAAAAGCTCCCTCACAGAAAGTTATTACCCAAAGTGGTTACAAACAACTTCCCTGATGCCTGAGACACTGTATTACAACAGATCTCAGAGACAGTTTGAGCATAAAATGGACTTTTTGAAGTCGTTCATTATGAATGCATATATTGTGGCAAAATTGGCCATAAACATGCATTTTACAGGTTTATTTTTATTTCATGATCATCAATGTTACATGTAAAATGCACATGAACATCCACTGGTGGTTTTGAATAATAGATAAAATGCCTATATTTGCATTGTAGACATTTAATTCATATCACAGACACTGCCAAGAACTCTGAGCCTCTATAATGAATTATTTCACACCAAGCCACTCTACATGTCTTTGTTTACACAGTGAAGATTGAATTATGCAGAATTTTTGAAAATCTGTGGAATTCCTCTTTAGGTATAACTGGAGCTGGTTGGGGTTTGCCACTTTTGTAATGCAATGTACTTTTATCAGTTAATAGTGGCATCAAAATACAGAGGGGAATATCCAGGAAAATAATATTTTTATAGTTAGTTTTTGTAGCATTCATCACTTGGTAACACTTTACATGAAATTGTATCACACTGGCATAACTATCATGTGATAACAGATGTCTTGTAATGTCAGGAGTTGACATATCAACTCATTTATAGCAATATAACAGTGGCATGTTATGCAAATGACCAGTAAGAGTAATAAGAAATCCTTAAATTCCAGAAAAAAACTGATATCACCATATAACATCTGCCACAGCATGTTCAAGCTTGTCCTGAAATTGCTTTCTACAAAGTACAAAAAATAACTTTGATCACAAACGTGTGTATCATATCACAGTGTACTCTAGGTGCTCCTGATTTTCCATTGTAGGGATGTGTAATGTCCACAAATTCCCTAATGATTAAAGCCAGGACGTTCAACAACAATAATAACACAGCACATGACTTTGTGTATTAGCAGGTTTTGTTATATTAGCAAGAGGTGGATTAGAACAGGACTACTCATACTGAGGAACCTGCTACACAAAATATATCCTGCAGATTCATACTGGATTAAAATCACTCCACAATTATTACAGCCAGACTGGAAAACTACACACGCTGCAGATTCATACTGGATTAAAATCACTCCACAATTATTACAGCCAGACTTTAAAACTACACACTGCAGATTCATACTGGATTAAAATCACTCCACAATTATTACAGCCAGACTGTAAAACTACACACACTGCAGATTCATACTGGATTAAAATCACTCCACAATTATTACAGTCAGACTGTAAAACTACACACGCTGCAGATTCATACTGGATTAAAATCACTCCACAATTATTACAGCCAGACTTTAAAACTACACACTGCAGATTCATACTGGATTAAAATCACTCCACAATTATTACAGTCAGACTGGAAAACTACTCACACTGCAGATTCATAATGGATTAAAATCTCTCCACAATTATTACAGTCAGACTGTAAAACTACACGCTGCAGATTCATACTGGATTAAAATCACTCCACAATTATTACAGTCAGACTGTAAAACTACACACACTGCAGATTCATACTGGATTAAAATCTCTCCACAATTATTACAGTCAGACTGTAAAACTACATGCTGCAGATTCATACTGGATTAAAATCGCTCCACAATTATTACAGTCAGACTGTAAAACTACACACACTGCAGATTCATACTGGATTAAAATCGCTTCACAATTATTACAGTCAGACTGTAAAACTACACACTGCAGATTCATACTGGATTAAAATCGCTTCACAATTATTACAGTCAGACTGTAAAACTACACACACTGCAGATTCATACTGGATTAAAATCTCTCCACAATTATTACAGTCAGACTGTAAAACTACACACTGCAGATTCATACTGGATTAAAATCACTCCACAATTATTACAGTCAGACTGTAAAACTACACACTGCAGATTCATACTGGATTAAAATCACTCCACAATTATTACAGTCAGACTGTAAAATTACACACTGCAGATTCATACTGGATTAAAATCACTCCACAATTATTACAGTCAGACTGTAAAACTACACACTGCAGATTCATACTGGATTAAAATCACTCCACAATTATTACAGTCAGACTGTAAAACTACACACACTGCAGATTCATACTGGATTAAAATCACTCCACAATTATTACGGTCAGACTGTAAAACTACACACTGCAGATTCATACTGGATTAAAATCGCTCCACAATTATTACAGTCAGACTGTAAAACTACACACGCTGCAGATTCATACTGGATTAAAATCACTCCACAATTATTACGGTCAGACCGTAAAACTACACACTGCAGATTCATACTGGATTAAAATCGCTCCACAATTATTACAGTCAGACTGTAAAACTACACACACTGCAGATTCATACTGGATTAAAATCACTCCACAATTATTACAGTCAGACCGTAAAACTACACACTGCAGATTCATACTGGATTAAAATCACTCCACAATTATTACAGTCAGACTGTAAAACTACACACTGCAGATTCATACTAGATTAAAATCACTCCACAATTATTACAGTCAGACCGTAAAACTACACACTGCAGATTCATACTGGATTAAAATCACTCCACAATTATTACAGTCAGACCGTAAAACTACACGCTGCAGATTCATACTGGATTAAAATCACTCCACAATTATTACTGTCAGACTGTAAAACTACACGCACTGCAGATTCATACTGGATTAAAATCACTCCACAATTATTACAGTCAGACTGTAAAACTACACACTGCAGATTCATACTGGATTAAAATCACTCCACAATTATTACAGTCAGACTGTAAAAATACACGCTTCAGATTCATACTGGATTAAAATCACTCCACAATTATTACAGTCAGACCGTAAAACTACACACTGCAGATTCATACTGAATTAAAATCACTCCACAATTATTACAGTCAGACTGTAAAACTACACACTGCAGATTCATACTGGATTAAAATCACTCCACAATTATTACAGTCAGACTGTAAATATACACACTGCAGATTCATACTGGATTAAAATCACTCCACAATTATTACCATCAGACTGTAAAACTACACACACTGCAGATTCATACTGGATTAAAATCACTCCACAATTATTACAGTCAGACTGTAAAACTACACACTGCAGATTCATACTGGATTAAAATCACTTCACAATTTTTACCGTCAGACTGTAAAACTACACACTGCAGATTCATACTGGATTAAAATCACTCCACAATTATTACAGTCAGACTGTAAAACTACACGCTGCAGATTCATACTGGATTAAAATCACTCCACAATTATTACAGTCAGACCGTAAAACTACACGCTGCAGATTCATACTGGATTAAAATCACTCCACAATTATTACGGTCAGACTGTAAAACTACACACTGCAGATTCATACTGGATTAAAATCACTCCACAATTATTACAGTCAGACCGTAAAACTACAAACTGCAGATTCATACTGGATTAAAATCACTCCACAATTATTACAGTCAGACTGTAAAACTACACACACTGCAGATTCATACTGGATTAAAATCACTCCACAATTATTACAGTCAGACCGTAAAACTACACGCTGCAGATTCATACTGGATTAAAATCACTCCACAATTATTACAGTCAGACCGTAAAACTACACACTGCAGATTCATACTGGATTAAAATCACTCCACAATTATTACAGTCAGACTGTAAAACTACACACTGCAGATTCATACTGGATTAAAATCACTCCACAATTATTACAGTCAGACTGTAAAACTACACACACTGCAGATTCATACTGGATTAAAATCACTCCACAATTATTACAGTCAGACTGTAAAACTACACACACTGCAGATTCATACTGGATTAAAATCACTCCACAATTATTACAGTCAGACTGTAAAACTACACACTGCAGATTCATACTGGATTAAAATCACTCCACAATTATTACAGTCAGACTGTAAAACTACACACTGCAGATTCATACTGGATTAAAATCACTCCACAATTATTACAGTCAGACTGTAAAACTACACACTGCAGATTCATACTGGATTAAAATCACTCCACAATTATTACCGTCAGACTGTAAAACTACACACTGCAGATTCATACTGGATTAAAATCACTCCACAATTATTACAGTCAGACTGTAAAGCTACACACGCTGCAGATTCATACTGGATTAAAATCACTCCACAATTATTACAGTCAGACCGTAAAACTACACGCTGCAGATTCATACTGGATTAAAATCACTCCACAATTATTACAGTCAGACTGTAAAACTACACACACTGCAGATTCATACTGGATTAAAATCACTCCACAATTATTACAGTCAGACCGTAAAACTACACACTGCAGATTCATACTGGATTAAAATCACTCCACAATTATTACAGTCAGACTGTAAAGCTACACACTGCAGATTCATACTGGATTAAAATCACTCCACAATTATTACAGTCAGACTGTAAAGCTACACACTGCAGATTCATACTGGATTAAAATCACTCCACAATTATTACAGTCAGACTGTAAAACTACACACACTGCAGATTCATACTGGATTAAAATCACTCCACAATTATTACAGTCAGACTGTAAAACTACACACTGCAGATTCATACTGGATTAAAATCACTCCACAATTATTACAGTCAGACTGTAAAACTACACACACTGCAGATTCATACTGGATTAAAATCACTCCACAATTATTACCATCAGACTGTAAAACTACACACTGCAGATTCATACTGGATTAAAATCACTCCACAATTATTACAGTCAGACTGTAAAGCTACACACTGCAGATTCATACTGGATTAAAATCACTCCACAATTATTACCGTCAGACTGTAAAACTACACACTGCAGATTCATACTGGATTAAAATCACTCCACAATTATTACCGTCAGACTGTAAAACTACACACTGCAGATTCATACTGGATTAAAATCACTCCACAATTATTACAGTCAGACTGTAAAGCTACACACTGCAGATTCATACTGGATTAAAATCACTCCACAATTATTACAGTCAGACTGTAAAACTACACACACTGCAGATTCATACTGGATTAAAATCACTCCACAATTATTACCGTCAGACTGTAAAACTACACACACTGCAGATTCATACTGGATTAAAATCACTCCACAATTATTACTGTCAGACTGTAAAACTACACACTGCAGATTCATACTGGATTAAAATCACTCCACAATTATTACAGTCAGACTGTAAAACTACACACTGCAGATTCATACTGGATTAAAATCACTCCACAATTATTACAGTCAGACTGTAAAACTACACACACTGCAGATTCATACTGGATTAAAATCACTCCACAATTATTACAGTCAGACTGTAAAACTACACACTGCAGATTCATACTGGATTAAAATCACTTCACAATTTTTACCGTCAGACTGTAAAACTACACACTGCAGATTCATACTGGATTAAAATCACTCCACAATTATTACAGTCAGACTGTAAAACTACACACTGCAGATTCATACTGGATTAAAATCACTCCACAATTATTACAGTCAGACCGTAAAACTACATGCTGCAGATTCATACTGGATTAAAATCACTCCACAATTATTACGGTCAGACTGTAAAACTACACACTGCAGATTCATACTGGATTAAAATCACTCCACAATTATTACGGTCAGACCGTAAAACTACAAACTGCAGATTCATACTGGATTAAAATCACTCCACAATTATTACAGTCAGACTGTAAAACTACACACACTGCAGATTCATACTGGATTAAAATCACTCCACAATTATTACAGTCAGACCGTAAAACTACACGCTGCAGATTCATACTGGATTAAAATCACTCCACAATTATTACAGTCAGACTGTAAAACTACACACTGCAGATTCATACTGGATTAAAATCACTCCACAATTATTACAGTCAGACTGTAAAACTACACACTGCAGATTCATACTGGATTAAAATCACTCCACAATTATTACAGTCAGACTGTAAAACTACACACACTGCAGATTCATACTGGATTAAAATCACTCCACAATTATTATAGTCAGACTGTAAAACTACACACTGCAGATTCATACTGGATTAAAATCACTCCACAATTATTACAGTCAGACTGTAAAACTACACACACTGCAGATTCATACTGGATTAAAATCACTCCACAATTATTACAGTCAGACTGTAAAACTACACACTGCAGATTCATACTGGATTAAAATCACTCCACAATTATTACAGTCAGACTGTAAAACTACACACTGCAGATTCATACTGGATTAAAATCACTCCACAATTATTACAGTCAGACTGTAAAACTACACACTGCAGATTCATACTGGATTAAAATCACTCCACAATTATTACAGTCAGACCGTAAAACTACACACTGCAGATTCATATTGGATTAAAATCACTCCACAATTATTACAGTCAGACTGTAAAACTACACACTGCAGATTCATACTGGATTAAAATCACTTCACAATTATTACCGTCAGACTGTAAAACTACACACTGCAGATTCATACTGGATTAAAATCACTCCACATTTATTACAGTCAGACTGTAAAACTACACACACTGCAGATTCATACTGGATTAAAATCACTCCACAATTATTACAGTCAGACCGTAAAACTACACGCTGCAGATTCATACTGGATTAAAATCACTCCACAATTATTACAGTCAGACCGTAAAACTACACACTGCAGATTCATACTGGATTAAAATCACTCCACAATTATTACAGTCAGACTGTAAAACTACACACACTGCAGATTCATACTGGATTAAAATCACTCCACAATTATTACAGTCAGACCGTAAAACTACACACTGCAGATTCATACTGGATTAAAATCACTCCACAATTATTACCGTCAGACTGTAAAGCTACACACTGCAGATTCATACTGGATTAAAATCACTCCACAATTATTACAGTCAGACTGTAAAGCTACACACTGCAGATTCATACTGGATTAAAATCACTCCACAATTATTACAGTCAGACTGTAAAACTACACACACTGCAGATTCATACTGGATTAAAATCACTCCACAATTATTACAGTCAGACTGTAAAACTACACACTGCAGATTCATACTGGATTAAAATCACTCCACAATTATTACAGTCAGACTGTAAAACTACACACTGCAGATTCATACTGGATTAAAATCACTCCACAATTATTACCATCAGACTGTAAAACTACACACTGCAGATTCATACTGGATTAAAATCACTCCACAATTATTACAGTCAGACTGTAAAGCTACACACTGCAGATTCATACTGGATTAAAATCACTCCACAATTATTACCGTCAGACTGTAAAACTACACACTGCAGATTCATACTGGATTAAAATCACTCCACAATTATTACAGTCAGACTGTAAAACTACACACTGCAGATTCATACTGGATTAAAATCACTCCACAATTATTACAGTCAGACTGTAAAACTACACACTGCAGATTCATACTGGATTAAAATCGCTCCACAATCATTACTTATTAATTAGTACTATTATTTTATTACATAAAATATTATGACTGTGTTCTTGAAATATTACAATTTTATTCTCAAAACATTCTGACTTTATTCTCAAAGTCTATTATTATTTTTTTTTGCACAGTTGTCCTGAAACGCTGCCTTGCCTGTAATCATTAGTGGTTCCCTATTGTCAAAATCATTGCAGCTGAATCGACAACCTCAGATTGATGGTTCACAATGCACTGTACCTTTTTTCTGTGCAGCAGGTCCTACCATGAGCTTCAGAACTAAACACATGTTGCACAGATTTTTAGAGGGAGCGGTAGAGAGAGAGAGAGAGAGAGAGAGAGAGAGAGAGAGAGAGAGAGAGAGAGATGCAGAGAGAGATGGCAGGCCCTTTGAGTGTTTCTCTACTCCACAATGAAAGAGAAATAACTGTCAGTGTCGTCGTAAAGTGTGAAATGCCGGCGTTCTCCACAGCAGCGTATTGAACTCAGCCCTGATGCATGAAAGCTGTCACATCTCCACCACTCACACATACAGTACTTGTGCATTTTCCCCTGCTCTTCCTCCTCCTGCTCCTGCTCCTCCTCCTCCTCCTCCTCCTCCTCCTCCTCGGCGCTCTCGCCTCTCTCCAGCCGACGTGAGCGTATCAAAGCCATCTTAATGAGATCATTTGGGCGAGAATTACACAACACACTGTTTGTCAGATTAGTCTAAGATAACAAGCCATGAGTTTGCCATTAGTCAATGACGATAAAGATGAGACGAAAAGAAAAAAAGGAGAGACAGAGAGAGAACAGACAGGCCTTTCTTTCCATTGTAGAGGAAAGAGGGAACAAACACAGAGAAAGGAAGAATAATAAAGGCTGAGATTGGAATATAAAGCAGTAGGGATTAAAAAGGCTTCAGATGCTGCGGATCTAACATGCTGGCCGTGTTCAGATAAGACATGCGAGTGCATAAAAAGGCTAAAGAAAGCTCCCACACTGAGCAGGGTGCATGATCCACTTCACTTCTGCAGGAAATTACAATACTTCATTACGCAGCAGGGAATTAGCACAGGAAAAGCAGCTTTGAAATGTCTCACCTACATGCAGCCATGCTGTTCTAGTCTGACAACAAAGGATTAAGCTCAACTTTCTGCCTCTCCAATGCGAGCGCAATATATATCCGTAATGTGTTCCACAGTGGGCTTCCCTCCACAGCTCTGAGAAATGGAATGGTTTGATTTTCCCCTCAAAAAAGGGAACGCTTTATTTATTGACTTTATAAGTCAACGGGCAACTTTTCAGGAGCTATGCAGAAACCAATCAATCGTCTTGCACTAACTCTCACTACCAAATTGAGCTACTTTAAGGTGCACCCATAGCTGACACAGCTTGCTTAATCTCAAGTGAAAAGCACTGACCACTAGGATGGGTCACTATGCTCAATGCCAAGAGTTTGGAGAGTAAAGCCCTCCAGCACTGAGCTATATAGCAGTGGAACTGCATACTCTGGACACCTTTGAGATGAGTTAGTGATCCAGAGCTGACCTCACTAAAGCTCTTCTGGCTGAAAACAGCCAAATCCTCACAGCAGTGTTCCAACATCTAGTAGAAACTGTTACTGCAGCAAGGGGCAATTCGTTGTCCGTTCATGCCCATGTTTTCTGAAGGAACGTTGGGCGAGCAGGTATCTACAAACTACAAGCACACGGTGCCTGGGCATGCGATGGAGAAAGGTTGCCTGGTCTGATGGCACCAGATGCCTTGTGTTAGGAAAACAAACTGGTGGAAAATGGAAAACCTTGAGTCTGGAAAATCATGTGGCTGTCAATTTGACACATGCCGCCTACACTCTCATAAAAAAAAAGGTATGACACTGTAACTGGGGCAGTACCCTTCTTGTCACTGTGGTGGTACCCTCAAGGGTGCATCCCAGTACCTTTAATCAGGGAACATAACTGAACCATAATTATATTTTCTAGGCTGGACTGACTCCACAAACCCCGCCTCGCCTCCAGGCTTTTATTCTACTGCTCTGTTTTAAATCATTCGGTTATGAAAAGGAACAAATACCAACTTTTCCACTAGGAAAGACTCATGTAAGGTGCACCACTGGACCTTAAAACCACTGTAGTACCTTTGAGCCTACACTTACATTGTTTGTACCTGGATGAGTGATGTACCTGCATAGTATGTTTATTTCTGACAGTGTACCCCTTACATCCCTCTACGGTGATGGCATCCCCTCTTTCAGCAGGACAATGCACCCTGCCAAACTGAGGTGCCACCCTGGCCTCCAAATACCCCAGATCTCAATCTAATCTGATCCATTTCCATTACATTTATGGCATTTGGCAGATGCGCGATTCCAGAGTGACTTACGCTTTGATTATGTTTGCACAGGTAGGTGAAGGTAGTGTTGGGAGTCTTGCCAAGAACTCTTATGGGTATAGGGTAGGGTACCTGCCCAGACAGAGGATCGAAGCCCAGCCTCTAGCATGTGAGGCAGTAGTGTTACCCACTACTCTATACCAACTGATGTGCTGGAAAAACAAGTCCCATCCACAGTGGCCTCACTTCACAAGTTCCAGAACTTAAAGAATCTGCTGCCAGATACCACAGGGCGCCTCCATAGGTCCGATTTACTAAATAGGAACAATGAGGCTTTAGTGCCCATTGTAAGATCAAAACGGTGGACCAACGGTGTCCAATCTTACCCGTAGATTGCGAGTTTCCTTCTCAAAGCACTGGATTCTCGAAGAGTTACACGTACCAAGACTGACAATAAATACGGATGTAAAATAAACCTATATTTCAATATGTTATAAATAAATAAGCAGAAAGTAGAACGAAGCCAAAACCGGACTGGACATGCCTCATCTTGACCAGAATAGCACATCACATTAAACACCTGTGAATTTAATGGCCTGTCCAAGGTTACAGTGTGAAAACGTGTTTGCATTCATCTAACCTTTTTTTTTACCTTACCTGATGAAATGCCTAATTGGGCTTTTGGCAGAATAACAGGTGTTCCTAATTGACCAAAACATAATTAGCCTTAAAAAGGTCAGACATAGATTAATGATCAACATTTTGATTTTAAAAGCACCCCCTCCTGCTTAGCCATGCAAGTGCAACGGATTTCTGAAACATGACTGTCAGTTTAAGGCCTAAAGTATGAGTATGAGTCAGCTTTGGTCTTGAAGTCATGATGAGCATTTCAGAAAGCTGCTTTAATCTGGAATGAACCTTATTGAAGTGATGCACAATTTAATGCACACAGTGAAATGTGAACTTGAATTTATGTTGAGAGATGTATTATATATGAAACCGTATATTTGTGTAACTTTTCCTTATGGCCAGTTTGAGTTTGAAGTATGCACATCATTAATTAGGTTTTCAGCTTACAGTTTTCCATTCGGTCAATGGTTTAGCACCTTGGGTGTGTTTCCACTGCATAATGAACAGGTTCATGTGTATGTGTTCAAGATTAGAACCAACTGGACCCAATGGTGTCCCAGGATGTTCTGTTTTTGATAACATTTGCAGCTGAAACCAGTGACAGTTCAGCGCGCTGGTACCCAACCTGGTCCTCAGGGCCTCCTGCTGATTAGTGAGGATGAAGCAAACAAGATCAACTACATCCCCAACGAGAGCATCAGCATCTGGACTAGAATGCTGTACGTCGACGGGGGCGGCCTTTGCACTAGGCGAAGATGGGCACCCACCCAGGAGCACAGATGTACATACCTAGATGCCGTGTTGTCTATCGTGCTCTATCTGAGGTGATACGTCTGCGCATCCGTCATGTTGGAGAGGTCAAGATCCGCTTGCGAACGCATTCACTTGCATTGAGAGACGATGAGTCTTAGGGTTAAATCAGCCACAACATCCTTATTACTCCACCCATTTTCACTATATGTGCTCTGTTATAATCCTCAGACTCAGATTAATCCAGGCTGCACGGATCTGCTCTCGGCAGCTTTTATTTCTTTAATAACTGATCATGCAAATCATCTGTCCGGACCAGCAGGAAAGTATTCAGTCTGCACCTGACGGTAAATACCGAGTTTAGCGCGAGAAACACAAGCACACTCATCAGCAAATCCATCAATGTGTGAATCACTTCTCATCTAAATACACAAAGAAATAAAATACCCCCCCCCCCCAAAAATACCACAGTAAGAAGGGCGAAGCTGATGTTGACTTCCTATTCACCAGTTTTTGGTTTGAGTTTTCCCCGTTCCGCCTTAAAGGGTGCAGCTTCAGGCTCCAGAAAGTGACATTTAAGGATTTAAGGTGGGATGGAAGATTTGAAGAAGAAGCTGGTAAATAAAATGTTAGCTTCAGCTTCATGTAAGAATATGTGTTATGAATATCAACACGGATTAATGAATGCTGTAACTTACCGCTACAAAGCATTAACCAATGTAAATAACGACTACATAAAGTTAAGGCCCCCTGAATAGACTAGATTAAATGAAATAAGGTTAATATAAAACCAGAGGAAAAACAATCACATCACCAGGTTCTCTGAGCTTCACCAACCACACGGCCATCTCTACACACAAACACCACGCAGACATGAGCGTGGGTCCCTGCGTTCCCTCCGTTATATAATCCTATCCCGCTTTCTGAGATCAATATTCCCGGAATGGTGTAATTTTGGACAGTATCTTTCTCAAACTGCCGCTCTGTAATGGCACTGAATGCGGTCCAGTGGTCCCGTTGACGTACCTGGCTGGACCCAATGCGGCATGTAGGTATGTATATCTATGCTCCCCATGAAAATATAAATTAGATGTACTGTTTGTTGTATGTGTGTACACTCGTTTATAGCATCACTCCATCCTCTGGAACTGCTGCTCAAACCAGGGTTTGTTCTAGCATCTTCTCACCTGCCATATTACCCCACCTGTCTGACTGTGACCTCACTGACCCCCCACACACCCTTTACCTGCTGCTGCACTCGGCACTTTAACTTTAGACTCATACATTGCACAATGTAAGGTTTACAGGTATGACTGTGTGTGTGTGTGTGTGTGTGTGTGTGTGTGTGTGTGTGTAGGAATGCAGGTTGTTATTTTACTTTATTTTGTATTTATTTGATCTTATTCCCTGTGTGTGAACGTCTGTCTGGTGCTGCGCTCTGTGAGCTCCTGTAACCAAACCCAAATTCCTCGTACGCGCAGCAGACCCGGCCAATAAAGCTCGATTCTGATTCTGATTCTGATTCTGTTGACCTTAAATAGCCTATTCCAAAATATATCTGTCTTAAAAATATTTCTGATCGTAGTGATTATTTCCAATTTCATTCTAGCCCCTCTGGTCATGGTTGTAATGGATTCTATGTTGTGTGATGACAACTGCCTGAAGACCAGGACGAACAAGACAGCCAAGTGATAATCTGCATTATACTTCTGGGTGTCGAGAGCCAACGTCGCACTAGACCTCTGAAGGTACCCTGTGGTATCTTGAAAGGGAAAATCTAATGAAGTAACAGTGTAGCAAAGAAACTCAAGAAAGGAGGGAAGCAAAACTCCAAAACAACATCCAGAGAACTCAGCGTATTTTCTCAGGTATTCGTAATAGACACAGGTATCTCAGCAGGGTGTAGAGAGTTCTGGCTTAGTCTCTGTACTGCGCTGTACTGCCCACCTGTAGTTTCTATATGAATATGCTAAAATATGCTAAAAGCAGTACTAAAGACCTGCAACTGAAACTAAACGTGGAAATCTCCTACAGACGGAAAGTAGACTGAATTATTTACAGGCACTCGCACCAAAACACGGCTGTCGCTTTAAAGGAAGACCTGTTTGAGTAAATGATGCTGGCATTGCCTCAGTGACTCACACACAGGACATAATGCAAAATGCAGCAGTTTCCTCTCAATAGGCTGCTTTCCTGTGAAATCGCGACCGTTCTATGGCTGTTTATACACTGTGTTTATTTCTGATGTATTACAAAACATCACGTCACACTGTAGGGGGAGTAACCGAATACCTGAGGCAGTTACAATATACTACTGGAATACTTCTGCGGTTTAATCCCCAGTGGGGACCAAGCAATGGTGATGCCCCATAAGTTCAAGACTTCAACATATTCAAAACAAGAAAAAGGGTGGGTCAGTCTGAGCCCTGCATTAACACTGACGTGGTGGTGGTGTGTTAGTGTGTGTTGCGCTGGTACGAGTGGATCAGACAGCAGTGCTGCTGGAGTTGTTAAACACCTCAGTGTCGCTGCTGGACACCAACCAAAAACATCCACCAACATCGTCCTGTGGGCAGCGTCCTGTGACCACTGATGAAGGACTAGAGGATGACCAACACAAACTGTGCAGCAGCAGATGAGCTGTCGTCTCTGACTTTACATCTACAAGGTGGACCGACAAGGTAGGAGTGTCTAGTAGAGTGGACAGTGAGTGGACACTGATCCACTCGCGCCAGTACAACACACACTAACACACCACCACCACGTCAGTGTCACTGCAGCGCTGAGAATGATCAACCACCCAAATAGCACCTGCTCTGGGAGGGTCCGTGGGGGTCCTGACCACTGAAGAACAGGGTAACAGAGTATCAGAGAAACAGATGGACTACAGTCTGTAACTGTAGAACTACAGAGAGCAGCTATACAGTAAGTGGAGCTGATAAAGTGGACAGTGAGCGGAGAAACGAGGAGGTGGTCAGAATGCCGATCCCTGAGCTATTGGCTTATCTCGCAAATTAGGATTTTCGTGTGAATATCATCAGAACTCGAACCTCTCAGGCGTTTAAAGTACACTCAGGTCTCAGTAAGTGCCTCGAACGAACGCTTGGAAAAGAAAACCGTCATATAACCTCCTCTACACACCAAGGAAGACATTTTGATGACCAGGAAACTGGATCAGCGAGCAGATGTTTCATGTTAATGAAATATTTTATCTTTCTTTATGGAAGTATATTAGTGAGTATGTGTATATACAGATATATATAGGCATATAGCTGTACATGTCTTTCCTCGAGGATGCCAATAACTCCGGAGCTGCGTACGAAATGAGAGTGAACGGTAATGGTGCTAAAGTGTGGGCACTGAGCCGGCTTGATTGCGAGGATGGATGAGCTGGTGTG
>NC_051235.1:30551695-30774195 GCF_015220715.1 Pygocentrus nattereri
AGAAAAGAATGCCTGTCTTTAACTGCCCCTTTGTGGGGTACTCAAACTGATTACCACTCAGTAACCGCAGACTGTCACGTCTAGACCAATGGCTGGAGTGCTGAGAATGACCCACCGCCCAAATAGTACCTGCTCTGTGAGGGTCCATGGGGGTCCTGACCACTGAAGAACAGGGTAACAGAGTATCAGAGAAACAGATGGACTACAGTCTGTAACTGTAGAACTACAGAGTGCAGCTATACAGTAAGTGGAGCTGATAAAGTGGACAACGAGCGTAGAAACGAGGAGGTCATGATGTGACGCCTGATCGATGTAAGAAAATAGTAAAAGGTGTATAGTAAGAATACAATATACATAGTGTAAGAATATACTGTAGGAATACAATCAGAATATGATGTAGTGTAGTATAAGATCATAGTACATGTATAGAATAAGAATATG
Organism: Pygocentrus nattereri; assembly: GCF_015220715.1. Taxonomy (NCBI): domain Eukaryota; kingdom Metazoa; phylum Chordata; class Actinopteri; order Characiformes; family Serrasalmidae; genus Pygocentrus; species Pygocentrus nattereri. Next base: position 30,552,137 of record NC_051235.1, read on the forward strand.
TGCATAGTTTACTGTTAAACTAATACATTTTGTGTAGCGCAGGGGTGGACAAAATACACAAACCCTGTACTTGAGTTAAAGTAGTAAAATATTCCTCCAGTAAAAGTAGAAGTTCCTCCCATTAGACCTCCACTTGAGTAAAAGTACTAAAGTATTTCCCTTCAAATGTACTTAAGTATAAAGTAAAAGTACTAAAAGAGGAATTCTGGCTCTGATGTCCTGTTATCATTTTTATAACCAGACTGGCTTCATGAACTCATTTCAGGTGAAAGTCCTCCAGCGTCTCTCTTGGTAAACCAGTCTTTTAATAGAACGTCATTAATTAGTGACGCTGACGTCTATTAAAATGATCAGGAGCACAAAACACTGAAGGTAAACAGTTTCCATCAGGGAGAACCGAGTGGCTCTGAAATCACTTTTTACACACAAGCAAAGTTTCAGTTTCAGATTTATTTACAACTTAGTTCCAAGTTTAAGTTGAATAAAAACTGGCTTTAAACTCAGGATCACAGATGAGCTCCTTTACTATGTTGATCTGTAGGCGTCTGTTCATAAACATAAACCAGCCCAAACTCATTTACTATAAAATGAAATGGTGTTTGTAGAAATTCAGAAAAAAGCCGCGTCAGTCTCGACTGCATATGTGGACATATTTCTATATTGAGCTCTATTTACACAAAGTTAGGTTAGTTCATCATTTATGTTGAACAGACTCTCCCAAAGTTTTACGCTGCTGCGCTGACGTTGAACCGCGTGCTGCACTGGGTCGGTATGACCAACAGGTCAAAACCAGCTCTAAACAAAGTGACCGCTGGGCCCTGATTGGTGCTCTGGCTTTGCGCTTCTTTCGTTTTGACATGTTACGTTTTTATACACACAGAAACCAAAAGGAACGACAGATTTCTCAAAATGTAGGAGGAAAAAGTCGATATTAGACTCTGAAATGTAGTGGAGTGAAAGGAAAAAGTCGCCCAGAACGGAGAAACTTCAGTACAGATACACCAAAAATACTAAAGAACAGAAACTCATTACATTTACTCAGATACTCAGTTACTCAGTTACCGTCCACCACTGGTGTGCTGTTTGAATGTAGAACATAAAAAGACATTGTAAATAGTGTAACTATGTAGTGCATAGTTTATAGTATATGGTACAAACTGTATAATTTATAAATTTAATGTATAGTAAATAGTGTAAATATACAGGGTGATTCAAAAAGATTGATCCGATTTCAAAATGATTGATTTCACTTCTAAAGCATCACAGATCAGTGCAGTGAACTGTAAACGGTTTAAATGAGCATGAAGTGGCCGGTGAGTGTAAAGTGTAAGAATACAGTATAGTGTATAAACACGGCTTGTAATGCCGAACTGAGCTCTAGCGTACGCTACCCTTCTGCTCTCAGATTGCATCCAGCTGTCATTGCTGTCCTCCTTCAGTAATAAGAATGGCATAAATAAATGAATACATGTAGGGCTGGCTAACAGTGTTTTGTGGGGAGCATGTGCACCGTATTTGGGTAATTGGCAGTTGCTCTGCCCTCCTGATCCAGAGGCGGCTAATTTTTGGAGACGTGCCCTCTAGAGAGCTGATTGGGCGGAGAGTCGCGGGGATGATTAAAGCGTACAGTGACACGGTGGGCACAGTGGGTGAAAGTTAATCGTGTCAACATCACAGACGAGGACGCATTTATCCAATGTCGTCTGGAGGAAGACTCGAGCGAGGCAGAGCAGAGAGACAGTGTATGTGGGTGTAGAGAGAGAGAGAGAGAGAGAGACACTCAGCATAATTACCGTGAACGTTCAGCGCGGTGACAGACGGCAGGTGTGTTGAGGTGAGCGAGGAGAGGTCATTGTGCGGAATCAAAGGCCCTTTCAGCCGTGAAGAGGAAACGAACGACAGCAGCTATTACCCAACGCTTACCATCCTGCTCCGCAACATCACAAGATTCAATGTGTTGTACAGAAAAAAAAAGAGAGATTCTTCCTCTCTTTCCCTGAAAAATGCTTTTTAAAGAGATCCTTGAACTTCAGCTGGTGAAAGATTTCAAATCTGACTGTACGTGTCTGACAAAGAGCATCAGAAAACTGAATTTCACATATTCCGATACACATCAGGGGAAAGAAGCATGTGCAGAGACCATTTCTCCCTTTTTATCGCAGTTTCCTTTAAAAAAGCCCAGTAATATCGTCAACCCTGGCCCACCTTGCCGTTTTTGGCCACCTGTGATACCTGGATCATTTTTCTTTCACATGTTTTTTATAGTTCTTCTCCATCTGATACCGCATTCTGGTGTGCCAAATGAGTTCCATTGTTTTAATTGATGCACGGCTATATCTAGTTCTGAGATTTGTAGCTTTCTTTGATGTAGACGGTCTATTCTGGCACCCAGACAGGCCTTTACTGACTGTCTTTAAGCACAAGTTATTCATTTTTTCAGCAGATCACATACGATATTCCACTTTGAAATAAAGCTATAAAGATAACTGGACTCCTAACAACCACCTGGAAGAGCTGGTGGACACCAAAACTGCTCCCTTCAGATACACAGCACGTACCATGTGATGCGAATGACAATAAAATCTCCTTGAATCCTTGAATCCTTAAAGCTTCCATCTTTAGAGATGCATATTTGGTAAATATTGACGTTTAGATATAAAAGCCTTGAAAAAGACATTCAACTCATTCAACATTCGTCCCAAAAAGCCAACGTGCATCATGAGAAACCCATCAGGTTTCAGTCTGTAGATTGCCACTTGTCTCATCTTTTGGTTGTCACAAGCTTTTCATTCTCCCATTGGAATCTCAAACTTTGTGGAGCTGTCCGTCGTTCCGGCGTGTGGTTTTGCTGCAAATTGCTTTGGCCGTGCCGTCTGGGAGCCTGTTTATCGGGTATCGTTGTAAAAGTTGATGCGTGATTTACAAGGCCATTACCAGGCAGTCTCAAGACACGGATCCAAGTCAAGAGAGGCATATTGTAATGTCACTGCATGACAGAGCAGGTTGCCAGCGGTGGAGGAGATTACAGTGGACCGTTTGAGGGCGCCGCATTCAACTAGGGAATTAGAGCTAATCGTCCATGTAATACAGTGTCACTCTTTTCTTGAAAAGTGTGAGAAGACAGTGATTTAACCCATTAATCCTGAGCCAAAAAGTGTGTGTTTTGGGGTTCTAACCTGCTCTTCTTCTTTAATAATGTGACTTATTAATACTGGTATCATTTATTTTCTTAAACAAAGAATGTAAGACATTTTGTAGACTTTTATTTTCACAAAACATCATTTTGAATGAGCTAACACCTTTCACGCTTAAGTGGCCTTTTACTGTTATTGTTACTACCCCAGATCAACAATAAGCATTTCTATAGTGATGTAAACAGTATTATGAATGTGCACTCGCTCACTCAGAAACAGCAGTGCATCAAATAATAAGGGCAGCATGGAGCTTCTTCTAATGTGTTTCCCCTCAGATTTCACATACTGATCCACTTTTTTGACCAACGTGCCGTCATTTAAAAGGGAATTCCACTAAATTTTCTAAATTTCTGCGTAAATCAGTGGTTGTGAAGTCCTTTATCATGGTATGGTGATGCGGTGCATCGTACAAAACCGTAAAGGGGAATTCTACACATTTTCATTCAACATGCCTTCATAATTCAGTGGTTAAGAGTCATTAAGGGCGGTTTGAAATGAAATATAATTATAGACAAATTCAATAATTCTTAAGTGGTGGTGATAGGAACCAGGGGTCACAACATCTACAACACTGGCATTTTATTTACAATCCCAAACCACCAGTGAACCTACACGAGTCTTCAGAGTTTCATATGGAATGTTGATGATGGTAAAATAGTGCTAAATCTAAAGGTTTATGAAATTATTTTGCTTTAGAACGTCCTGCCTGCAGTTCTCCCCCATAAAAGGCTTACATATTTGTGCCAAAACCTTCTTAAAACTATCATACAACAATGTCACAGGCATTAGGCAGCACATCTCCAAAAATTTGCAGGAGAAGGGAAAAACATTACACTCAATGCAAGTCAATAGAACCAAATTTTTTTCTGTCATTTTCGGCCAATGATTTTGGTCCGTCCCTCATGAAATTTACACACAATATAAAGGCCAACGTGCACTTTCAGATTCTTTAAAAAAAACCTGATTCATCAAGAATGGAGATACGAGGTTTTGTTCCGACAACAGCGACATTCAGAAGCGTTTCATGTCATAACTTTTTGTAAGGGAGCTTTAATCACTTCAGACATCTGGTTCCTATCAACTCCACTGTAAGGAATTCTGGAGCATTTCACATTAAATCATTTTGAGTGACGATTGAATTATGTTTAAAAAATCCCTTCGGAACTGAGAGACACTCTTAGCTCAATTTCTGTCCAAACGGTACGAGAGAAGGTCATGAAACGTGGTTTTGTTGGTTCTTTTGCATGAAGAAACCTGCAGAGCTGTCTTAAAGCGTGGCCACAGGTTGGAACGATATTTACCGTAAAAGCGCATCATTATTTTTTAAAGCATCCATCTCTGCTCTTAAACCTTTCACCTTGCCAAGACTAGAATGCTATGCATGGCTGACCTGTTGTCTGTTTGAAGGCCACTTAGTGTCCTCTAGAGTCCCTCGGGTCTTCAATCTGGAGCTTTCTTTGGTCTGAAAGGGACAGAGACCCAGTGACACTCGCTCTCAGAGACGACGTGCGACTCCGCCAGTCAGCAAAAAAGACAAAGAGCCCCCCATCTAGAAGGCTGTGAGCTGTCAGCTTCTATTTGGAGTAGGTATTTATTCCTCGCTGCTGGTTTTATTTATTTATCGCAAAATATGCGTCAGGGGGTTGACTCACAAGAAGACACGCAGAGACGCACATAAAAAACCGCCGTGTCAGGACAGTTAACACTTCAATAGACAGCACTCTCTCTCTCCGGAAAGAAGCAGCAGCCCATTGATGCCGCGCTCACTCAAAGTCAGCCCGTATTTCAGCAGGGCAAACAGGCAGAAACAGCTTGTCCGAGATAAATCATCTGAACCAGCTAAAAGAAAAAAGAGAAGAGAAGGAAAAAAAAACAAGACAAGTGTGATCAAAGAGCTCGGACACCAAAAATGGCGAAGGCTTCGTCTCCTCCGGGGGGGAGTATTCCGCTCCGAGTCAGAGTTAGCGCTTCTTTCAAACGTTCGCTTCTGCGCTCGGAAGTGTCGCCTCTTTAAAAGCCGCATATTCCTCAGTTTTCTTGTATTTATGTATTTTTGAGGTCCTTTTTATAACATTCATGCAGCTTTATTTACCAGAAATGGTCATAATTATTTTTTTTTTAATGTGCTCATATTGTTACTATGCCTTTAAGACTGATGCGTATATGGGAATGAGCTCTGCTCTGATTGGCTGCCCTATGTTGTCCCTCTAAAATGAGCAGTATGGGTTAATACACTCCTTGTAACATCGGGAGAGTGGGCGGGGCTAAACTGTCAGACTGAAATGTGATGACACTGAAACCAACACAAAAGCAATCGGAAAAGGCACAATAACACACACACACACACACACACACACACACACATATGAGAGAGAGGGCCCCCTATTACCCTGTTCTTCAGTGGTCAGGACCCCCATGGACCCTCACAGAGCAGGTACTATTTGGCTGGTGGACGTGGTGGTGGTGTGTTGGTGTGTGTTGCGCTGGTACGAGTGGATCAGACACAGCAGTGCTGCTGGAGTTTTTAAACACTGTGTCCACTCACTGTCCACTCTATTAGACACTCCTACCTTGTCGGTCCACCTTGTAGATGTGAAATCAGAGACGACAGCTCATCTGCTGCTGCACAGTTTGTGTTGGTCATCCTCTAGTCCTTCATCAGTGGTCACAGGACGCTGCCCACAGGACGCTGCTGGCTGGATGTTATTGTTTGGTGGACGATTCTCAGTCCAGCAGCGACACTGAGGTTTTTAAAAGCTACTACAGTCTGTAATTGTAGAGATACAAAGTGAGATCAGAGGCTGTTTGTCCTCCTGTGATCATATCACAGGAAAACAAGTGCCCAAAACTCCCTTCCCTGTGATAAAATCACTAACATGCGGCCCCAAGTGACTTATTGCTTTTATAAAATGGCAATTATTAAATAATTCAAGGTATTAATAATAAACATAAACAAGTATTCTGTCAAGTAATGTAGTTTCTTTAGCGTATGGTGTCATGGCCAAGCAGCCATGGACTGCTGAATGGTTCGGTCGCCAGTCGCTGTTCACTGCGGTCAGTTCATGAACTCTGTTGTCATAAAACACTGAACATATGAGAACGCTGCACTGTTTAATGTAAAAACCCTTTTAAGTACCTTTTCATCACCAAATTTCCACTGAGAGTCTTATTTAGCACCAATCCAGCAGCGCCTTCTCAACCTGGGGCTGAATCTCAAACAGCTCCCTGCTCCCTACATAGTGCACTACGTCAGGATTTAAATACTGGATCCTGCAGCCCAACAGAGCAAAATACAGCTAAGAAGCAGTGATTTGGGACTCAGACACACCCACACTCAATACATGATGCATTTACTTATGACTGAAACACAACTAAGACATTCAAGTGACATTTTCAGGCTTCTATACTGCAGTTTTACAGTAAATCGAACTGTAAGTGCTTTAATTCAGGCCTTTTGATATTAATGATTGAGTTGGCCCTTTTAGCCTGGTAGCTCGCTGACCAGCCTGGTTCTAGTTAAGAACATAAGTTGTCAGCCCTTCAGTTTAAACAAAAAACAGGTTCTTACTTCATCAGGACACTCAGTGGTCCATGTGAGCAGCATGAGGGTCAAAGATTATTTCATTAAGGGTTTTTAGTGCAGTAATACATAATTCAGTTGCTGTAAAGTGGCCACAAACGTGGCTCAGCCAATCAGATTTTAGAACCGGAATCATCTTTTTTTTTTTTTTAAAGCTTTTGAGCTTTGATTTTCACTATTGATTAGCATCAACCATTCACAGAGGAAAATGGATAAATTAATCGACAATAAAAATAAATAAATAAATAAATAAATAAATGCATAAAAGATAAAAGCAAGATTCTTTCTTTCTCTCTGAGGGCTACTGTAGTCCAGGCTGAACACCACCTGCCTGGACTGCCGAGGCTCAGTTGATTTAGTTTAAAGTAAATTTAGCACAGGCCCCGGGGGCCACAGATTCAATTCTCTTTATAATACAATAGCGCTCGGTGTAAAAATCACAACATAAATTACCCACAGGTGGGCGGTGGGGGTCTTCATTCATTAAATACGTCAAATTAAATAGATTGAGAATTGATTTTCTTTCCTGTAACCCACAGTTCATTTAGAGAGTGAGGGTTTTAGAATAAAAACAGGGGAACTGATCCAGAGCCTGAGTCTGTGCCAGGTTTAGAGGAGACTCTGTTCATCATCCTTCTCCAGTGACCTGACAATAAGTGGACAGTGAGTTATATTGCTGTTTAGGTCTTGCTTTCATTTACAGACCCCCCCCCCACCCCCCCACTCCTAGTTCTAGGTATGAACCATGTAAGTATGAGGCGCAAATTCCAAAGTACTAGGTAACTACAGACATCGCTGCCGTCAGAATATCTCCAGTACCTCAACTCCAAAATTTGGGCACCACAGTTGTTTAATACAGTCCTCTAGAGAGAACACACTACTGCACACTTTAATACACAATTACTGTTAATTTGCTGAATTTAACATATTGATAAATTAAAAAATGGGCCGTTCTACAGAAATATCAATTTTTCTGTCCCTAGTGTTTGTAGGGATGTTAGGCTTACAATTTATTTATATTTCAAAATGAAACAATGAGTCATTTTAACAATTACATGTTTAGCAATATTGTTTTTTATTAAATCAATCATATAGAACTCCAAGCACCACAGAAGAGCTCGTCCTCAAAGTCATGCGTGAAGGCTGAGGCCATATTTTGAGGTAAAAACGTTTTTCTGCCATTTTAACTGCAAAAATCTCTACATGACTATAAAATATATGATTTAAATGACAGAAAACAAAAGCCAAACAAATATTATATCATGAAAGTCCCCCAGGAGTCGTGTCACTGGTGTTACCCATAACAAAAAATCTCTTATTTTGAGAAGTCACGCCGATGACGTCACTCGACTTTTACTATAATAATCTTTACATGACTATGAAATATATAAATGAAATGACCTTAAGAAAACAAATGTGAAATATAAATATTATAAAATATATAATGAAAGCTGTGGTCCGCCAGGAGTCGTGTCACTGGTGTTACCGCACAATAAAACTCTTATTTTGAAATAAAAGTCACACCGGTGACGTCACTCGACCTCCTTTGACCTGTTTTCTGAGGATCTATGGAGAAAAGCTCATGGTGAGTCCACTGTGTCTCTCAGCTCTCAGAGATCTTCTCATTCAGCTCATGATCTCATATGAAGCTTCTAGCTGAGGTCACTGGTGTGACCGGCTTTATTCTGAGGTCACTGTGGAAAAATAGAAGCACAAATGGATTAAATTCCAAATTTTAGTGGACGTTCCCTGATGGACAGCGTGTGGTTTGATGTCTCCGGTGTTTCCTTTATTATGAGGAACACCGATGACGATCAGCAACACCAGTGACTCCTATGGAGAGACAGGAAAGTGGACTTTTCCGTAGAATGACCATTATGTTTAACATTTTTAATGCAATAATTCATCCATAACTTTTTTGCAAAGCCAGTAAAACAAATAATTAGATTCAGATTTTAACAATATTCACAAATGTCACAATTAAACGTTGTTACACGAAACAATTCAGCTTTTAATTCAGTAATACCCTTGGAACTTCTCCTGCGTACCATTAGATGTATTGCCTGTATTGAAGATGCTTCATTGTTTACAGTGAACGTAAATCACAGCGACGCCTCATCCTGAGCGAAACCCCCAGATTAAAGTGCGCACTGAGGATCTGATAATCTAGACTCGTGGTGATCGATGAAGGCGAGTATTTACAGCTGCATTGTGGGATTGCCTCTCCAGGGTAGCCTACATGATTGGAGTCAGACTTATTACATGGCTGATGCTTTAAATTGGATTTAAGGCATGAAGCATGCATGTGGCAGCTGCCTAACTGTAACAAATACGAGCCCCCCTCCAATGACGCATGTAAACATGTGGACGCTATGTTTTCCCTATGATGCAGACAGAGCATGAAATAAGCAGTAAAGTAATTAAATGTCTCATGGGATGACCACTGGGTCCACAACAAGATGCCTGTGGTGACAAAATGCTTTGCACACTGCAACAAATGATGATTATCCCCTTATATTTGAAGAATAATCATATTCTAAAGCTGACTCGAGTCATTAAACGCTGAAACGCTTTGTGAGACCAAATGATATCAATCTTGCTGAAATTTGAACACTTCTTCTCAAACTGTCATAGTAACATAATTGTCACGGCCAGTTCAGCCTCTGCAGCGCCCCCTTTGGCTCAAATCTGCTACAAACACACACAATAATCAATCAATCAATCAATCAACCTTTATTTTGACTCAGAAGTACATTTCAGGCAACCCTCATTTTCAGTGTAGCATCTACCAAAACAGGGATTGACATGACAACGAAAATAACATCTACATTTAATCATCATAAATTAAAAGAAAGTTTAAAATAACAGTGAATAAAAGATAAAAATAGATAAAAATAAAACTTGAGGTTTAAATGATATGAGATTAATAAAGTAATAATACAAATTAAAAATAATGATACAAAACTATTCATTATAATACATACCTGATATGATACATAACTATTAAATAAAATAATGAGAGAACAAAAAAAAAACAATTGGGAAGTAGATTGAGAAATCAGGAAAGCAGGGCCGGAATGAGACTCCAGATCAGGAGTTATGTGAATGCAGACCAGCCTGATGGCAGTCAATATGCTAGATAGGCAGTGAGAAATGCTGAACTTATGTGCTCAGATATGTCCTCATCCCCCTTAATTCGCATATTCAGTCTTGTCTTGCACTGAATCTGGTATTCTGATCTCTGGAGGCAGATTTGAGAGTTTTATTTGAATTCCTACCATAAATTAGACCCTAGTGCCTGTCCAGGTGTCTTACCATAACGCCTAGATCTTTTAAGGTGGAACAGAAAATGAGAATAAGAAGCTAACTTCAGCTTCAGTTCCACTTGAAGTGCTGATTTAGCCTCTCTCGTATATATATTACACACTTAGATGTGGCGTTCATAGCTTGTCTGAATGTAATTGTGCTTATATACACGAGTTTATACAGAACAAGCCCAAAGTGCTACACACTAGTTGTACGTTTTGCAAGTTGTCTATGTGGTTTTTCAGCTAACAGTAGTGAATTATTGCATGTTTAACCCTTTCACCAGTAGTTTCTGACTGTCCCCCTAACAGTCCACCAAGAGTGAATTCCTATAGCATACGTGTAGCTGCAGAGTGATTGTTTATGCAGCATTGGCTCCATATCATCAGTGACCGCTGTGGAGATCAGATCCTGGATCTTGTATATTTTGTTATCCATGTTTGCATGTTTTAGAGTGACCCTTCACCCAGTGACGTCCGATTCTGTCATCCACTGAAACTGACATGCAAACTGTGAAGCCCATCGCGGCCATGGCCATGTTTGTTTTCGTGGTTGTGAATCACTAGTAAATAATATAATGCTGAGCTTATGAGGCGATGCGTGTAAGTTATTCTATGTTAATAATACCCACTGAGGCGGCATTAACACGTATCACTTATTGCGAGGCTGAGTTTGGGTTCTTGGCTCTCGTGGTCGTTTGCATTCGGCTGCCTGAGTTAACGCCTTACACGGCCAGGGCCTCCTGAAGTTTTACTACAGACCAACACTCCAGACTCCAACTCCCAGAAGCCACCTGGAGATCATATGACGCCATCCACCAACTACGAACTGCTTCAGAGATCAGCTTCACCTGAAAATTGATTATCCCACCTCTTGTTCATTCCCCAAACTCCTAGAAAAGCTGCTCACACCACCTTTTTGCCACTGGTTTTCAGAGCATACTGAGCCCGTTCTGTTTGTTGTGTTTTTGCCTTTCGGTTTTGACCTGTGCCTTTGTCTTCAGCGTTCTCTGGATGAAGCTTCTGATTTGTTATTGTGTTTCTCTGGCTTTGAGCACTGCACGGGTTTGGATTACGGTTTTGAAGCACACTTCTCACAGAAAAGCCTTGCATAATGTGACGTGGGATCACTTGCGGTTATAAACCAAAAGTGAAGGTTTACTTGGAAAATCGGTAACGCAAAGAGTCGTCAATAAACTGGCAGGGGTCAAATCCAAGAGAATCAGCAAAATAAGAAAGGCGACCATAACAGAGATGGGCAAGGCAGTGCACAGTCCAGAAAACGGGTGATGAGTCAGAACCATGAAGTGAACCAACCAGGCAAAAGTCAAACACATGATACAGGTCTATCCAAAAATGCTCAGTATGTTCACAAGTGAAAGCAATACTTCGCACTGATCTGGTCTAAAGCCCGGGCTCTAATACTAAACTGAAAGAGCCATGTGATACACTCACCGCTGATAGGATGGTGAAGAAACATGACTTCACTGAGGAGTCTGGGAAATGGAGGTGGTTGGTTAGTGTAGTGGTTAACACCTCTGCCTTTTATGCTGTAGACCAGGGTTTAATCTCCGACCAGGGCAAACACCCTGCACTACACCAATAAGAGTCCTTGGGCAAGACTCCTAACACCACCTTGGCGTACCTGTGTAAAATGATCAACTTGTAAGTCGCTCTGGATAAGAGCTTCAGCCAAATGCCGTAAATGTAAATGGAGTTCATGTCTGGGACACAACTTCATTCACAAGCATCTGGACTCAACTTAGACATTCGAACGTCTTAGTTGAGTCAAAAGTTCTGCCCGATGCTGTTTCTAGATCTGCATCTCAGTGAGATAAACAAACTGACTTCCTCTTGGACCGCTGCGGCACTGCTGGGATTCAAACTCACAGCCTCCAGATGTTGGGATGAATTATTAGACGGCTGCACCACATGAAACGATGCCCTGAGTTAAAGTTAAAACAACTGATATTCTCTCCAGTGTATTAAACATTTATAAACACCAAATCTGAGCTGCTTCATGTGCTCCTGAGTGGTGCAGTGGACTAAACCATCACCCCAACTAGAACCCCAGCAATGGCGTAGTCGTCCATAGGTGTGTACCTATATACATTATTTATTTATATATATATATATATATATATATATATATATATATATATATATATATATATATATATATATATATATATATATCAGATATAAATATCTAGCAGAGTTGTTCTGGTCAGTGGGGATGTTGAGTATGAATCAATATAAGCCAGGAAATCAGTTGCTGAGATCTGACCTCTCACTTTTACCAATGTAGTAAGCCTGGAATTTTAAAGGAAGATAAACATGCTGTGTATCTTCCAGATACCAAAAACTATGAAATATCAACAGGATAAATCAATCAAGCCTGTTTTAAGAAGCACATCCTAATCCTAATTTAGGGCAGCCACCTCTCTGGGATTCCACTGGATTGTCCAGGTTCATGTTGCCCAAAATCTTCAGAAATCCAAGCGTTTTTTTTTTTTTGTCCAACAGTATCTTAGTGTTTTAATGGCGTTTCAGAGGATGGATTGTTTGTGTGTGTGTGTGTGTGTGATAAAATATTCCAGTATATTTAGAAGTGCAGTTTAGAAGCTGGAATATTATGTGTAATTTTAACTGATCTGTCTACCATAGACTGTCTACCCTCCCCCCAAACTTCAGTTAAAACATAACTACATTTAGCATAGATACAAAAAAGTAGTACCATACTGAAGTCCTAGTTTTCTACGGCTTAATATGTACTTGCTTTAAATTTACAGCCCTGGAAAACAGGTTTATTTACATGTTGACGAATGAGTTACAGCTGCTGAATATTGACGAAGGCTCACTGTTAAAAGGCTGAAAGGATCTAAACAGGGGCTCCGTGTTTCTTATTTCCAGTCCATTCTGTTCGGCCTGGCTTTTCGGGGCTGTTACAGCAGGCTGAGAATGGAAGGGGGGGTAATTTAATAGAGCATGCTGCGCCAGCTCTGCTCTGCTAAGACCCCCAGCACCATGCGTTTCCCCCCGCAGTCGACCTTCACTATGTGCAGGCAATGTCAAAGAGCAGAGCATGCTGCGTCTGGGGCCGGACTGAGCCCAGTCCTGCCCTTCAGGGGGAGAGAGAGACAGAGGGAGAGAGATGCCTACAGACTGCTAAACATGGTCCACTCCAAAAATCTTTGTTTGTAGCGCCACTGGAGCTGAATTAGTTTCAGCTGAAGAGCTACTGTAATTGACATTTCCACGGTCTTTAGTAGAAGCAGTTACATGACTGGAGAAGCTTTATTGAAGAATGTAAGTTTAGTGGTGATGTTAACTTATTTGAATGTATCAGAACAGCTGAACATGTTAAATATTATTTAAAAGTCATAACGGCTAATACAAATATTGTTATTGTAATCCGGTATGAATCTGCAGTGTGTAGTTTTACAGTCTGACTGTAATAATTGTGAGTGATTTTAATCCAGTATGAATCTGCAGTGTGTAGTTTTACGGTCTGACTGTAATAATTGTGAGTGATTTTAATCCAGTATGAATCTGCAGCGTGTAGTTTTACAGTCTGACTGTAATAATTGTGGAGAGATTTTAATCCAGTATGAATCTGCAGTGTGTAGTTTTACAGTCTGACTGTAATAATTGTGGAGTGATTTTAATCCAGTATGAATCTGCAGCTTGTGTAGTTTTACAGTCTGACTGTAATAATTGTGGAGTGATTTTAATCCAGTATGAATCTGCAGGGTGTAGTTTTACAGTCTGACTGTAATAATTGTGGAGTGATTTTAATCCAGTATGAATCTGCAGTGTTTGTAGTTTTACAGTCTGACGGTAATAATTGTGAGTGATTTTAATCCAGTATGAATCTGCAGTGTGTAGTTTTACGGTCTGACTGTAATAATTGTGGAGTGATTTTAATCCAGTATGAATCTGCAGTGTGTGTAGTTTTACAGTCTGACTGTAATAATTGTGGAGTGATTTTAATCCAGTATGAATCTGCAGTGTGTGTAGTTTTACAGTCTGACTGTAATAATTGTGGAGTGATTTTAATCCAGTATGAATCTGCAGTGTGTAGTTTTACAGTCTGACTGTAATAATTGTGGAGAGATTTTAATCCAGTATGAATCTGCAGTGTGTAGTTTTACAGTCTGACTGTAATAATTGTGGAGTGATTTTAATCCAGTATGAATCTGCAGCGTGTAGTTTTACAGTCTGACTGTAATAATTGTGGAGAGATTTTAATCCAGTATGAATCTGCAGCGTGTAGTTTTACAGTCTGACTGTAATAATTGTGGAGAGATTTTAATCCAGTATGAATCTGCAGCGTGTAGTTTTACAGTCTGACTGTAATAATTGTGGAGAGATTTTAATCCAGTATGAATCTGCAGTGTGTAGTTTTACAGTCTGACTGTAATAATTGAAAAATTTTAAATTTTTGTTTAAAAATGTCAATTCATTTGTCAAAAATAAAGTAAAATACTTTATATATTAATGATTACTTATTTACTATTATAGCAGGCTTGTTTTGAATTCTTACACCTGAAAATATTCTTTATATTATATGTATATTTATTTTTTTCTCATTACAATGGAATGTTTTCTTTTTATTTTTTAGAAAATGTATTCAATCATTCATTCATTTATTTACTGTATTTGTTACGAGAACCTCTTCTTTAGCATGCATAGCTATTGGTGGCATTTTTAACGTAAGTGAGGCTGTGCGCAAGCAGAGTGGTGCAGCGTTCACAGCATCTCAGTGTTCATAGCTTTGGGGACATATTTGATGGATGGCTTATCTGCATGTATTTGACCAAATTACACAGCTATTTTATCCTGAACCGAGCAGCCAATCAAATCCCACACATTACATCACAATGTTTTCCAGTAAAGCTAATCCAGCCCCAGTAGCTCTCTTCGGCTTTGCGGACGTAAGGACCTGAATTCAGGAGGCCTACAAGAAGATGGGGGGAGTGGGGGTTGTCCCACCCTGCCAGAGGCATGCTTCACCCCACCCCCCGTCAAATGGAGCCTTAATGATTTATAGATGTTTGCTTTAAAAAGCCATTGGCATTAATCCCATGGCTCATTAACCGTTTAATTAAAATTAAATTCGGCAGTAGGAGTTAAGCAGATTGAAAGTGTTGCTCCCTGCTAGGTGGCTGCCGAACGGCCTTGCTTTCTCGGAAGCGTTCCTCAGAGAAAGGAGGGGGGGAAGTGTAATAGCGCATGTTTTTGAGAGCAAATTGACATGTGGAAATAATAGGCCACAGGGAAAGAGCGCTGGCATGGGAGGGGAAAGGCCATTAGAGTGAGGCTACGTGCTGCAAGCAGGGCGGTTAGCCAAGCAACAACTGCTATAGCAGCAACAACAACAACAGCGCGAATGAAAATGGAGCATAGTGGGATTTTAGGCACGGTTTAGGTGTACGTTTCAGTCAGATTTCATCATGTGACACTCTTTCTCTCACAGAAGTTTGAATTTGCATCAACACGTTCCACAGCCAGAAGCTTAACTAGCATCTGTCAGGGCCGCTGAAAAGGCCTGGAACTGTCGCCGAAATGACAGGCCGGACGGATCCGCCGCTTTCTCCCACCCGCTCCAGCTCGGAAACCTTAGTCGCTTGGAAGGAGATATTTAAAAGGCTGGTACACAAGCCGGAGGGCGACAGCAGGAAAACAAAGAGTAATATTTGGGGGCTTTCTTCTGTAACAGTGATACGGGATAATTAAGAGGGCTAGACTTCTTCACTAGCAGCGGTGGTTGCGGAGTGCCTTAAATTGCTTTCTAAATGGGTCTGTGTTACCCAATATGCGGTTTTTTATGTATGTTTCAACAACCCGGGGCAGAAATGGAGTGAGGAGAGAAAATGGCCCTTGATTGATCGCAGGGCTGCTAGTTGTAACCTTAGCCTCGGCTTTAACCCCAAACTGGTTTTTATAACATTTAAAATAGCAAGCCGGTAATGGCAAACATGGGCACTTTGCAGGACAATCTGTGGTCAAAAGTGCTGGGAAATGACAGAAGGTCAAATGTATAAGTCTACTGCAACACCCTCCCTCTGCTCTCCCGCTGTTATCTCGGTGTAATGAACCGACACCGCGCTGAGATGCTTAATACAGGAAATATGAGCAGCAGCACTTTCTCGCTGTGCGCAAGTCACTCTGGGCCAATACGGTCTTCTAGCTTGTTGTGGAGTTTCTTTCTGGGTTCATTTGAACTGTTTCTGGGCCTGGAGGACCACAAACTCCATTACATCCTGACAGGTAGGGGGCGTGGCCTGAGGTGAAGAAGTTCATAAGTAAGTAAGTGATACTTTTTTAATCCCACAAACGAGAAATTCCACCTCCGCATTTAACGATGAAGTGAAGTGAAACACCACATCCACACTACTGAACACACACACTAGGGGGCAGTGAGCACACTTGCCCGGAGCGGTGGGCAGCCCTATCCATGGCACCCGGGGAGCAGTTGGGGGTTAGGTGTCTTGCTCAAGGACTCCTCAGTCATGTGCTGTCGGCACTGGGGATCGAACCGGCAACCTTCCGGTCACAGGGCCAGTTCCATGACCTCAAGCCTAATAGATAGATATACATGTAAAGGCTGAGCATGAAGAGAGACATGGAGAAGGTGAAACATTCACTCTGGGCAACTTTGAGGAGGAGGCTTGTTTGGTAAATCCCAGCAAAAATGACAAATTACTCAATTTCTTAGATCAGGGGTTCACAAACTTTTGCTCAAGGCTACCACAGCCTACGGAAAGATTTAACCCCTTACATGGCCAGGGCTCACCGACACTGACGGGGCCCTACGTTTTGTTATAAACTTCTATAGGGTTTATTTATTTTATTTTCATATTATATCACAGAAAAAAGAAAAACACACTGTATTCCTCACCCCCCCAACCCCCACAGTACCAGACATACTAACACAATACAAACATACACAACAGAACACTTATATGTAGAGGGGGGGGGATTATAATAATAATATTATTATTATTATTATTATTATTAATAATAATAATAATAATAATAATAATAATAATAATAATAGTTACAGAGGGTAAATAGAATAAATAAATAAATAAATAAATAAATAAATAAATAAATAAATAAATAAATAAATTTCATTAATTAATTAAATAATCATTCAAAAAGTTACATTAACACACTATCTGCATCGAAATCTTCAACAAAAGATAAAAAAGGAACCCAACTATCAAAAAACTTCCCAGTGGATCCTCAAAGTAGATCTAATCTTTTCCAGTTTAAGATGGTACAAGACCTCTCTGACCCAGTGATTGTAAGTTGGAGGATTAGTGTCTTTCCATTTAAACAAAATGAATCTCCTGGCAAGGAGAGAACAGAAAGCAAACATATTTATATCCCGTCTGTTAGGAGCGCTGTCCATCGGGACCACACTGAACAATGCTATGAATGGCATGGCTCCACCGCTTTCCCAGAGACCTTTGAAGAAGTCTCGTAGCTTGAGCTCCAAAAGGTATTAAGTTTGGGATTTTAAGGGACGAAGTGACTCAGTATCATTGGTAACACTTTATTTGAAGGCTACCTACATAAGGGCTTCATGACGCATTCATAAGCACTGAATAATGTGTTTATGAAGCACTACTTGAACGTTTATTAAGTGCTTATGTCGGTTCTCGCAACCTGACATAAGATGCTTTATGAAATAAATTACATTGTACTGACATAATAAGAATAAACGTTGAACATATTTACAGCACTAAACATTTAAAACACTATGCATAACTATTTATGTCAGCATTATTAAGACGACATTGTACTGATATCAGGTGAAATCTGCCTGGAAACCACCCCCTCTTCCCTCCACCAACTCAACTCAACTCAACTCAAATTTATTTGTAAAGCACTTTAAAAACAACAGAGGCTGCAACAAAGTGCTGAACACTGCAGGTATAAAACAGACATATAGACCAGTAAACCAATAAAACCATACCAATAAAATAATATAAGCTATAAACAGTAAGAAAGTAAATATAAATAAAACCATACACAAATAAGATGCAGCAATAAAAATTATGTTAAATGAAAGGCCAAGGAATAAAAGTGGGTTTTGAGGCTGCTTTTAAAAGTGGACAAAGAAGAGGCCAGTCTAATAAAAACTGGCAGTTCGTTCCATAATTTCGGAGCTGCTATTGAAAAGGCTCGATCCCCTCTGAGCTTGAGCCTAGACCTCGGTACCTCCAGGAGTAGCTGATCAGCTGACCGGAGGCACCATGTGGGCACATGCAGATGCAGGAGCTCAGAGAGGGAAGGCGGGGCAAGTCCATTTAAGGATTTAAAAACAAATAAGAGAATCTTAAAACGAATTCTAAAATGCACAGGCAGCCAATGGAGGGAGGCCAGAATGGGAGTTATGTGCTCCCTCTTGCGTGACCCCGTTAGTACCCATGGCATGGATAAGATGATCGATGCGATTATGTATAGAGTTTAAATATGTTTAGTGTGTTGGAAATCCAAAGAATGAAAAAAGAGAAACATTTACACGACCATATCGCTGCTGTCGGAACCAAACCGCAAATCTTTATTTTTATCATTTTTCAGTTTTTGATATCATTTGAAAAGGCCTGTGGTGCTGTATATTGTGTGTAAATTTCATGATGAAAGGACCAACAGACATTACCAACATTTGCTTGGAAAAAAGTCTGGTTCCATAGACTTACATTAAAAGCAGAGCACATTTTTTCCTTCTCCTGTAAAGTTACCATTTTGGAGATATGATGTTTTGATCCGACAACAGTGAGATACACACAGGTAGGTAGCTGGGCTGGTTTCATCCAGGAAACGTGGCTCTTTTAAGATAAGATAAGATAAGATGTGCTAATTGTCATTGCACAGTGTACAACGGAATTGAGGAGCAATCCAACGGCACTTCCTACATACAAAAAATTTAAACATAAGGCTAAAGTATAGAAAGTGCAGTATTGAAGGAAAAAAAAAAACATTAAAAAATTTTAAATATAAAGAAAAAGCACTATAAAATTATATATTCTAAAACAGTCAATAGACAATAGACAGGTGAGGTAGCAGTTGTTGTTGCACATTCCCTGGACAGCTTATAGCGTTATATAATATCGCACATCTAAGAATTATCACACAGAAAGAAAACAGATTATAGATCAATAAATAGAACAGGGGTGGAGTGGAACTCTGGAACAGTGTAAAGTGTGGAAGTGGTGTTCGGTCGGTTCTACTGTCAGTGTGTGGGTCTGGAAGCGTTCAGTTCCCGTACTGCTCTGTCGTGGCTCCACAGCTGAATCAGATCAGGAGGTAATAATAAAATAATCCTCCTCTACAGTAAAATAAAGCTCTGCTGATCCTTCAACACAGTTTAACAGTAAATGGTCTTAAACGCTGGAGTTGATGTAGAACTGCTGATTCACCCTTTAACCCTGAAGATCAGCGCAGACGGCTGGTCACCATAGCAACGCAGAATTTGTAGCTTGTACTAGTTCATTAGCACATACATTTACAGCCAAGATGTTCAAAAAAAGTGTCGTGGCTCCCAAAGTGCTTACATTTTTTCTTGGAATGACCAACTGGCTCTTCTTAATGTTTGATTTGATGTGACCCCTGTTTTCTATCAGACCAGTCAAACTAAGTATGATGCTTTACCACAACATTAACATTTAATAAAACGAATAAATAAATAAAAACATACCTGATGGCCATTGCCACCACGTCCCACGGGTTGGAAAACAGTCACGATTGGCTCCTCCCACTCCTCCCTGTGCTTTTCTGTTTACTTTTTATCGTCCATGTGCTTCTTTGTTTGGTTTCGTCCCGGGTCTGCCCCCTGTTTCTTGTCCACGCCCTCTCCTGTGTCTGCTGTTCCCCGTGGGCCTCCCGTTCCTCCTGTGTCTGCTGTTCCCTGTTTGGCCTCCCGTTCCTCCTGTGTCTGCTGTTCCCCGTGGGCCTCCCGTTCCTCCTGTGTCTGCTGTTCCCTGTTTGGCCTCCCGTTCCTCCTGTGTCTGCTGTTCCTCGTGGGCCTCCCGTTCCTCCTGTGTCTGCTGTTCCCTGTTTGGCCTCCCGTTCCTCCTGTGTCTGCTGTTCCCCGTGGGCCTCCCGTTCCTCCTGTGTCTGCTGTTCCCCGTGGGCCTCCCGTTCCTCCTGTGTCTGCTGTTCCCTGTTTGGCCTCCCGTTCCTCCTGTGTCTGCTGTTCCCCGTGGGCCTCCCGTTCCTCCTGTGTCTGCTGTTCCCCGTGGGCCTCCCGTTCCTCCTGTGTCTGCTGTTCCCCGTGGGCCTCCCGTTCCTCCTGTGTCTGCTGTTCCCCGTGGGCCTCCCGTTCCTCCTGTGTCTGCTGTTCCCTGTTTGGCCTCCCGTTCCTCCTGTGTCTGCTGTTCCCCGTGGGCCTCCCGTTCCTCCTGTGTCTGCTGTTCCCCGTGGGCCTCCCGTTCCTCCTGTGTCTGCTGTTCCTCGTGGGCCTCCCGTTCCTCCTGTGTCTACTGTTCCCTGTTTGGCCTCCCGTTCCTCCTGTGTCTGCTGTTCCCCGTGGGCCTCCCGTTCCTCCTGTGTCTGCTGTTCCCCGTGGGCCTCCCGTTCCTCCTGTGTCTGCTGTTCCCCGTGGGCCTCCCGTTCCTCCTGTGTCTGCCCTGGTCTGTGTTGGTCTTCTTCCTCGTGTCTGATGTGTTGGATGTGCTGTTCGAAGTGTTTGTAGTGTTTGAAGAGGTTTGTTTATTTCTCGTCTGGAGTTCTCTGTTCATTTTCTCATGTCTGGCCCTCCTGCTCTCCGTATGGGCCGTCTGACCCTGGACTGTTTTGACCATGACCCTGGATTTGCCCTTAATAAACTATCCGAATATTACACTATCAGAATGTTTTACAGATCTAATCTGAATAATTTGGGGTATTTCTGCTCTGGTTTATTTGCTTTTTTCTTTCCTTTCTTTCGTTTTTTTTTTCCTTTCTCTGCCGAGCTGAACAGCTGCCCATCCTGTGCGTCTGATGCTGTTGCCTCTTCTGCCTTGATCAGGTGCCACTGCTCACCAGCCTTCTGGACCGGCTTGACCACCACTGAGCTTCTTGCTTTACAGCGCTGTGCAGTCCTCACCCTCAGATCTTCTCTTCTCCCACTTTGTACTTTAATACTTCATACTAATAATGTTTACTATCCGGTGTCGACCAGAGGAGGATGGGTTCCCCTTCTGAGTCTTGGTTCCTCTCAAGGTTTCTTCCTCTATTAGGGAGTTTTTCCTTGCCACTGTTGCCGCTGGCGACGCTCATGGGGGCTCGGACCCGGATTTTCTTTTCTCTTCTCTCTGTAATACTGATTTTCCTGTAAAGCTGCTTTGTGACAACATCTGTTGTAAAAAGCACTATATAAATAAATTTTGATGTGCTTTGCTTTCGCTGTCCTTTAACTGCTTGCATGAGAAATACCCTTTATCACTTTCATTTATTGCACACATTCTGTGCTTAATTAAGGTCATTTTTTGTTCAATAAAGGCCAAAATAGCCACTTCTAAATGCTTTATTCACAGTGCATCCAGCTTTATTCATGACCTGTATAAATACATCAGCCTGTTGTGTGGAAATCGCTAATAATTACGTTATCAAGACTTCATTTTGCAAGTTAATGAGCATGAATTATCACCCAAATTATTCGTATTAGTTTATAATTGTCAGCATTTGACCCCTATAGGTCCCTGATAGTGTCAAGTTTATTGCTTTATTGCAGTTTATTGCTCTGGAGTGTAATAAGTCACTATGACTTCAAGATGTGTTTGATATTCTGAAGTGCACTTTTAGTTTTGGAACACATGCTTACATATTGATGAAGTATTTAGTCAATAAACCATAAATATACCATGCATAAGTATTGATTTTGTGATGCTAATTGACATACTTAAGGCTTCCTTAGCCCTTGATTACTGAGTACTAAAACTGTGGAACTCATCTTGGAGTATTAGTTATTTATTAAGCTCATTAATAAACTGCATGGGTCACTTGACACTACACAGACCCACAGGAATCAAATCTTACCATTATACACTAAATTAGTGCAAATTTAGGTTATATCTGATGCTCAGTAACATGCGTCCCACAATTATAACAAAGAAATATTGTAATTAGTATTTTTACACCACACCTCAGCAATTAGAATACAGGTCATTATGAATATTCAGAGGGAATTGGTGTGAAAGGCTACTAGAGAAACTTACTGAGTCAAA
The DNA here is from genome assembly GCF_015220715.1 of Pygocentrus nattereri. NCBI lineage: Eukaryota > Metazoa > Chordata > Actinopteri > Characiformes > Serrasalmidae > Pygocentrus > Pygocentrus nattereri. Next base: position 30,574,437 of record NC_051235.1, read on the forward strand.
GCTCTCAGATTTCTATACAGTGGTGGTGATGGGAACCAGACATCCACTTCTAAAACCTCCCTCCCAGAAAGGTACTACAACTACATGAAATGGTTACGACTTCGCTGGGAATTTTCCCAGATTTCCCACTATTTTCTATCATTGCTATTCCATATAAGCTCAGAAGACTCGTGTGGGTTCTCTGGTGGTTCTGGATGGTAAATAAAATGTCTATCTGTGTTGTAGTCATGGCGACGCCTGGTTCCCATCACCACCACTGTAAAGACGTGTGGGCCATTTCGCACCAGACCCACTCTGAATCGCTCTGTTTACATCTCACACACTGAGTTATGCAGTAATTTAGAACAAAGTGATGAAATTCCCCTTTAATCCATAACAATAGAATATTTGAAAGTTTTAGATACAACAAAACTTTTACAAACTCAATATATGTTTCTTAAAATAAAGCACTGCCCCTCCCACTTTGTGTGTGTGTGTGTGTGTGTGTATTAGCCCACTTTATCAGCTCCACTTACTGTATAGCTGCACTCTGTAGTTCTACAGTTACAGACTGTAGTCCATCTGTTTCTCTGATACTCTGTTACCCTGTTCTTCAGTGGTCAGAACCCCCATGGACCCTCACAGAGGTGGTGGATCATTCTCAGCACTGCAGTAGTGTGTTAGTGTGTGTTGTGCTGGTATGAGTGGATAAGACACAGCAGTGCTGCTGGAGTTTTTAAACACTGTGTCCACTCACTGTCCACTCTATTAGACACTCCTACGTTGTCGGTCCACCTTGTAGATGTAAAGTCAGAGACGACAGCTCATCTGCTGCTGCACAGTTTGTGTTGGTCATCCTCTAGTCCTTCATCAGTGGTCACAGGTCGCTGCCCACAGGATGCCGTTGGCTGGATAGTTTTGGTTGGTGCACTATTCTCAGTCCAGCAGCAACACTGAGGTGTTTAAAACTTCCAGCAGCACTGCTGTGTCTGATCCACTCAGACCAGCGCAACACACACTAACACACCATATAAGTTACTATAATCTGATTTTCAAAGGGCTCCTGTTCTCAGGCCTAGGCCATCCTATGGAGGAGCCCATGGGAAATTACAGCTCCATCTAAACAGTCTGAACTTTACTGGGGGCACATTGGAAAAATATGGATTTCAAATTTGTCCTCGTGTTACAGCTGATCAGAATCCTGAGGCTCTCCATGTCTGTCCTAAACCTAATCTTCAAAAGGAGTTTCAGCTTTAAGCCATTCTGTAATGCCTTGGCGTCCCCTGACGTCAGGACCATCCTTTTCTTCTTGGTATTACATCTTCTTCTGTTCTTTTGCTTGAGTGCCTTGCTGTCCCTTTGCTGTTGTAACATTGAGAAAGTCCCCATTGTGGGACTAATAAAGGATTATCTTATCTTATCGCATCTCATTAAAACGTAACTCTTTTAACATTAACTGTGTTGCATTTCCCCCAAAGCAGTGTCTATATCATTATATCACTCCATTATTCCTCTGTACCTACACAGGAGCTGTCCACTTAATTTAAAGTGTAACTCTAACACTAAACCACAGGAAAGCTCCCGTGTAGTTGTTATAAAGGCACAGTGTAATTACGGAATGGTATTAATCAATGTGATGCGATTAGGTCACCCTGTTAGTTATCCCACAGTAATTAGGCCAACCATAAATGTAAAACATACTTCCTTCATCTACTGGAAACGAGGTCTGATCTGCAGTGTGTCAGAGATGCACAGCCTGCACTTCTGTAGTCCATCTGTAACACTGGCTGAATCATTTTTAGTGTCATTGCATGGGCTGGAGGTCAGGGAGCTGGCCCTGTGACTGGAAGGTTGCCGGTTCGATCCCCAGTGCCGACAGTCCATGACTGAGGTGTCCTTGAGCAAGACACCTAACCCCCAACTGCTCCCCGGGAGCCGTGGATTGGGCTGCCCACCGCTCCGGGCAAGTGTGCTCACTGCCCCCTAGTGTGTGTTTGTCCACTAGTGTGTATGTGGTGTTTCACTTCACGGACGGGTTAAACGCGGAGGTGGAATTTCCCCGTTTGTGGGATCAAAAAAAGTATCCCTTAACTACACAGTTATTAGAGACGCTGCATATGACGGGGCGGGGGGGGCGGGGGCTGACTTTTCATTCTTTCTCAGAACTGCAGGCTCTCCAGCTGTGTCATTTGCATGTTCTGTAGTGGTGAACAGAGAGAAATAAATAAATAAATAAACAAATACAGAGTCTTGCGGACAGGTGCGTAAACCAGACAAGACACCCCGAATGATGAATTGGAGTTGTGCACGCCGCTGCATGGCTTGCACATTGTGCTTGTTTATTTATTTATTTATTTATCTATTTATGTACGCCTGTATTTGTTTATTTAGCAGGTATGCACCTTCCACCGTGCATTTCTCACACCTCGTATAGGCAGGTTTAGTATGTGCTGCTTCAATGTAAGACGTATTCTATAAATAGCAAAGCACTCCGTCCAGTCGGCACTGACACAAGGTGCGTGGATATTTTATACAACCGCAGATACAGTGTGATAAAGAATAAACCACCAAAAAGAGAAAGGGGGGGGGGGAAGCGGCAGTGCATCAGACTGTCCGTTTTTTTTTGTTTTTTTTTGGGAAGGAAATGGGGCTTGCCGTCTCTCAGGAGGCGGATCCTAAATGAGAGCAGAAAACAGCAATTAATCACATGGAATAGTTGTGCTGGCACGTTTTGAAATGCAAGTCTAAGTAAAAATTAATCATTTAAATAGTTCTGAGGACGAGTCTGGAGGGGAGGGTTTAGCCGGCTTCATGCCGGTTTTAAATCGGCTCAGCTAGTCTTGATTCAGTGCGGCCCAAACCTGCCGCACCGCTGTGCTGGCACCGGCTGCGGCTCCGGCTCCGGCTCTGCGCTTTCGCCGTGGATACATTGTTCAAATACAACTCGGATCGTTTTCATTCGACGCCCGGACGCAAATGGCCAGCAAGACAGTGCAGACAACAAAAGCAAGCCGAGGCTCGTGTTATTGCCTCCTCTTGCTCACCCCCAGTGGAGAAGCAGCCACACTGATTGCCTTGGCACAGAGTGCCACTCCTTGGCATCGTGGCTCGGCGCACATGAACCAGGTTCCATTCTTCTCCGTTCTTCTAATCGCTGCATATGAAAGTAAACATGAAATACTGACTGGATGCGCATGAACAAGTGACCGATCAACACAGCGACGGCTGATTTACCAAGGTCTTGGTGCTGGGACTGATTTTTGTTCATCTGAGCATTAAAACGTGGTTCTTTAAGGGTTCTTTAGTAAAGAAAGTGGGTGTGTTTAGAACCATGAGTTCTACTCATGACCCTTTCGTGCTTACACGGTTCTTTGCATGGTGAAATTGTTCTTCAGATCGATGGAGAGTGTGTTGTATCTGGTACAATGCAGCACCAAAAAGCTGCAAAAGCTGTCATAGCAACGGTGCATCACTTCCTGTCGGTGAGAATGACATAGTATGTTAATATTTTGTGTACTTACCTGTCGAGCTCATACTATTAAGATTATTAAGTATTAGTGTGTAGTACACAATTGGGATGCAGCCGCTATCAAGTTAGTCAGACAGCTAACATTAGTGACCGTTACTGATGTAAAGAAACTCAAATAAAACTAAAGTGCGATAAGCTTAGAGTGAAGAATATTGTGGGAGCACCCCCTGCTGTTTATCAGAGCATCGCTGCTCTCAGTTTCAGTTTCATTTCCCAAATGCTTTAGCTGAGCATGCTAATGTTATTCCTCCTACCAGACACACGTTCAGCTCTGTCTCCTCATTATTGACCACCATCCCTTTAATATTGTATCTGATGAGTTTTTATCAGTTTTTATCATTTACAAACTAAGGTAATAAGAGGGGGCAGTGGAATAAATGCTGTTAAAATAACCTCGCAAATCAAGGCACAGTTTTCAACGTAGATAAATGTAGCATCATTATACTGGTTAGTGAACTGTGCTGCGTATCACTGCATAAATCAATAGTAACAGATGGTTAGAACAGAAGTTAAGACGCTCTGGGGCTTATTTTAAAGTTAAGACAATATTTAGGATATTTTGGCAACTTAGGATGTTTCTGTAAAACTGTTCGTATCGGTAAATAAGATCAGATTATAGACTTAAGAGCTGTTCTGTAATGGCTTCTGTCCTAACTTCATTCTTAACTGAAGTTGCCATGACAGCCTCAGACTTAAGAAAGTTCTGTAATAAGCCTCCTGGAATTTTAAGATGTTAATATTCAGTTTTGTATAAATCTGACCAGAATATGATGGTTGAAAAGCATTGTTATATCTGACAGCGGCTTTTTTCATCATAACTGTATTATTCATAACTGTATCATTGCACTCAATGCACTCATTGCACTCAGCAACTGATGCTTATGAACACACATAGCAGTGACATAACCATGTTATAAACATGACACATTGATGAGTTGTAACGATGGATGTCTTAGTCTTATGTCATGATGTATGCCATGATGTTATGACATGCTAATGTAAGCTGACATCATTAGTGAAGGTAACATGACACTCTTACATAACTCATGACAGCATAAGACATCTGCCATGACATGTTTATAGCAGAGTTATGTCGATGTTATGTAGCAGGATTTCAAGTAAAGTATTACACTTGTTTTTTCTTTTGCAAAATGGTGATATAAAGCAATAAAATGCATGAGCTTGTATGTTATCACTGGGATGATCTACAGCAACCAAATCCCAGCCCTGGTGTTATTCGCAATAAAGCATTTCCTCTTGTTTTATATTGCTTAAATATATGAGCCTCGTGTTCTGCTATCGTGCATCAGTGGCAAACTCAAAGTCTGGCACAATTCTTTTTCTTTTTTTTTCATTTTCTTTCTTTATTTCTTTATTTCCTTTATGACTACCAAAAGCCCGACTAAATTGCAATCAACCCCAAGGCTATCTGCTCGGGAAAAACGAGAAACAAATCTTACCACCTGCCACAGACCGAGTTTTTGGTTCTCTAATGATTCAGCCAGCCCAAATTAGCATCGCCAAGCCAAATTACCTTCACGCACAGATATTAACTTGTCATTTTATTGCTGTTGTTTTTAAAAAACATAGTCCATAAAATCCTTTTCCATCAGTGTTGCTGAAGAAAGAGCATGCGTAGATCGACTGCAGCAGGAAAACAGGCAGCAATTGTGTTTTATGGCTGCTGTGAAAAGAGATTAAAGAGTTTAAGAGACTTTACAAAAGTTAACTTTAGTGGGACTTTCAAGTAGCTACCCGGTGTTTCTCAGGTGTTCCTTGGCTCTGATATAGTTGGCAGTTCCTAAAGAATGCTTCCGTTATTTTTTTTTCCGTCTGCCAGCCAAAACATTGCGGTTGATTTCCAGGAGATGCGGACAGAACCAGAAAAATATGTTCTTCCCTTAATTGAATTTGGTACAGACCCATTTTGCTGCTTTATTACTGCATGGGAGCATCATATCCTCCAACTGTAGGTTCACTTCAAGCTGCTACGAAAACATCTCGAGAAGAAGTGATGTTGATGTCCCCTGTCAATATAGGACATTGAGAGTTGGGGAAAGTCATATGAAGACCTTCAGCTAATTGACCCACAACCCGCTTTCATTACTGCAGCAATTTGCAGACTTTTAGCAATGGTGTGTCAAGTGAAGCCACAAATGCTCAGTGATGACACTGACATCATGGATCATCTTACAATAGATGGAGATTGGAAATGGTCGGGAATAGTCAGATCAGATCCTTTTATACCTTCAGAAGCGCTGCTGTGTCTGATCCACTCACACCAGTGCAACATACACTAACACACTACTACTATGTCAGTGTTACTGCAGTGCTGAGAGTGACCCACCACCCAAATAGTACCTGTTCTGTGAGGGTCCTGTGGGTTTCTGACCATTGAAGAACAGGGTAACAGATGGACTACAGTCTGTAACTGTGGAACTACAACCCCATTTCCAAAAAAATTGGGACACTGTGCAAAAAAATGCAATGGTGTACAAATCATTTAAACCCTGTATTTAGTTGAAAATGGTACAAGGACAACATATCACATGGTAATACTGACAAATTTTGATGAAAAAAAATAAAAATCTGTACCTGTTTTGAATTTGATGCCAACAACACATGCCAAAAAAGTTGGGATGGAGGAAACATAAGTTTGTGGGATGCTATAAACGCTAAAAACAAAACAAAACAAAACAAAAAAAAAACACGTTGTAAAGTGACTGGGTATAAAGAGCATCTCAGAGAGGCTGAGTCTTTCAGAAGTAAAGATGAGGAGGAATGAAAGACTGAGCAAATAGTGCAACAATTCAAGAAGAACATTTCTCAACATAAATATTTATTTATTTATTTTCTTCATCTATGTTACATAATGTCATTAACAGATTCAGAGAATCTGGAGAAGTCTCTGTCTGTGAGGGACAGATCTTTGGGCCCTCAGGCAGCACTGCATTAAAAACAGACATGATTCTGTAGTGGAAATCACTGCATGGGCTCAGAAACACTTCTGAAAACCACTGACTGTGAACACAGTTCATCATTGCATCCACAAACGCTGTTAAACTCTAAAACACAAAGAAGAACCCAAATATAAACAGGATCCAGAAACGCTGCCACCTTCTCTGGGCCTGAGCTCATTTACAATGGACTGAGGGGAAGTGGAAAAATGTCCTGTGGTCGACGAATCAACATTTGAAATTCAGGAAATCATGGACACTGTGTCCTCCGGACTGAAGACCACTCATCTTGGTTCAGGGGGGCATTAGTGCACATGGCACGGGTGACGTGCTCATCTGTGAAGGCCCCATTAATGCTGAATGATATAAGCATATTTTGGCGACATCTGCTGCCGTCCAGACGACGTCTTTTTCAGGAACAGCCTTGATTATTTCAGCAAGACAACAACAAACCACGTTCTGCTCACTGTGAAATGAAAAATATGATAAAGGGGACCCTGAACTGTTGAATAGCTGAAATCCTGAATCAACCCAGAACAGGAAAACATTCCACTTTCAAAACTACAGCAGTGTCTCCGCTGTTACAGTGTCATTAAAAGAAGAATGATGAAACACAGCGGTAAACAGGCCCCTGTCCCAACCTTATGGAGCATGGCATCAAACTCAAAATGCGCATGTATTTTTCAGAAAACAATAAAATTTCTCACTTTCAACATTTGATTTGTTGTCTTTGTGGCAGTTTCCTTCACAAATGAGGTTTACCTGATTTGTACATCATTGCATATAATTTTCATTCTGCACAGCGTCCCAAATGGGGAAAATGAGGGTATAAAGTGCTCCTATATGGTCAGTGTAGCTGATAAAATGGACAGTAAGTGTAGAAACAAGGAGGTGGACTTAATGCAGTGCCTAGTGAATGTGTATATGCATGTCTGAATCTGATTAGCAAGCTACTGTTTCATATTTTAGAGAAGAAAGATAAACTAAAGACTATTGTCAAAAGTAAAAGGTCAAAACTTATGAGGAACAACTTGTGAGGTCTGTCTTTGTCAAATTTTCAGAGATGTTTGTAGACCCACTGCCCAGTCAGGCTAATCAGACAGTTCATCAGATATTTGTCTGTAGTCTTTGGTCATTATTATTATTATTATTATTATTATTACTAATCAGTAGGATAATTAGAACACTTTAATTAACAGTTTTACTGACCACATCCTCATTAGCACTAGACAGAGATCCACAATACAGCAGGAATCTGGTGCTGGCTGAGCCAATAAGCACACCTCAATATTCTGCTGCTCACTAAGTGTTTAAACAAGCTAGACAAACAGAGTAAGTAACCAACAATCCTCGTAAGAGCTGCATCCTTCTATCTGCAAGAGAGTAACTTGTGCTAGAGCTTCGGTTTAATAATTCCTTTGCTGTGGCTGGCACGAGGCCAGAGAGGAGGTGATTTGGCATGTGGTTAGACATCAATATCCAAACTAGGCACCAGGGCACCAGGAGATAGTCAGGGACTTTTAAAGGCAGCAGCTGGCGAGTTGCTGTGGGCTGTTCGTGCTCAGCTGAGGGTTTAAATTAATTTAAATGGTGGGGATAACTTTAAAGAAGCACGTTCGTTAATTTGCGCTGAGTTTACTGAGTGAGGGGAGGCTGCAGGGGAGGGAAGTGTTTGTGCGTTGTGCTTTCAGTTTGGCTGAAATTTGTCACTTTGTTCCATGTAATGATTGGCTATTGTTTAATTCATTCATTCATTTACCCCTTTACTTTCATGTTGTTATGGACACAACCGTGAATTTGCACTGGGACTAATTATACAAGCTGTGTTGTCCAATGTATTAGTGTAGGGTTCATTTATCAGGCTATTGTAACACATGAAGATGTTCTGATCGGAAACTACAGCTTTCAAGTCAAGCGTCTTGGGGAGTGATGGCCCTTTTTTTGTTGAAACCTGCTCATGTTTCGTCCTCAAGTGTCCAGCTGGTTCTTATGAGCTTTATAAAAGTGCTCAAATGTTCTTTAACCCTTAGAAACCTCAAATTTGGGGGACTTTTTTTTCTTATTTTTTTGGTCAATTACAATTATAAAGTATTCCCATAGGAGAGTCACTCATGCCAGATGTTGTTATTTTCAGGAGACCCTGGGCTGCTCAGATATTCCACTGTATGACGTGTAAATGCTAAAAGAAATTTGCTATCTTTAAAAAAAATAAATAAATAATAATAATAAAAATTAAATCTTTAAAAAAATTATTTACCTGGAGGACAAAAAAAAAAAAAAACTCTGATACTCAGCAGGACTGGCTTTATTTTTAATTATAAATTCAGCTGCATATTTAATATCAGATGTTTTTAACACTCAAATTCAATGTAAACTGAAAGCCCTTTGTTTATGATATGAGGCTGAAAGCAGAGCTGTAGTGTAACAGTAGCCAGTGGGTTTGGGTGATTGTGGAGCTGATCTCTGGCTGATGGACGGTCACAGGTGGATGAAATCGCTCTGGACGGTGGGTCAGAGTCTGATTAGTGATCTGATTGGGAATCACGTCGCTGTTTTAACCCTTTGTTGGAATATGAAGCCAAAACAGCAGAGCAATAACATCAGGATTTTAGGTGATATTCCGAGCTGAATTCCTCACTGATGCTGACATCACAGCTAAATGATGTCATGCTTGGTACTTAGTGGAGGGTCTGCTGAGTGTCCTGATCTGTGGTTCATGTTTTGAAGGCTAGAATTGACCCACCGTCTCCAGGTGCTGAGGTTTAATCTACACACTTCAGTCCAGTTCCTGAAAGTCCTAACCGGTGCTTGAGCTCGTTCAGCTATATCTAATGTGCCTGGGCATTTCAAGAATCTGCGTCTTTTGTTTCAAATCAAAATTTAAGAAAGAAATATGCACAAAGCATGACTGATTAATTAATGATGATACATTGTTTTAAAAGTGATTATTATTCATAGAAATCATTAGGCCTTTTCCGAAGGCCTACAGGGCCCTGAGCCACTGCAGGATAGTCAGGGTCAGCACGGATGAGTCCTCTTTTAAGAAGGATCGCGGTGTGTTTTTCGCTTAATTTGGACTGTAAACGTGCATCTGCAAGAAAATTTCAAACGGATGATCTTCATGCGCTTAATGATCATTAGAGCATCGTTATGTTGACAGCAAGCTGGCATGCAGTTGAGACATGCTGGTACACCTGTCTGTCTAAAATTAGGCAGTTTGATACCTCACCCAGCTGAGTTATAACTCAGAAACAGATCGTTTTTTTTTTTTCTTTCCATATTCAAAGTAATATCTTTGAAGCCGTTGCCACATGCCCCGATGCAGCGTGGTTTTGATAGGCACCTGAAAAAGTTGTATCTGTAAACAAAGCGTCCAAGGGAATAGCCTTTGAAGAGATTGAATTTGATAGAAGTCTTCAGTGGGACCTGGAATGACAACTCCGCATCTGTTTGGAGACGCGTGCACACAAAACAAAACGCTGCCACTCAAAAGGAGCTTTGAGTTTTCCCCCGGTCTGACACCATGATACACAAACTTCATCTTCAATCCGTGTCACCCCTTCAGTACCATTGATGCCTCAGATGACGTGATGCGATTTCGTGTCTGGATGTGGGCGAAAATGAAAATGCTACGTCTGAACTCGCGCAGAGAAAAGACGCATGTTGTTTTTGACAGGTTTCATATGTGTGCTGCTTTATCCACGACATGCGTCGTATACCTGAGGGGTCAAGCTTCTATGAAGCGATGATTTGTGCCACGTCTCGACTGCCAGAGCCGATGACGCGCGCCGATAAATCAAAACCAATTTAGGTTCGTCTGGGGCGACGTGGAAAATACAACTCGGGTTTACAGCAAAACCCTGAATACCGAATTAAAACGGAGCCGAGGTGCTGCTGCTATCCAGTGTGGTCAAAGCAAATCGCATCTCTCGTTCCTTCTCAGCAAAAGAGATCTCAGCCAGCAGCTGACAAAACATCTACATATCCGAACTTCACTCTGCTTTATTCAGTTTAGATTGGGATACAGAAGAATATACTAAACAAACAGGAGGAGGCGGCATGTGTGTGTGTGTGTGCGAGCAAAGGCCGGAGAAAGCATCGTGGCTTTTAAGGGCAGTTGGGGGCTGGAGGATAAGGAACCAGTCGCCAGTTTGACTGAAGAGCCCTTGAGCAAGGCACCTAACCCCCAATTGCTCCCCAGGCACCATGGATAGGGAATTCCATTGAAACATCATTTGCACGTCTCATGTTGAGATTGTTGTATGAATGTTATGGTCCCACTTTATATTAAGTGTCTTAACAGCTGTATCAACTTCAGTGGCTTCATAGTTGCACTAGTGTAACAGCCTATTCTCTTGCATGTAACTTTTTTTCCCTAGAAGTAAAAGGAAATATTTAATAACTTGCATTAAGACATTGTTTACACTGTATCTGCCAGCTTTCCTCACATTTAGCTGCATTTCTGTTGCTACTGCTGTGGCACTGTAACCAGTTTCAGCTTTAAACCAGTCTGTAATGAGACGGAACAGCAGACGCCCCCTTAAATTAACATATAACTGTTAAGTTAAGTGACACTTTTTTAATCCCACAAACGGGGAAATTCCACCTCCGCATTTAACCCATCTGTGAGGTGAAACACCACATACACACTAGTGAACACACACGCACTAGGGGGCAGTGAGCGCACTTGCCCGGAGCGGTGGGCAGCCCTATCCACGGCGCCCGGGGAGCAGTTGGGGGTTAGGTGTCTTGCTCAAGGACACCTCAGTCATGGACTGTCGGCACTGGGGATCAAACCGGCGACCTTCCGGTCACAGGGCCAGTTCCCAATAACCTCCTTCCCAACCCCCTCCTTTATTACACAGTAACTACACAAGCTGTACTTCTGTAATCCATCTGCAACACTGTCTAAATCAGGCGTTAGTGTTATTGCATATGGTATTCATGTGTAACTGCACAGTTATTAGAGATGCTTAATATAAAGTGGGACCAAACCTAAATTATTCAACCCATGACATGATATTAACTTTGATGTGAGTATCTGTAGCCAAATTAATTAATATTCCATTAAAGGGGGTTCAACACAAATATAGCCGTTATATTTGTGAACCTACACGTCTCCTGAGTTTTTATACGGAACGTATTATATGGAGTCACCCTGTGTGCACCTCTCCTGCATATATAGGCCACAGCATTCTCAAAACCATCATAGAACAGTGTCTAAGGTATCCGGGAATTCATAGCCGTTTCATGTAGGAAACTTCTGTGAGGGAGCTTCCAGAGGTGGACGTCTGGTTCCTATCACCACCACTGTAAACAAGAGTTTCTCTAGAACATCACCCGAGTACGAATGACTCTGTCCACATCTTATCCATTTAATTATATAAATATTTATTTATTTCATTTTTCATATTGAAATGTGTGAAAATCTGATGAAGTTTTAGGTCAAATGTATTCAGAAATAAAGAAATATCTAAAGGGTTCACAAACTTTCAAGCACCATTGCACTTTAATGTGAATGGCCATTAGCTTGGGGCTAACGTACTAATAGGATCCCTTAGGGGCAGTAGTAGGTATTAACATTTCTAGTGTGCGTATTAGGCTTGGTAGATATGTTTTGAATCGAAGGCCTAACTATAATAGTCATGGCTCATCAGTAGTAGCTAGTGGTCAGCATTATGTGTCACTCTACCTTTTCACATTCCATCGTTTTGCATTGCTTCCCTGTAATACAGGCGATATTACTCTGGGCATTGGTTCTTTTGGTCTCTGGTTGCTGTAACCTAGCATCCCATTTACATTATTGAAAATCTGTTTTTAATACAAACGGACTCAATTTAAATTGTATGTGTATAGGGTCACTATTATTGCAAACTGACCTTATGCTGTCAGAAAGACAGACCAGTCTTTAATAACATGGTGAAACGCAGAAAGAACTGCATTTCAATTTTATTGCCTTTTCTGCAACACCAATTATTCCAAAGCAGCTTTCCAGAAATGCAGGTCTAACCCCTAATAAACATCGCCGAGGGAGACAATGTCAGTAAAAGCTCCCCGAGAGGAACCACTGAAAGAAAGCAAGACTCAAATGGAAAAACTCCCTATGAGCTTAAAGACCCATTGAAAAGAACCAAGTCCCTAAAAAAAAGACTTCCTAAAATAACCACTAAGAAGAGCCAAGACCCAGTAAGATGTCTCAAATATACACTATATCGCCAAAAGTATTCGCTCGTCTGGCTTCACACACATATGAACATGAGTGACATCCCATTCTTAATCCATAGAGTTTAATAGGATGTCGGCCCACCCTTTGCAGCTATAACAGCTTTGATTCTTCTGGGAAGGCTTTCCACAAGGGTTAGGAGTGTTTATGGGAATTTCTGACCGTTCTTCCAGAAGAGCATTTGTAAGGTCAGACACTGATGTTGGACGAGAAGGCCTGGCTCACAGTCTCCACTCTAATTCATCCCAAAGGTGTTCTATGGGGTTGAGGTCAGGACTCTGTGCAGGCCAGTCAAGTTCTTCCACACCAAACTGGCTCATCCGTGTCTTTATGGACCTGCTTTGTGAACGGGTGTGCAGTCATGTTGGAACAGGAAGGGGCCGTCCCCAAACTGTTCCCACAAAGTTGGGAGCGTGAAATTGTCCAAAATCTCTTGGTGCTGAAGCTTTAAGAGTTCCTTTCACTGGAACTAAGGGGCCGAGCCCAACTCCTGAAAAACACCCCCACACCATGATCCCCCCTCCACCAAACTTTACACTCGGCACAATGCAGTCAGACAAGTACCGTCTCCTGGCAACCGCCAAAGCCAGACTCGTCCATCGGATTCCCAGACGGAGAAGCGTGATTGGTCACTCCAGAGTACACGTCTCCACTAGAGTCCAGTAGAGGAAAGTAGTGAGGAAGAAGAGTAGTGAGGAAATTTCACGACTGGACTTGGTGCACAGGTGGCAGTAGGTGTAGATCATGATGGAACACATACAGGGTAGCGGACACAGAACATGGTGGAGAAGAAGTCCAGTACAAGTTTAAGACAGGATTATTACTTCCAGAAGCAGGTTTGGAGTTCATATAGAGGGTACAGCCATGAAGCTCATTACAAGTCATGACAGAAGTTCTAGCAGGATGTGATGGTAGACTGTTCATTAAAATCTCTAGAGCATCCAGGTGAGGCTCGGAAGCATGTCAGGCTTTCAGCCTTTTACTTTGTTACTGTAAGATGATTAAGGATCATTCGGCACTGTCAGAGAGAGAGAGAGTGGTACAGTAAAGAGTCATTATTCCAAAGTGAGGAGTGTGGGGGAGTCACAAAACACAAATCCTTTCTCCAGATTGAGCATATAGCCTTGCTGCCATGTCAAAGCTGTGCAGTTAGTTTTTTGTTCTTCTTTTTTTTTTTTTAAAGTGAGCATTTCAGAATGAATAGATTCATAAAAATGGTTCAAAATGACTTGGAACAAAATTATATTACATTAAGATGCAGTAAAATTAAGACAAGTTAAGTTTTACATCACGTCTGGCACTGAGGTTCTGTAGTTGTCCAGCAATTACACTTTTAAAAGGTACCAGCGCTGGTACCTGAGTCTAGTATCAGCTACACTCTGCTCCAGATAATTAACTTCAGAAGCTCCTGATTGGCTGGATTAGATGCATTAATGTTTGGTAAAGAGGAAGCTAACAGTGGTGAACATTAACGGTGGTGTACATTAACGGTGGTGTACATTAACGGTGGTGTACATTAACGGTGGTGAACATTAACGGTGGTGTACATTAACAGTGGTGTACATTAACAGTGGTGCACATTAACAATGGTGAACATTAACAGTGGTGAACATTAACAGTGGTGAACATTAACGTTGGTGTACATTAACAGTGGTGAACATTAACAGTGGTGAACATTAACGGTGGTGTACATTAACAGTGGTGCACATTAACAATGGTGAACATTAACGGTGGTGAACATTAACGTTGGTTAACATTAACAGTGGTGCACATTAACAATGGTGAACATTAACAGTGGTGAACATTAACGTTGGTTAACATTAACGTTGGTGAACATTAACGGTGGTGCACATTAACGGTGGTGAATATTGACGGTGGTGAACATTAACGGTGGTGAACATTGACGGTGGTGAACATTAACGGTGGTGAACATTAACAGTGGTGAACATTAACGGTGGTGCACATTAACGGTGGTGAACATTAACGGTGGTGCACATTAACGGTGGTGCACATTAACAGTGGTGCACATTAACAGCCACCTCGGATGCCATAGAAACAACCAAGCAATACCTTAATAACTATCTGGGATATCATAGTAATGGCCTAAAACTCATAAGAAGTCACTTAGGATGTCATGACAATGGATTAGCAACAGCTTAGCAACCAACACAGCAATGGTCTAACAATAACTTAGAAAACACTTGGGACACCATAGTAAGAAGCTAGCAACACCTTAGCAACTACCAGGGGTACTATAGCATTGGCTATCTGGAATTACTATATAAACCCGTTATGTTATCAACAATAAACGACGTGTGATATCAGCCAGCTTTGTCAAACCAACTTATCTTTGTTAGCAAACTTTACATTTCTAATTCAGTATTGCTTTTTCTTTGATCTTTGCCTAATTTGTTATTACACAACACTTGCTGTCAAATTCTGAACTGAACCCCTTAATTCTTTAAGGAATAGATGTAAATTACTCTAAGAGCAACATTACATGCTAGACAAAGTAAATTACTCACTTCATGTACCGTCTTGGTAGTCATGTAGTTTGGTAGTTTGATGTCTTTCTATGGCAATACAGAGATCAAACTGATGCTGACACTGGAATAAAGTACTCTCTCAGGTCCTGTGGGATCATATCTTTTTTTTTCCTGCTCTAGCACACCTGACTGTACTCAGCAACTAATCATCAAGCCCTTAATGAGATAAATCAGGTGTGTTAGAGCCGGAAAAATAATGAACTCCATTGTTGGAGTCCCTCAGGAGCGAAGCTGAAAGGCTGCACTAGAGAATGCAGCCAAAAGTCCAAAAGCAGGGATTTTGCTGCCTTTTCTGTTCATCCTTTCATCAGGCCTGTATTTGTGTGCTGTGCTTTAGTGTATCTTCTCCAAAAACCTCATCAAATTTTAAAAAGAGATATGAATGTTTTATAACGTCTCCACAATTTATAGGCATTAAGACACTTTAATGTGTTCTAGGGACATAAAGATGTGGCAACGGCAAGCTGGGCACAGTCGCGATGTTTCCTTTGTTTTCTCCTTCTTGTTTGTCGTTTCATGGCCTCCGTGAAAATCTAGCTTCAGTAGAGGAACGGAGGAGAGGATGGTCACACCGTACTGTACTGTCACCACATTTCATACATGTGTGCCATTTGTGTGCATTCGTTTAGAGGATTATACACAGAAATGGGTCATTTGGGGGCCAGTATGTTTATCTGTGTGTATGTTGGGGAAGTTGTGGTTGGTTTCCGTGGTCAGTCACCTCTCTCTGCTACATAACACTGACATTGCCATGTCATAAACATGTCATGGCTGATGCTGTCATGACAGATTTTGCTCAGTGACACGTATTACCATTAGCGGTAATTGCACTCTAGTTAACCATAATGACATCAAATATTATGGCATCTGTTGTGACAATAGGCTCTTCTCACATTTCTGTGTTATTTCTGGTTAGTGTGGTGGTTAACACCTTTCCCTTCTACGCTGTAGACTGGGGTTCAATCCCCCACCTGGGTAAACACCCTACACTATACCAATAAGAGTCCTTGGGCTAGACTCCTAACACCACCTTGGCCTGCCTGTGTAAGATGATCAAATTGATCAAAAGTCGCTCTGGATAAGAGCGTCAGCCAAATGCCATAAATGTAAATGAATGGCATCAGAGCTCCAGATGTCCTGACATAGAATATCAGACCCTTCATCCCAGACAGTTCAGAAATTTCATTGCAGACCTTCCCAGTGATTTACCACTTCACTGCCACATGAGGTGGCTTTCAGGAGGTAAGGTGATATCTCGTTTTTTTGAACTCTTGAGCCAAGTGAAGTTGTTGCTGGAAGAAAAACACAAAGACTATCCTAAGCTTTCTGATCCCCAGTGGATTTTAGATCGGGCTTTCCTGGTGGACATGCTGCACCACTTGGACAGACTGAGGCTTGATCTCCAGGGGGAATTAAAGAGCCTACCTGATCTAGTGCAGTCAGTATTTGCGTTTGTTAACAAACTCAAGCTGTTTAAAACTCGTCTTAAAAAGGGAGAACTAACACGTTTCCAGTCTATGTTAAAAGCAAGTGCCCAAGCAGCTCAGGTCCTAAAACGGAGAAACTGCACGCCATGCAACACGTCTTGAAAGTCTGCAGCAGAACTTTGAGGACAGATTCCATGAGCTACAGCTGAAAAGGCCACACATGACATTCCTTGTTAACCCTTTTGCTGCTGATTCAGACTGTTTTGAAAGCCCCATTGGTGACAGATGAAGCTACGTCTCAAATAGAGATGATTGAACTTTTTGAAGATGACAGACTCAGGTCTGTTCTGAGTGAGGGAACCCTGGAATTTTGGAAAATCGCGCCTGTGGAGAAGTATCGCAATGTAAAACAAGCTGCACTGAAGCTCCTGTCAATATTCAGCTCAACCCATGTTTGTGAATCAGTATTTTTGACCCTGAAACATGAAATCAAAGCATCGCTCCGTTCTTACTGATCCACATTTGAAAGAACTGCTGCGAGTGGCAACAACTGGATACAAGCCAGATTTGAAACGGATTGTGGAAAACCGAAAATGCCAGATGTCCCACTAAATTCATCTACATGACAGGTAGGAAAATGGGTTTAAAAACTATAAATGTTTGTGTAAATACAGCCTGTGGCTCCGAGTAGTAATGAACATTTTTTCTGGCTCCTGGTGTCTGAAAGGTTGGCCACCCCTCGGCTAGTCCTTCATCAGTGGTCACAGGACGCTGCCCACAGGACGCGGTTGGCTGGATATTCCTGGTTGGTGGACTATTCTCAGTCCAGCAGCGACATTGAGGTGTTTAAAAACTCCAGCAGCACTGCTGTGTCTGATCCACTCAGACCACCACAACACACACTAACACACTGCTGAGAATGACCCACCACCCAAACAGTACCTGCTCTGTGAGGGTCCATGGGGGTCCTGAAGGACCACTGAAGAACAGGGTAACAGAGTATCAGAGAAACAGATGGACTACAGTCTGTAACTGTAGAACTACAGAGTGCAGCTATACAGTAAGTGGAGCTGATAAGATGGACAATGAGTGTAGAAACAAGGAGGTGGTCAGAGTGTTCTGCCTGACCGGTGTAGAACCATTTACAGCACATTCCCCATCAATCTGAAGAACCTTTCCTGATGCAATGAACTCTTTAATCATGCAAAGAGTTGTCTGAGTGTTAACGGTTCTATATAACACAATTTACTTTACTAAAGAACCCTTGAAGAACCCTTTTTTAAGAGAGTAATTTCACACAGTACAACACATGGCCATCTTGGTGCCACAGCATGTTGTGATATAAACTGATTCATTTCTCATTACGGCATAAAGCTGGTATAAATCTCCCAACAGTAGATATGTTAGAACATATTGTTTGGCGGAGACCGTATGAAAGCGCACATCATAATTAATATCTATAAACTGAATCTTCTAGCATGAACAGCAGGTCTTAAACACAAACTTAGACAATGAAAACTATATGTAGGTTTATGTCTGTTTCACACTTCAAGGCAATTACAGAGTTTGTTTATTTTCATTTTTCCCGCTGTAGTTTTTTCTTGCAGCCACAGTAAACACTCTTCAATTAGAAGTAGATAGAACATATGCTCTCTATATGGTCACATGGTCTATTCTGTATTCTCCAGCATTGAATTCAAGAGACTCTAACCTCTTAGAGTATAACGTTCATATCGCTGCTGTCGGAACAAAACCTCGTATCTCCATTTTTGTCATTTTTCAGTTTTTCACATAATCTGAAAATGTCTGTTGCCTTTTACATTATGTGTAAATTTCACGATGAATGGACCAAAATAAAAGGCCCAAAATGACTTGGAACAAACTCTGGTTCCATTGACTTGCATTAAAAATTAAATCGTTTTTTCCTCCTCCTGTAAAGTTACCACTATGGAGATACGAGGTTTTGTTCCGACAGCAGTGATATATTTGATTTTGTGCGCGTTAACTTTTGTAAACTCACTCCTCAAGCTCCCCAGCAGAAGACTGCGCAGATCAATGCCACAGTGTACTCACATCAGCAGTCTTTTCAGAATAATTTTGAATTTCAAGGCATTTTTCATACAAAATTAGATTCCGCTGACAGGTTTCAGAAAACACTGAGTATCAGCACTGCTCCAAAGGTCAGAGCGAGACATTCACACACCCTCATGATGGCCAAGTGCATGTCGGGGTTCTTACAAGGGCAATGCGGGCGGCGCACCCAAAGCTAGTGATGTTCTTGGCAAAAGGCGAGAAGAAGAAGAAGAAGAAGAGCAATAAAGATTTTATTGATGTTAGTGATGCATTGAAAAATCAATTAGAGTGTTTGCCAAAAATGGATCAGGCAGCTAATGATGGCATCTTCTTGCTGTGGGTAAACAGCTCGATACGGTCTCTGTTGAAGACTGAACATTTCGCTTTGAGCAAAGTGATGTTCTGCACTTCCAAAGGAAGGATCCAAAATTACAATTACACTGTCAACTGTCGATTACAGTATCCTTGGGTTCCTCAATACTATACAGCTCAAGCTGATCTATGGAGCTTTGAAGATCTGCATGTAGCATTTTTACTTTATTATGTTATATTTCAATGAATCATTTAATAAACAAATAAACTTAAAGCCAAAATTATAAGTTTGTTTTTTAAATACATTGAATTGATTTCCTTTGATTGATTACAGTAGTAGTGCTGTGAATATGCAGTCCAGTGGGAAAATATCGCTTTGTGCTGCATTTAAAATAAGATGCGATATGTTATTACTGTAAATGACCATTACAGGATGAGTAATAAACAGATTTATTGGCCCTTATAAAGCAGTACTTCATTACTTATGTAGAGCTTATACTGACAAATGGCATGAGATGTTTTATAGAAGACAAAATTGTGGATGCATTATGGTTTATTCATGTGGAAATTATATACCACTGCTGTCGGATGAAAACCTTGACATTTTTCAGTTTTTGAGAAAATTTGAAAATATTTCTTGTGATTTAAATTGTTTGTAAATTTAATGAAAAATGGACCAAATGAAAAGTCCTAAAAAACCTCACCTTCTGGTTCCATTGACCAGCACTGAAAGTAAAGTAGGTTTTATTCCTTCTCCTGTAACGTTATCATTTTGGAGACACAAGGTTTTCTTCTGACTTACTTTATCAAAGAAGAGTAAAATTAAGCTTTACGCCCACAAGAACCACAGCTAAGTGTGACAAATGCATATCACTGTCGTCCTTTGAAGGCCAAACGTCATAACAACTCAATCCAGTGTAGCTGTCGAATGCTAAAGGTAATTTGTCTTCAGCCAGAATAAAAAGCCTCGACGTTTCATTAAAAAATGCAGCCCTGTCTGCTGTCCTTGGCAAAGACTTTGCCTTGTTTTTATTGATATTCTGCATGACAAAGTCATGGTCATCAGGGGAGCCTGAAATAAACAAGTCGAGTTTGTAGCCATGGGCCAGCCAGCCCGGAGAGTTGTGACGGAGCTTTGAGCTTCTTGCTGTGACATGCTTGGCTGTTCTGCGTGGCATGTCAGGACGGCAGATCGGCCATCATCGACACCCCGCAAAGCCCTCGCAGCTACGGACCAATCAGAACGCCTCAGCCAACTTTACAGCCACACCAACTGCAAGACAGCCGCCGTCCTCAGATGCAAGGACACTCAGCGCAGGCCAGACGAGTGGGAGCGAGCAGTCATCTGCTTCTCTGTTTTCTCCCTCACTTTCTCAAAAAATGCCCCAAACTTTAAAAGACTTTTTGTTTTTCATTTTACAGTTGAACAGCTGCAAAATCCAGAATCCCACCTTCCTCGGTTATTGCTGCTATATATACTCCATTAAACTATCAGTACAAACTACCTGTCAGCTCTACTTCCAGACTGGAAGGAACATTTAGAAGGAGGAGCTAATCTGCTGTATTTTTCATTGACTTTTCAAGATGTTCATGCAGACAAAACTGATAGGACAATTACAAGTAAACAAAAATGCATGGACACTATAGCATTATGATAGTCATAATAATGATAATTCAATAAAATGCTGCATGATTTCGTGTTTGACAGTGTTGACATGTAAACAGAGAGATTCAAAGGGTTTGGTGTGAAATGGTTCAGACGTCTTTACAGTGGTGGTGATGGGAACCAGGCGTCGCCATGACTACAACACAGATATAGACGCTTTATTTACCATCCAGAACCACCAGAGAACCTACACGAGTCTTCTGAGCTTATATGGAATGTTGATGATGGAAAATAGTGGAAAATCTGATTTAAAAAAAATTCTGGGGACTATTTTGCCTTGTATCACTGCATGTATCCCTCCACCATTTCTACAAACTTTATTACAAAACTATCCTAAAACAGTCATCAGGCAGTAATTCATAACCATTCCATGTAATAACTTTGTGTAAATGAACGTTTAGACACCTCAAACTCTTCTGACATCTGGTTCCCATCACCACCACTGCGGAAAGAAAACATAGAGATGGAGAAAAGGGAAGAGAGAGAAAGAGAGAGTGTTAGACAAAGAGAAATGAAGGGGATGGGGAGAGAAATGATAACACTGAGTGATGGAAAGAGATACCGTAAGAGAAAAGAGATAGAGAAGTAAGAGAGTTACCGAGGAGAAGAGAAGAGATAGAGAAAGAGGAGAGAGAGAGAGAAGAGAGAGAGAGAGAGAGAGAGAGAGAGAGAGAGAGAGAGAAGGAGGAGAGAAAGAAATCGAGTGAAAAAGAAAAGAAGGAAAAAAACAAGGCAAGGCTTTTATTTGGGCACTATTTTGCCTCACAACACCCTGCATGTACCTCACCACCATTTATTGTTAAAATCTTCTCAAAACATCTGTATAATATTTTATACAGCAGTTAGTTCCAGCCATGCGAGCTGATTGGTTGAGAGGCGTCTATCTGTGCTGTTATTTCACCATAACATCACAGGTTTTTCACAAACACTCTGTCACTCCGCTGAGACGGCGTTGCTAAGCAACGGCTCTGACAGCTGTAGGAGACGCTCGAGACATTTGAATGTTTTTATTTCTTATTTTGCCACAAACAGAAAACGGACACTGTTAAGACCACATCTGACCGACAGCCGATTTGGTCCGACTCTGAAGACGAGACGACACTAAAATCCCAAACTGTCGTCTCCACTGAGCAGCTTTTCAGTCGGCAGCTGTGACAGAAGAACAGCTGAACAACCTGGAATCAGCCAGAAATGAACCCAACACCATTCGCCAAACTAAACGGGCTGTAAGAAGCTTTACAGACCAGCTGGAACAAAACAACATTAACACTGATCTGGAGAAACTGACCAAACTGAGCTGAACCTGATATTGGGTCAGTTTTATGGCTCAGTCTGATTTGGTCCGACTCTGAAGATGAGACGACACTAAATTCCCAGTCAGTCGGTCTGTGAGGAGCTGACGAACTGCCGGCTGAGCAGCAAATGTGTGGAGCTCGTTACTCTGACGTAGCAACAAGCTGCTCGTTAAGGAGCTATAATTAGGAGGAAGGAACTGAACATTAAAACATATTAAACGCCGCGTTCACGGCCAGTTTATTCATTTTTTTGAATGAAAATTATTAATTTTTTTCGCAGCTGTAATAAAGCAGTAGAACACTCGAGGTCCTATGCTATCACTATAACATCACTGTGATGATCTACGGCGACCGAATCACAGCCATGATGTTATTTCATGATAACACCCTCCCTCTCGTCTTCTATTGCTTCAGTATCAGCTTTCTATTCACAACCAAGCACAACAATGACAATGTACTGGCCACAACAATGTACATGCAGTAGGTGTCATATGAATAAACTCATGTCTTCTGGTGGCAAAATACAAAAACACCTTCCCGAGACAAGTTTCCTTTCAACACTCTCTTTATTCCAGCAGAACACTTCGTCTTTCTGTTCTCCTCCCTCTATTTTAAGCCTTAGTTAGTTAGTTTTTTCCCCTCCATTGACGCCATCCAGCTGTTGGCAAACTGCAAATTGCTCTTATTTTTTTTCCCTCCAAAAGCTCTTGTTGAGTGGTTGCATCCCCATTTCCAAGGCAATTTCAGTCATTAAGGAAATCTATTTCACAGTAAATTTGTTAAGCCTTGAATTATTGTTTTAGCTGCAAGATTATTATTTTTATGATGTGATTCAGCTCATGTTTACATGAACGCCGAGCAAGATGAATGGACTCATTGAAGAATTCCACACTGTTGAAACATTTGAGCTCCTTTAAACGCGCAACACTTCAGTCAGCTATCATCTGATGGAGAATCTTGGGAAGAAATAAAAGCTGAAAGCAAGCAAGGTATGAATATCGATGCTCACTTTATGGTGGTAGACATACAGATCTGTGGTTTGCGGTTCTTGAGCAGAAGGTTTGAAGAATCTTGAAGAATCTTGGGAAGAAATAAAAGCTGAAAGCAATCAAGGTATGAATATCGATGCTCACCTTATGGTGGTAGACATACAGATCTGTGGTTTGCGGTTCTTGAGCAGAAGGTTTGAAGACTTTCTAAAACAGATGTTGTGCGTCGTGGAGGATTTTAGCACCAGCTATTCGTGGTGCCAGAAAAGTTCAGGTTTATGTGTCAACCACAATGTTTTACTCTTGCCCATGAAATGAACAGCAGGACGTGATTTAGCTCCACTCAGCTTTCTGTGCAGTGGTGTTTATTCAGTTATCGTGCTGTCTAACATGACCTGATGACCCTTAAGCTTCGCTCGTTGATCACGGTGGTCTTGAGCTCAAATGCCCTTATGCAACCTAACAGATGTTCACAGATGCTGTATTGGAACTGTCCGGTGGTGTAATGGGGATTGTACTGAATCAGCCAGCTCATATCACTAAAGTTACAAAAAAAAAAAAAAAAAAAAAATTTAAGCACTAAAGACAACTTCAGTTTTCACCCTGCAAACTCAGGTTTAATCCTAAAATGAATTATTCAGTAACTACTTTGAATTGCACAATAACTGCTGATTATTTAGTAAGTACTATGAATTATTCAATAACCAGTATGAATTTTTCATTAATTGCTACGGATTAATCATGAACTGTTATGGATTAATTATTAACTCCTGTGGATTAATCATTCATTACTATGAAATATTCAATAACTACTACAAATTACTCAATAAGTGCTCTGGGTTATTTAGTAAGTACTATGAGTAACCATTATGAATTATTCAATAACTACCATGAAGTTAATTATTCATTCACTGCTATGGAATAATCATTCATTACTTTGAATTATTCAGTAACTGATATGAAATTTCCATTCATCTTCATTATTATTCAAAATCCAATAGGAATCAATCAGTACTTTATTACTCAGAAAGCACTATGAATTATTCAATACCTACGTTGTGTTATTCAGAAACCACTATGGCTATTCAGAACCTTCTAGGTATTATTTACAAAACATTGCAGATTATTTAGTAAGTACTCTGAAATGTTCAGTTAGTACGATAAATGAATTAGTACTTTTTAAATGTTATTGAGAAACCGCTGAAAATGACTAATTAACTTCTATGAGTCACTCAGTTACCCCTAAGAGTCATTCAATGACTACAATGAATCATTCGTTACCTTCTATGGATGAATTCATTCATTACAAAGAATTCTCCATTAACTTCTTTGATTTATTCAGTATCTACTGTGAATTATTCAGTATCTGATATGATTTGTTCAGTAAATATTATGGATTAGTCAGTAATCACAATGAATTATTCAGTAGCTACGGCAAATCGTTCAGTAACTACAATAAGATGTTATTTACCTTTATGAATTATTCAGTAAGGGTTTTTTTTTTTTCTATTACTCAGAAACCACTATGAATTATTCAATATCTACTATATCTTCTTCAGAAACCACTCAGTGGCTACTATGAATTATTCAGTACCTTCATAATATTGTTTAGAAACTACTGTGAATTATTCAATAACTACTATGAATGCTTTATGACCTACTATGAATTGTTAATCAACTTCTTTGAATTATTCATTACCTGTTATGAATTATTAATGAACTAGTATGAATTAGTCATTACCTACTACAAATGCTCCATTCATTGAATTGCTCAGTAGCTACTATGCATTATTCAGTACCTTCTATATGTTCTTTAGAACCCACTATGCATTATTCATTAACTACTATGAATTATTCAGTAAGTACAACACATTGTTTGGTAATGAAATAACTTTATTTTTTTTAATTCCATGAATTATAATCATGAAGTGAACATGCATGTTTAATCCAGAGATGATTTTGAGCATCACATTTTATTTCCCTCCTGTCAGGGATGGAAAATACATTTGAATATTGTAATGTGCTTCAGGGTTTAGTAGTGGACTTGAGTAGTGGACTCCACTGACTTTACTCCTCTGTTACAAGCCTTAACCCTTAAGTTAGAAGCCTTTATTATGGAATGGTCTGCTGTGTTTGAGTGGAGCCGTGTCTTTAACGTCTTATTTCGTTGCTGTTTTTCTTTTCCGTTAAACTGCTCTTTAATGGATTTAGTAGTCTTTGAATTATTGTGCAGCATTTTTGGATTTTTCAACGTGTTTTCTGAAGTAAATTTGACTTAACTCGACTTGAAAAGCGTGGAGAGCTCATCCGTGCCCTTAAATCAACTTTGAGCGAGACAGCACAGGGGCACTTTTTTCAGTTGGCAAATTATTCAGCTTGCTCTTTTTGGATCCCACACAAGCACCGGCAGAATAATCCAAATCAAACTTAAGGATGCAAGTGCACACAGTTCCTCCCGCCCTCATACGGAACATTCTCGCTGGCTGACTCCGCTCACTTCTATGTTATCTGCAGCCTCCTGTCCCTCTCTGATCTCGGAGAGAGGGCATTCTGCCACTTTATTACTGTCACTTTCTTTCTCCTCCATCTAACCTCGGCAAGTTTGTGACTCTGCGAGTGTTCGGTGGTGGGGCGGGGACCAGGGGGGAGTGAAAGGATGGAGCGATGGAGGGATGGAGGGGGTGGGAAAGGACGGATGAGACGCAAGCATAAAAGGACTGGAGACTGTGCCAGGCCATTGTTGCACACAGCGAGATGAAAGCCAGGCCAGCTAATGAACATCTGCCCCCGAATACACGACACTGCAGCCCCCTCCACCTTCAAATGGACCATTGAGCACAGCAGCTGTCCTTATCCCAAAGACCTTGTGGATGCATGTAAACCTGTAATTAAGGTGCATTCCAGGAGGTATAGAGAGAGAGAGAGAGAGAGAGAGAGAGAGAGAGAGAGAGAGAGAGAGAGAGAGAGATCAAATTAGTTCTTGAAATTTTACAGTAAACATATTATTATTTATTTTAACTGAAAGAAAAAGTTCTTAGGGCAATAAAGATAAATAAACACAAACAAGAGAAACAAAGAAGCAGAAAGAGTGAGAAGAGAGTGAAAGTGAGAAAATACAGAAAGAGAAGAAAATGATACAGGAGTAGAGAGAGAGAGAGAGAGAGAGAGAGAGAGAGAGAGAGAGAGAGAGAGAGAGAGAGAGAGAAAGAGAGAGATTAAATGAGTTATTTGATAATTTACAGTATATTTACTGTTATTTATTTTAACTGAAAGAGACACTTCTTAGGACGAGGGAGAGAGAGAGAGAGAGGGAGAGAGAGAGAGACAGAGAGAGAGACACAGAGAGAGAGAAGTGATATATTGAAAGTGAGAGAGAGAGAAAAAGGAGACAATACACAGAAAGAGAACAGAATGATGGAGGAGCAGAGAGATACAATACACTACACTACACTACAACACACTACAACACACTACAATACACTACAACACACTACAATACACTACACTACACTACAGTTCAATACATTACACTACAATACACTACACTATAATACAATACACTACAACACACTACAATACACTACACTACACTACAACACACTACAACACAGTACAATACACTACACTACAACACACTACAATACACTACACTACACTACAACACACTACAACACACTACAATACACTACAACACACTACACTACACTAAAATACAATACACTACAACACACTGCAATACACTACACTACACTACACTTCAATACAATACACTACACTAGACTACACTATAATGCAATACTCTACAACACACTACAACACACTACAATACACTACACTTCAATACAATACACTACAACACACTACACTACACTACACTTCTATACATTACACTACACTACAATACAATACACTACACTACACTATAATACAATACACTACAACACACTACAACACACTACAATACACTACACTACAATACATTACACTACAACACACTACAACACATTACACTACACTACACTAAAATACAATACACTACAACACACTACAATACACTACACTACACTACAACACACTACACTACACTAAAATACAATACACTACAACACACTGCAATACACTACACTACACTTCAATACAATACACTACACTAGACAACACTATAATGCAATACTCTACAACACACTACAACACACTACAATACACTACACTTCAATACAATACACTACAACACACTACAACACACTACACTACACTACACTTCTATACATTACACTACACTACAATACAATACACTACACTACACTATAATACAATACACTACAACACACTACAACACAATACAATACACTACACTACAATACATTACACTACAACACACTACAACACATTACACTACACTACACTAAAATTCAATACACTACAGTACAATACACTACAGTACAGTGCAATAAAATAAAATATATACAGTGCAGCACAATATATTACAAACAATAAATGTAACATATATACTAACCAAAACATTCCAAGGTGTTAGTAAGTAATAAGTGAGTAATTATAGAAGAATCTAGTTGGTGATAAAATGGGAAAAATAAAGCCGACAAACTAAATACACATTTTCCAGTTGATACAAAACAGAAATGATTTACTGTTACAGCAAAATGCATAATACTCTACAACTACACTGTACAAAGTGTCTACCTGTTTGCTTAGTGCAGTAATAAGCAATTAAACGATCTTTATTCAAGTAAACAAGCATTTAGATTGAATCAAACTAGTTCATTTACTTGTTAGCACATGAAGTATTTTTTAGGCTGAACCTTTTTTTTTACAGTGAAATCAGTCCTGGCAGCCTTTGTTGTGGCATCGCAGTGTTTAAAGCGAGAGGTGTTAACGCATCACATCTGCTTAATCATCACATGACTCTGATTCTGTTCAGCGTGTTTCAGAATATTACGGTTATTACTATAAACACAATGCAGCACTTCTGCTGAATGGATGGTATTAAGGCTGTATAGTGATTCACTTGTTTCCCTTTGTTTTCTACCTGTTATGCATTTACGTGGGCAGGTGTTTTCAGTTTGATGTACCGACGCCGTTACAGGCTGTAATTACAGTGAAATGAGCTGTAAAAACAAACTCACTTCATTCCATCTCGTTTTCTCAGTCACTGCATCTCGCATCAGGTGAAACATCAGTATCTCAGAATAAAGAGGGTGATTGTTCTGAAGCAATGATCGTGTTAGTTACTGTATTTAAAACAAAAAACAGATCCTGAAACCTGATTGGCTGAGCCACGTTCACAGCCATTGTAAAATGAACAATACACTCAGACCTTTGACCACCTCACAACAACTGAGTTGTATATTAATGCACAATGGCACAAAAAGCCTTTGTACTGTTAATGGAATCATCTTTGACTCTCATGCTGCTCACCGAGTGTTCTGATGAAGTAAGAACCCCTTTCTTGTTTAAACTGAGGGGCTGACGACTTATGTTCTTATCTAGAACCAGGCTGGTCAGCTGGCTGACCGGCTAAAAGAGCCAACAGCCGAAACAGCTCCATCATTAATATCACAGGCTTGAATTAAAGCACTTACAGTGTGATTTACTGTGAAACTGCAGTATGAAAGTCTAAAAATGTCTCTTGAATGTCTGAAACACTTCAAATGTGTTTGTCAGAAGTCGCGTCAAACCCAGGCTGAATCCCAAACGGCTCCGTACTCCCTAAATAGTGTTCTAGCTATGAAAGTTCAGGAATTCTAGCCTCTACAGCCAAACAGGGCATCATGTATGGAGTGTGGGTGTGTCTGAGTCCCAAATCACTGCTTCTTATCTGTGTTTTGCTCTGTTGGGCTGCAGGATCCAGTACTTAAACTCCTACGTCGTGCACTATGTAGGGAGCAGGGAGCCGTTTGAGATCCAGCTATGACTCGCGGTCGTGATTTGATAAATAAAAAGTGCATTAGACAGTGCTGTGTTATCATATGTTCATTGTTTTGTGTATATTTATTTGAGATATGACGATCAAAAATGACTAAAAATGTGATGATTTTAGTAACACACTAATTATGATGTGAAAAAACAACAGAAAAATGCAAAATATCTCATACCACACTATACTATACTATACTCTCCTGTACTTTAAGTGAAGCCTGGAGTTCAAAAGTCTGGGCAGGTACTGCTACACAGGTACACAGCAGTGCTGCTGGAGTGTATAAACACCTCAGTGTAGCTGCTGGACTGAGAATAGTCCACCAACCAATAACATCCAGCCAACTGTGACCACTGATGAAGGACTAGAGGATGACCAACGCAAACTGTGCAGCAGCAGATGAGCTGTCGTCTCTGACTTTACATCTGTAAGGTGGACCGACAAGATAGGAGTGTCTAATAGAGTGGACAGTGAGTGGACACAGTGTTTAAAAACTCCTGCAGCACTGCTGGGTCTGATCCACACGTACCAGCGCAACACACACTAACACACCACCACCACGTCAGTGTCACTGCCCACCACCCAAACAGTACCCGCTCCTGAGGGGGAAACTCGTCCCCTAGGCATGAACAGGTAGACTGGAGGGGAGCTACATTTCTTGGTGGAACGCCTGTTTTTGTTGATTTTTAGTGATAATATGTGACATTATTTTCTGAAAAGTTGTGTATTTTATCATATTTTGTGTTGGACTACATTTTTTAAAAGCAACCAACCTCTTGAGGCTGCGTGTTACTGCGATTTTATCACAGGCAAGGGAGCTTTCCCTTCGCGCGGTGCCTAATAACACCCTTCCCATGATATAACTGCAGTAATGAATGGCCTCTCGTGGCTTTATTGCCTTTAATTAACACTCATGCTTGTTCTGTTGAGGTGAGTGTCGTTACTGAAGAGACAGATACATATAGTGAGATTACACAGATCCCTCGAAATAACGGCGCCACGTATATCTGACTTTGCCATGCTGTATCTCAGCACCAACAAGAGAATCATGTGATTTTTAGGTAAGTACAACATTATTACCACTTTATTACCCATTTATTACCACCCTGTAAAGTTCTACCAAAAGATGACATCAACTTTACATCCTTTCCGTGTTTATAAATAAGGAAGAAAGTTCATCTCCAGCACGTTGATACTGGAAAAGCTCTAAAAATACACAGTTAATGCAGTTCCCAGGGAGCCAGGAATAGCCATTGAGAATCATTTCTAATGCATTAATTTAATCACATTAGAGAAGCGCAGTGTTCACAGGCCGCATTAAAGAAGGCCCGTCTTAACCTCAGCTGTAGAGAAGCATTCAGCATCAAATAACATCTGAATCCGAACGCTTCATACGAGAAGCTTTCTGTCCAATTAATGTCAGCCACGCGCTCGTCTTCTCCGCTCTCTGTGTCAGAGCGACTTCACCCCCCCCCCCCCCTTCCCCCTGCAGCCACCCCACCGCCCCCCACGCTCTGCTATTCCAGTAAAACACCAGTTAAGGGAAGAAATACAACACGTCCGCCCGGCGTATTGCATTAACAGAGTGAACGGATTAGATTTACTATTTTTGATGTAAACATCGGCGTCTGAAACCTGGCAAGTGTAACTGGAGCTCTCCGAGCTGTCGCTGTGGATGTAATGCTGGGATTTCACCTGTCACTCTAAAAATAGCCATTTTTCTGCAGACTATCTAGTGTTATTTTTTAAGTTTTTTTTAGTTTTTTTATTTATTTTTTTCAGGAATAAACAAGACAATTGTTGTTTGTAACGTTTTATCAGGCAAACATTTCTACTTTGTCTTCAAACATTACTGAAGATCAGAAATATAGTCATTTTTGTGGCTCTCATACAAACTCATACGTGTTTGAAATCTCATCATTTAAACCTCTATACTGATGAAAAATTATTATTATTATTATTAGTAGTAGTAGTAGTAGTAGTAGTAGTAGTGTTAGTATTAGAATTATTATTATTATTATTATTATTATTATTATTATTATTATTATTATGTCAAATTTTTGGCTCTGATACATTAATTATGTAAAATCTCATCATTTAAACCTCTATACTGATAAAAAAATATCTTCTTCTTCTTATTATTATTATTATTATTATTAGTAGTAGTAGTAGTAGTAGTATGTCAGATTTGTGGCTCTGATACATTAATTATGTAAAATATTATTTAAATCTCTATACTAATGAAAAAATATCTTATTATTATTATTATTATTCTTATTGTTATTATGTAGCAGTAAAATTGAACCCATGAAAGTAAACCACCTTAGGCTTAACATTCAGCTCGTAACCCCAATGTTTATTATACAGTTACTACCATGACTGAGCCATAATGACTATCAAATAAACATGTAATAATCATTAATATGTACAGGGTCTAGAGTTCTATGCATGCTTATAGTGTAAGATGTATTAATATGAATTATTAATGCTGTTGTCACATTTATTTGAGATGTAACCATTAAAAATGTACTGTAACCAAAATGTAATGATTTTAATTAATTAAGAGACCCTTATTAATCCCACAAACGGGGAAATTCCACCTCCACATTTAACCCATCCATGAAGTGAAACACCACATACACACTAGTGAGCACACACACACTAGGGGGCAGTGAGCACACTTACCCGGAGCGGTGGGCAGCCCTATCCACGGCGCCCAGGGAGCAGTTGGGGGTTAGGTGTCTTGCTCAAGGACACCTCAGTCATGTGCTGTCGGCTCTGGGGATCGAACCGGCAACCTTCCGGTCACAAGGCTGGTTCCCTGACCTCCAGCCCACGACTGCCCACTAATTATGATATGAATAAACACAGAAATGCAAATATCCCATACCATACTATATTATACTATACTCTTCAGTACTTTTCCAGTATTGAGTTTGAAATTTCAGTACGTCATTGCCACATCAGTCAGTACTTCTGAGATTCCTGTCTTTTGGTGCTGCTCAAAAACACAAACAATATATACTCATAAACGAAATATACACTGTCTCAATAAAAATATCAAACATTGATTTCAATTAAAATAAACAAGGTAAAAATTGTGGAGTGGAGAAAAGTCTGGGCAGGTACTGCTACACAGGTACACAGCAGTGCTGCTGGAGATTTTAAACCCCTCAGTGTCACTGCTGGACTGAGAACAGTCCACCAACCAAAAACATCCAGCCAGCAGCGTCCTGTGGGCAGCGTCCTGTGGGCAGCGTCCTGTGGGCAGCGTCCTGTGGGCAGCGTCCTGTGACCACTGATGAAGGACTAGAGGATGACCAACACAAACTGTGCAGCAGCAGATGAGCTGTCGCCTCTGACTTTACATCTACAGGGTGGACCGACAAGGTAGGAGTGTCTAATAGAGTGGACAGTGAGTGGACACAGTGTTTAAAAACTCCAGCAGCACTGCTGTGTCTGATCCACTCAGACCAGCACAACACACACTAACACACCACCACCACACCAGTGTTACTGCAGTGCTGAGAATGACCCAGCACTCCTATAATACCTACTCTTGTCGGGGACCCCCTCCCCCTAGGCATGAAGTCATAATGGAGGGGTAGGGCTAAGTGGTCCGGTGAAGGGTGAAATGGGATTGGGCCCAGGTGTCCAGTCATGGAATGACAGAGGCCAAATTGCATAGGAAATATGCGCGAAATGTGTGAAACCCCTTTATAGTGGCTTTTACGAAACAGATCGATGATAAGCGTTTCCATAGCGATAGAAAAGGCATTTTGAATGTGTCCTCAGAAACTACAGCAGTGCATCCAACAACAAAGGCAGCATGGAGCTTCTGTTAAACAGCGATGGGAAACAGTAATTCATGGAAAGCTCTGATTCCACATGCGGACGCGGAAGGGAATAAAGACAAAGTGCATAGGCTCCAGATTAAACGTGAAGTAAGATTGAGTCAAAATGTCTTTTATTGGACTGTTTTGACTCTGACCTTTGCTGTATCTTCAGTAAAGACATGGCTTTAGTGGGACGTGTTCAATAACTTCTAGCTTGGGGTTTTAGAAGCCTTGGAACATTTAACTCGAGACCTGGAGCTGAAATGGGGTTTTGGAGTGGTTCGGCTCTTCAGAGGTGTATGTAAATAGAAGCTCATCCAGGGAGATTGAGGAGGGACGCAGAGTTAATTGTGCTGAAGTTCTCTTGCCCCTCTCCAGGGCATCTGGTGGGGCCGGAGCGGGGCTGGAGGATTTAAAGGATGGAGCAGGGGGTCAATGTCTGAAGTGGAGAGACCCGGAAAGTAATTGGTGTTAGTGCTGAAGAAGCTTGTGTTCAGACAGAGGGATCATCACCTGCGCCCACAATGCTAATCTCTACATCATCTAAGAGAGAGAGAGAGAGAGAGACAGAGAGAGAGAGAGAGAGAGAGAGAGAGAGAGAGACAGAGAGACAGAGAGAGAGAGAGAGAGATAGAGAGAGAGAGAGAGAGAGATAGAGAGAGAGAGAGAGACACAGAGAGAGAGAGAGAGAGAGAGAGAGAGAGAGAGACACAGAGAGAGAGAGAGAGAGAGAGAGAGAGAGAGAGAGAGAGAGAGAGAGAGAGAGACACAGAGAGAGAGAGAGAGAGAGAGAGAGAGAGACACAGAGAGAGAGAGAGAGAGAGAGAGAGAGAGAGAGACACAGAGAGAGAGAGAGAGAGAGACAGAGAGACAGAGAGAGAGAGACAGAGAGAGAGAGAGAGAGAGAGAGAGAGACACAGAGAGAGAGAGAGAGAGAGAGAGAGAGAGAGAGTCTACTGTGAGAAACAGACCAGGTCCACAGTTCAGACATAGTGGCTTAAAGACAGAGACAAAGTTAAGAAAAATGACCGAAGGAGGTCGTGCACTCCCATTATTTCAGTTAATTCAGAATCTTTTAGATCAAATTTAGATATTTAGATGAAAACAAAGTAAGTCAGAATAGTTTGCAGTGAACTGGCTGAATGTAGAGATTTGTATGCAGTGGTGGTGAAAACACAATACCTACATTTAGAGTCGGTTATTCATTCAGTCTAATGAGAAACTGTAGAACAGACTCAGTTTATATCACAATACCTACATTTAGAGTCGGTTATTCATTCAGCCTAATGAGAAACTGTAGAACAGACTCGGTTTATATCACAATACCTACATTTAGAGTCTGTTATTCATTCAGCCTAATGAGAAACTGTAGAACGGACTCGGTTTATATCACAATACCTACATTTACAGTCGGTTATTCATTCAGCCTAATGAGAAACTGTAGAACGGACTCGGTTTATATCACAATACCTACATTTAGAGCCGGTTATTCATTCAGTCTAATGAGAAACTGTAGAACAGACTCGGTTTATATCACAATACCTACATTTAGAGTCGGTTATTCATTCAGCCTAATGAGAAACTGTAGAACAGACTCGGTTTATATCACAATACCTACATTTAGAGTCGGTTATTCATTCAGTCTAATGAGAAACTGTAGAACAGACTCGGTGTATATCACAATACCTACATTTAGAGTCGGTTATTCATTCAGTCTAATGAGAAACTGTAGAACAGACTCGGTTTATATCACAATACCTACATTTAGAGTCGGTTATTAATTAAGCCTAATGAGAAACTGTAGAACAGACTCGGTTTATATCACAATACCTACATTTAGAGTCGGTTATTCATTCAGTCTAATGAGAAACAGTAGAACAGACTCGGTTTATATCAAAATACCTACATTTAGAGTTGGTTATTCATTCAGTCTAATGAGAAACTGTAGAACGGACTCGGTTTATATCACAATACCTACATTTAGAGTCGGTTATTCATTCAGTCTAATGAGAAACTGTAGAACGGACTCGGTTTATATCACAATAGAGTCGGTTATTCATTCAGCCTAATGAGAAACTGTAGAACGGACTCGGTTTATATCACAATACCTACATTTAGAGTCGGTTATTCATTCAGTCTAATGAGAAACTGTAGAACAGACTCGGTTTATATCACAATACCTACATTTAAAGTCGGTTATTCATTCAGTCTAATGAGAAACTGTAGAACAGACTCAGTTTATATCACAATACCTACATTTAGAGTCGGTTATTCATTCAGCCTAATGAGAAACTGTAGAACAGACTCGGTTTATATCACAATACCTACATTTAGAGTCTGTTATTCATTCAGCCTAATGAGAAACTGTAGAACAGACTCGGTTTATATCACAATACTTACATTTAGAGTCGGTTATTCATTCAGTCTAATGAGAAACTGTAGAACAGACTCGGTTTATATCACAATACCTACATTTAGAGCCGGTTATTCATTCAGCCTAATGAGAAACTGTAGAACGGACTCGGTTTATATCACAATACCTACATTTAGAGTCGGTTATTCATTCAGTCTAATGAGAAACTGTAGAACAGACTCGGTTTATATCACAAAACCTACATTTAGAGCCAGTTATTCATTCAGTCTAATGAGAAACTGTAGAACGGACTCGGTTTATATCACAATACCTACATTTAGAGTCGGTTATTCATTCAGCCTAATGAGAAACTGTAGAACGGACTCAGTTTATATCACAATACCTACATTTAGAGTCGGTTATTCATTCAGCCTAATGAGAAACTGTAGAACGGACTCGGTTTATATCACAATACCTACATTTAGAGTCGGTTATTCATTCAGCCTAATGAGAAACTGTAGAACAGACTCGGTTTATATCACAATACCTACATTTAGAGTCGGTTATTCATTCAGTCTAATGAGAAACTGTAGAACGGACTCGGTTTATATCACAATACCTACATTTAGAGTCGGTTATTCATTCAGTCTAATGAGAAACTGTAGAACGGACTCGGTTTATATCACAATACCTACATTTAGAGTCGGTTATTCATTCAGCCTAATGGGAAACTGTAGAACGGACTTGGTTTATATCACAATACCTACATTTAGAGTCGGTTATTCATTCAGTCTAATGAGAAACTGTAGAACAGACTCGGTTTATATCACAATACCTACATTTAGAGTCGGTTATTCATTCAGCCTAATGAGAAACTGTAGAACGGACTCGGTTTATATCACAATACCTACATTTACAGTCGGTTATTCATTCAGCCTAATGAGAAACTGTAGAACGGACTCGGTTTATATCACAATACCTACATTTAGAGCCGGTTATTCATTCAGTCTAATGAGAAACTGTAGAACAGACTCGGTTTATATCACAATACCTACATTTAGAGTCGGTTATTCATTCAGCCTAATGAGAAACTGTAGAACAGACTCGGTTTATATCACAATACCTATATTTAGAGTGGGTTATTCATTCAGTCTAATGAGAAACTGTAGAACAGACTCGGTTTATATCACAATACCTACATTTAGAGTCGGTTATTCATTAAGCCTAATGAGAAACTGTAGAACAGACTCGGTTTATATCACAATACCTACATTTAGAGTCCGTTATTCATTCAGCCTAATGAGAAACTGTAGAACAGACTCGGATTATATCACAATACCTACATTTAGAGTCGGCTATTCATTCAGCCTAATGAGAAACTGTAGAACAGACTAGGTTTATATCACAATACCTACATTTAGAGCCGGTTATTCATTCAGCCTAATGAGAAACTGTAGAACGGACTCGGTTTATATCACAATACCTACATTTAGAGTCGGTTATTCATTCAGTCTAATGAGAAACTGTAGAACAGACTCGGTTTATATCACAATACCTACATTTAGAGCCGGTTATTCATTCAGCCTAATGAGAAACTGTAGAACGGACTCGGTTTATATCACAATACCTACATTTAGAGTCGGTTATTCATTCAGCCTAATGAGAAACTGTAGAACAGACTCGGTTTATATCACAAAACCTACATTTAGAGCCAGTTATTCATTCAGTCTAATGAGAAACTGTGGAACGGACTCGGTTTATATCACAATACCTACATTTAGAGTCGGTTATTCATTCAGCCTAATGAGAAACTGTAGAACGGACTCAGTTTATATCACAATACCTACATTTAGAGTCGGTTATTCATTCAGCCTAATGAGAAACTGTAGAACGGACTCGGTTTATATCACAATACCTACATTTAGAGTCGGTTATTCATTCAGCCTAATGAGAAACTGTAGAACAGACTCGGTTTATATCACAATACCTACATTTAGAGTCGGTTATTCATTCAGTCTAATGAGAAACTGTAGAACAGACTCGGTTTATATCACAATACCTACATTTAGAGTCGGTTATTCATTCAGTCTAATGAGAAACTGTAGAACGGACTCGGTTTATATCACAATACCTACATTTAGAGTCGGTTATTCATTCAGCCTAATGAGAAACTGTAGAACGGACTCGGTTTATATCACAATACCTACATTTAGAGTCGGTTATTCATTCAGTCTAATGAGAAACAGTAGAACGGACTCGGTTTATATCACAATACCTACATTTAGAGTCGGTTATTCATTCAGTCTAATGAGAAACTGTAGAACGGACTCGGTTTATATCACAATACCTACATTTACAGTCGGTTATTCATTCAGCCTAATGAGAAACTGTAGAACGGACTCGGTTTATATCACAATACCTACATTTAGAGCCGGTTATTCATTCAGTCTAATGAGAAACTGTAGAACAGACTCGGTTTATATCACAATACCTACATTTAGAGTCGGTTATTCATTCAGCCTAATGAGAAACTGTAGAACAGACTCGGTTTATATCACAATACCTACATTTAGAGCCGGTTATTCATTCAGTCTAATGAGAAACTGTAGAACAGACTCGGTTTATATCACAATACCTACATTTAGAGTCGGTTATTCATTAAGCCTAATGAGAAACTGTAGAACAGACTCGGTTTATATCACAATACCTACATTTAGAGTCGGTTATTCATTCAGTCTAATGAGAAACAGTAGAACAGACTCGGTTTATATCAAAATACCTACATTTAGAGTTGGTTATTCATTCAGTCTAATGAGAAACAGTAGAACGGACTCGGTTTATATCACAATACCTACATTTAGAGTCGGTTATTCATTCAGTCTAATGAGAAACTGTAGAACGGACTCAGTTTATATCACAATAGAGTCGGTTATTCATTCAGCCTAATGAGAAACTGTAGAACGGACTCGGTTTATATCACAATACCTACATTTAGAGTCGGTTATTCATTCAGTCTAATGAGAAACTGTAGAACAGACTCGGTTTATATCACAATACCTACATTTAAAGTCGGTTATTCATTCAGTCTAATGAGAAACTGTAGAACAGACTCAGTTTATATCACAATACCTACATTTAGAGTCGGTTATTCATTCAGCCTAATGAGAAACTGTAGAACAGACTCGGTTTATATCACAATACCTACATTTAGAGTCTGTTATTCATTCAGCCTAATGAGAAACTGTAGAACAGACTCGGTTTATATCACAATACTTACATTTAGAGTCAGTTATTCATTCAGTCTAATGAGAAACTGTAGAACAGACTCGGTTTATATCACAATACCTACATTTAGAGCCGGTTATTCATTCAGCCTAATGAGAAACTGTAGAACGGACTCGGTTTATATCACAATACCTACATTTAGAGTCGGTTATTCATTCAGTCTAATGAGAAACTGTAGAACAGACTCGGTTTATATCACAATACCTACATTTAGAGTCGGTTATTAATTAAGCCTAATGAGAAAC
The DNA here is from genome assembly GCF_015220715.1 of Pygocentrus nattereri. NCBI lineage: Eukaryota > Metazoa > Chordata > Actinopteri > Characiformes > Serrasalmidae > Pygocentrus > Pygocentrus nattereri. The sequence continues at coordinate 30,613,087 of NC_051235.1, forward strand.
TGTAGAACAGACTCGGTTTATATCACAATACCTACATTTAGAGTCGGTTATTCATTCAGTCTAATGAGAAACAGTAGAACAGACTCGGTTTATATCAAAATACCTACATTTAGAGTTGGTTATTCATTCAGTCTAATGAGAAACTGTAGAACGGACTCGGTTTATATCACAATACCTACATTTAGAGTCGGTTATTCATTCAGTCTAATGAGAAACTGTAGAACGGACTCGGTTTATATCACAATAGAGTCGGTTATTCATTCAGCCTAATGAGAAACTGTAGAACGGACTCGGTTTATATCACAATACCTACATTTAGAGTCGGTTATTCATTCAGTCTAATGAGAAACTGTAGAACAGACTCGGTTTATATCACAATACCTACATTTAGAGTCGGTTATTCATTCAGTCTAATGAGAAACTGTAGAACAGACTCAGTTTATATCACAATACCTACATTTAGAGTCGGTTATTCATTCAGCCTAATGAGAAACTGTAGAACAGACTCGGTTTATATCACAATACCTACATTTAGAGTCTGTTATTCATTCAGCCTAATGAGAAACTGTAGAACAGACTCGGTTTATATCACAATACTTACATTTAGAGTCGGTTATTCATTCAGTCTAATGAGAAACTGTAGAACAGACTCGGTTTATATCACAATACCTACATTTAGAGCCGGTTATTCATTCAGCCTAATGAGAAACTGTAGAACGGACTCGGTTTATATCACAATACCTACATTTAGAGTCGGTTATTCATTCAGTCTAATGAGAAACTGTAGAACAGACTCGGTTTATATCACAAAACCTACATTTAGAGCCAGTTATTCATTCAGTCTAATGAGAAACTGTAGAACGGACTCGGTTTATATCACAATACCTACATTTAGAGTCGGTTATTCATTCAGCCTAATGAGAAACTGTAGAACGGACTCAGTTTATATCACAATACCTACATTTAGAGTCGGTAATTCATTCAGCCTAATGAGAAACTGTAGAACGGACTCGGTTTATATCACAATACCTACATTTAGAGTCGGTTATTCATTCAGCCTAATGAGAAACTGTAGAACAGACTCGGTTTATATCACAATACCTACATTTAGAGTCGGTTATTCATTCAGTCTAATGAGAAACTGTAGAACGGACTCGGTTTATATCACAATACCTACATTTAGAGTCGGTTATTCATTCAGTCTAATGAGAAACTGTAGAACGGACTCGGTTTATATCACAATACCTACATTTAGAGTCGGTTATTCATTCAGCCTAATGGGAAACTGTAGAACGGACTTGGTTTATATCACAATACCTACATTTAGAGCCGGTTATTCATTCAGTCTAATGAGAAACTGTAGAACAGACTCGGTTTATATCACAATACCTACATTTAGAGTCGGTTATTCATTCAGCCTAATGAGAAACTGTAGAACGGACTCGGTTTATATCACAATACCTACATTTACAGTCGGTTATTCATTCAGCCTAATGAGAAACTGTAGAACGGACTCGGTTTATATCACAATACCTACATTTAGAGCCGGTTATTCATTCAGTCTAATGAGAAACTGTAGAACAGACTCGGTTTATATCACAATACCTACATTTAGAGTCGGTTATTCATTCAGCCTAATGAGAAACTGTAGAACAGACTCGGTTTATATCACAATACCTATATTTAGAGTGGGTTATTCATTCAGTCTAATGAGAAACTGTAGAACAGACTCGGTTTATATCACAATACCTACATTTAGAGTCGGTTATTCATTAAGCCTAATGAGAAACTGTAGAACAGACTCGGTTTATATCACAATACCTACATTTAGAGTCCGTTATTCATTCAGCCTAATGAGAAACTGTAGAACAGACTCGGATTATATCACAATACCTACATTTAGAGTCGGCTATTCATTCAGCCTAATGAGAAACTGTAGAACAGACTAGGTTTATATCACAATACCTACATTTAGAGCCGGTTATTCATTCAGCCTAATGAGAAACTGTAGAACGGACTCGGTTTATATCACAATACCTACATTTAGAGTCGGTTATTCATTCAGTCTAATGAGAAACTGTAGAACAGACTCGGTTTATATCACAATACCTACATTTAGAGCCGGTTATTCATTCAGCCTAATGAGAAACTGTAGAACGGACTCGGTTTATATCACAATACCTACATTTAGAGTCGGTTATTCATTCAGCCTAATGAGAAACTGTAGAACAGACTCGGTTTATATCACAAAACCTACATTTAGAGCCAGTTATTCATTCAGTCTAATGAGAAACTGTGGAACGGACTCGGTTTATATCACAATACCTACATTTAGAGTCGGTTATTCATTCAGCCTAATGAGAAACTGTAGAACGGACTCAGTTTATATCACAATACCTACATTTAGAGTCGGTTATTCATTCAGCCTAATGAGAAACTGTAGAACGGACTCGGTTTATATCACAATACCTACATTTAGAGTCGGTTATTCATTCAGCCTAATGAGAAACTGTAGAACAGACTCGGTTTATATCACAATACCTACATTTAGAGTCGGTTATTCATTCAGTCTAATGAGAAACTGTAGAACAGACTCGGTTTATATCACAATACCTACATTTAGAGTCGGTTATTCATTCAGTCTAATGAGAAACTGTAGAACGGACTCGGTTTATATCACAATACCTACATTTAGAGTCGGTTATTCATTCAGCCTAATGGGAAACTGTAGAACGGACTCGGTTTATATCACAATACCTACATTTAGAGTCGGTTATTCATTCAGTCTAATGAGAAACAGTAGAACGGACTCGGTTTATATCACAATACCTACATTTAGAGTCGGTTATTCATTCAGTCTAATGAGAAACTGTAGAACGGACTCGGTTTATATCACAATACCTACATTTACAGTCGGTTATTCATTCAGCCTAATGAGAAACTGTAGAACGGACTCGGTTTATATCACAATACCTACATTTAGAGCCGGTTATTCATTCAGTCTAATGAGAAACTGTAGAACAGACTCGGTTTATATCACAATACCTACATTTAGAGTCGGTTATTCATTCAGCCTAATGAGAAACTGTAGAACAGACTCGGTTTATATCACAATACCTACATTTAGAGCCGGTTATTCATTCAGTCTAATGAGAAACTGTAGAACAGACTCGGTTTATATCACAATACCTACATTTAGAGTCGGTTATTCATTAAGCCTAATGAGAAACTGTAGAACAGACTCAGTTTATATCACAATGAGAAACTGTAGAACAGACTCGGTTTATATCACAATACCTACATTTAGAGTCTGTTATTCATTCAGCCTAATGAGAAACTGTAGAACAGACTCGGTTTATATCACAATACTTACATTTAGAGTCAGTTATTCATTCAGTCTAATGAGAAACTGTAGAACAGACTCGGTTTATATCACAATACCTACATTTAGAGCCGGTTATTCATTCAGCCTAATGAGAAACTGTAGAACGGACTCGGTTTATATCACAATACCTACATTTAGAGTCGGTTATTCATTCAGTCTAATGAGAAACTGTAGAACAGACTCGGTTTATATCACAATACCTACATTTAAAGTCGGTTATTCATTCAGTCTAATGAGAAACTGTAGAACAGACTCGGTTTATATCACAATACCTACATTTACAGTCGGTTATTCATTCAGCCTAATGAGAAACTGTAGAACGGACTCGGTTTATATCACAATACCTACATTTAGAGCCGGTTATTCATTCAGTGTAATGAGAAACTGTAGAACAGACTCGGTTTATATCACAATACCTACATTTAGAGTCGGTTATTCATTCAGCCTAATGAGAAACTGTAGAACAGACTCGGTTTATATCACAATACCTACATTTAGAGTCGGTTATTCATTCAGTCTAATGAGAAACTGTAGAACAGACTCGGTGTATATCACAATACCTACATTTAGAGTCGGTTATTCATTCAGCCTAATGAGAAACTGTAGAACAGACTCGGTTTATATCACAATACCTACATTTAGAGTCGGTTATTCATTCAGTCTAATGAGAATTTGTAGAACGGACTCGGTTTATATCACAATACCTACATTTAGAGTCGGTTATTCATTCAGTCTAATGAGAAACTGTAGAACAGACTCGGTTTATATCACAATACCTACATTTAAAGTCGGTTATTCATTCAGTCTAATGAGAAACTGTAGAACAGACTCGGTTTATATCACAATACCTACATTTACAGTCGGTTATTCATTCAGCCTAATGAGAAACTGTAGAACGGACTCGGTTTATATCACAATACCTACATTTAGAGCCGGTTATTCATTCAGTGTAATGAGAAACTGTAGAACAGACTCGGTTTATATCACAATACCTACATTTAGAGTCGGTTATTCATTCAGCCTAATGAGAAACTGTAGAACAGACTCGGTTTATATCACAATACCTACATTTAGAGTCGGTTATTCATTCAGTCTAATGAGAAACTGTAGAACAGACTCGGTGTATATCACAATACCTACATTTAGAGTCGGTTATTCATTCAGTCTAATGAGAAACTGTAGAACAGACTCGGTTTATATCACAATACCTACATTTAGAGTCGGTTATTCATTAAGCCTAATGAGAAACTGTAGAATAGACTCGGTTTATATCACAATACCTACATTTAGAGTCTGTTATTCATTCAGTCTAATGAGAAACAGTAGAACAGACTCGGTTTATATCAAAATACCTACATTTAGAGTTGGTTATTCATTCAGTCTAATGAGAAACTGTAGAACGGACTCGGTTTATATCACAATACCTACATTTAGAGTCGGTTATTCATTCAGTCTAATGAGAAACTGTAGAACGGACTCGGTTTATATCACAATAGAGTCGGTTATTCATTCAGCCTAATGAGAAACTGTAGAACGGACTCGGTTTATATCACAATACCTACATTTAGAGTCGGTTATTCATTCAGTCTAATGAGAAACTGTAGAACAGACTCGGTTTATATCACAATACCTACATTTAAAGTCGGTTATTCATTCAGTCTAATGAGAAACTGTAGAACAGACTCAGTTTATATCACAATGAGAAACTGTAGAACAGACTCGGTTTATATCACAATACCTACATTTAGAGTCTGTTATTCATTCAGCCTAATGAGAAACTGTAGAACAGACTCGGTTTATATCACAATACTTACATTTAGAGTCAGTTATTCATTCAGTCTAATGAGAAACTGTAGAACAGACTCGGTTTATATCACAATACCTACATTTAGAGCCGGTTATTCATTCAGCCTAATGAGAAACTGTAGAACGGACTCGGTTTATATCACAATACCTACATTTAGAGTCGGTTATTCATTCAGTCTAATGAGAAACTGTAGAACAGACTCGGTTTATATCACAATACCTACATTTAAAGTCGGTTATTCATTCAGTCTAATGAGAAACTGTAGAACAGACTCGGTTTATATCACAATACCTACATTTACAGTCGGTTATTCATTCAGCCTAATGAGAAACTGTAGAACGGACTCGGTTTATATCACAATACCTACATTTAGAGCCGGTTATTCATTCAGTGTAATGAGAAACTGTAGAACAGACTCGGTTTATATCACAATACCTACATTTAGAGTCGGTTATTCATTCAGCCTAATGAGAAACTGTAGAACAGACTCGGTTTATATCACAATACCTACAATTAGAGTCGGTTATTCATTCAGTCTAATGAGAAACTGTAGAACAGACTCGGTGTATATCACAATACCTACATTTAGAGTCGGTTATTCATTCAGTCTAATGAGAAACTGTAGAACAGACTCGGTTTATATCACAATACCTACATTTAGAGTCGGTTATTCATTAAGCCTAATGAGAAACTGTAGAATAGACTCGGTTTATATCACAATACCTACATTTAGAGTCTGTTATTCATTCAGTCTAATGAGAAACAGTAGAACAGACTCGGTTTATATCAAAATACCTACATTTAGAGTTGGTTATTCATTCAGTCTAATGAGAAACTGTAGAACGGACTCGTTTTATATCACAATACCTACATTTAGAGTCGGTTATTCATTCAGTCTAATGAGAAACTGTAGAACGGACTCGGTTTATATCACAATAGAGTCGGTTATTCATTCAGCCTAATGAGAAACTGTAGAACGGACTCGGTTTATATCACAATACCTACATTTAGAGTCGGTTATTCATTCAGTCTAATGAGAAACTGTAGAACAGACTCGGTTTATATCACAATACCTACATTTAAAGTCGGTTATTCATTCAGTCTAATGAGAAACTGTAGAACAGACTCAGTTTATATCACAATACCTACATTTAGAGTCGGTTATTCATTCAGCCTAATGAGAAACTGTAGAACAGACTCGGTTTATATCACAATACCTACATTTAGAGTCTGTTATTCATTCAGCCTAATGAGAAACTGTAGAACAGACTCGGTTTATATCACAATACCTACATTTAGAGTCGGTTATTCATTCAGTCTAATGAGAAACTGTAGAACGGACTCAGTTTATATCACAATAGAGTCGGTTATTCATTCAGCCTAATGAGAAACTGTAGAACGGACTCGGTTTATATCACAATACCTACATTTAGAGTCGGTTATTCATTCAGTATAATGAGAAACTGTAGAACAGACTCGGTTTATATCACAATACCTACATTTAGAGCCAGTTATTCATTCAGTCTAATGAGAAACTGTAGAACGGACTCGGTTTATATCACAATACCTACATTTAGAGTCGGTTATTCATTCAGCCTAATGAGAAACTGCAGAACGGACTCAGTTTATATCACAATACCTACATTTAGAGTCGGTTATTCATTCAGCCTAATGAGAAACTGTAGAACGGACTCGGTTTATATCACAATACCTACATTTAGAGTCGGTTATTCATTCAGCCTAATGAGAAACTGTAGAACAGACTCGGTTTATATCACAATACCTACATTTAGAGTCGGTTATTCATTCAGCCTAATGAGAAACTGTAGAACAGACTCGGTTTATATCACAATACCTACATTTAGAGTCGGTTATTCATTCAGCCTTATGAGAAACTGTAGAACAGACTCGGTTTATATCACAATACCTACATCTAGAGTCGGCTATTCATTCAGCCTTATGAGAAACTGTAGAACAGACTCGGTTATATCACAATACCTACATTTAGAGCCGGTTATTCATTCAGCCTAATGAGAAACTGTAGAACGGACTCGGTTTATATCACAATACCTACATTTAGAGTCGGTTATTCATTCAGTCTAATGAGAAACTGTAGAACAGACTCGGTTTATATCACAATACCTACATTTAGAGCCGGTTATTCATTCAGCCTAATGAGAAACTGTAGAACGGACTCGGTTTATATCACAATACCTACATTTAGAGTCGGTTATTCATTCAGTCTAATGAGAAACTGTAGAACAGACTCGGTTTATATCACAAAACCTACATTTAGAGCCGGTTATTCATTCAGTCTAATGAGAAACTGTAGAACGGACTCGGTTTATATCACAATACCTACATTTAGAGTCGGTTATTCATTAAGCCTAATGAGAAACTGTAGAACGGACTCAGTTTATATCACAATACCTACATTTAGAGTCGGTAATTCATTCAGCCTAATGAGAAACTGTAGAACGGACTCGGTTTATATCACAATACCTACATTTAGAGTCGGTTATTCATTCAGCCTAATGAGAAACTGTAGAACAGACTCGGTTTATATCACAATACCTACATTTAGAGTCGGTTATTCATTCAGTCTAATGAGAAACTGTAGAACGGACTCGGTTTATATCACAATACCTACATTTAGAGTCGGTTATTCATTCAGCCTAATGGGAAACTGTAGAACGGACTCGGTTTATATCACAATACCTACATTTAGAGTCGGTTATTCATTCAGTCTAATGAGAAACTGTAGAACAGACTCGGTTTATATCACAATACGTACATTTAGAGCCGGTTATTCATTCAGCCTAATGAGAAACTGTAGAACGGACTCGGTTTATATCACAATACCTACATTTAGAGTCGGTTATTCATTCAGTCTAATGAGAAACTGTAGAACAGACTCGGTTTATATCACAAAACCTACATTTAGAGCCAGTTATTCATTCAGTCTAATGAGAAACTGTAGAACGGACTCGGTTTATATCACAATACCTACATTTAGAGTCGGTTATTCATTAAGCCTAATGAGAAACTGTAGAACGGACTCGGTTTATATCACAATACCTACATTTAGAGTCGGTTATTCATTCAGCCTAATGAGAAACTGTAGAACGGACTCGGTTTATATCACAATACCTACATTTAGAGTCGGTTATTCATTCAGCCTAATGAGAAACTGTAGAACAGACTCGGTTTATATCACAATACCTACATTTAGAGTCGGTTATTCATTCAGCCTAATGGGAAACTGTAGAACGGACTCGGTTTATATCACAATACCTACATTTAGAGTCGGTTATTCATTCAGTCTAATGAGAAACTGTAGAACGGACTCGGTTTATATCACAATACCTACATTTACAGTCGGTTATTCATTCAGCCTAATGAGAAACTGTAGAACGGACTCGGTTTATATCACAATACCTACATTTAGAGCCGGTTATTCATTCAGTCTAATGAGAAACTGTAGAACAGACTCGGTTTATATCACAATACCTACATTTAGAGTCGGTTATTCATTCAGCCTAATGAGAAACTGTAGAACAGACTCGGTTTATATCACAATACCTACATTTAGAGTCGGTTATTCATTCAGTCTAATGAGAAACTGTAGAACAGACTCGGTGTATATCACAATACCTACATTTAGAGTCGGTTATTCATTCAGTCTAATGAGAAACTGTAGAACAGACTCGGTTTATATCACAATACCTACATTTAGAGTCGGTTATTCATTAAGCCTAATGAGAAACTGTAGAACAGACTCGGTTTATATCACAATACCTACATTTAGAGTCGGTTATTCATTCAGTCTAATGAGAAACAGTAGAACAGACTCGGTTTATATCAAAATACCTACATTTAGAGTTGGTTATTCATTCAGTCTAATGAGAAACAGTAGAACGGACTCGGTTTATATCACAATACCTACATTTAGAGTCGGTTATTCATTCAGTCTAATGAGAAACTGTAGAACGGACTCGGTTTATATCACAATAGAGTCGGTTATTCATTCAGCCTAATGAGAAACTGTAGAACGGACTCGGTTTATATCACAATACCTACATTTAGAGTCGGTTATTCATTCAGTCTAATGAGAAACTGTAGAACAGACTCGGTTTATATCACAATACCTACATTTAAAGTCGGTTATTCATTCAGTCTAATGAGAAACTGTAGAACAGACTCAGTTTATATCACAATACCTACATTTAGAGTCGGTTATTCATTCAGCCTAATGAGAAACTGTAGAACAGACTCGGTTTATATCACAATACCTACATTTAGAGTCTGTTATTCATTCAGCCTAATGAGAAACTGTAGAACAGACTCGGTTTATATCACAATACTTACATTTAGAGTCGGTTATTCATTCAGTCTAATGAGAAACTGTAGAACAGACTCGGTTTATATCACAAAACCTACATTTAGAGCCAGTTATTCATTCAGTCTAATGAGAAACTGTAGAACGGACTCGGTTTATATCACAATACCTACATTTAGAGTCGGTTATTCATTCAGCCTAATGAGAAACTGTAGAACGGACTCGGTTTATATCACAATACCTACATTTACAGTCGGTTATTCATTCAGCCTAATGAGAAACTGTAGAACGGACTCGGTTTATATCACAATACCTACATTTAGAGCCGGTTATTCATTCAGTCTAATGAGAAACTGTAGAACAGACTCGGTTTATATCACAATACCTACATTTAGAGTCGGTTATTCATTCAGTCTAATGAGAAACTGTAGAACAGACACGTTTTATATCACAATACCTACATTTAGAGTCGGTTATTCATTCAGTCTAATGAGAAACTGTAGAACAGACTCGGTTTATATCACAATACCTACATTTAGAGTCGGTTATTCATTCAGCCTAATGAGAAACTGTAGAACAGACTCGGTTTATATCACAATACCTACATTTAGAGTCGGTTATTCATTCAGCCTAATGAGAAACTGTAGAACGGACTCGGTTTATATCACAATACCTACATTTAGAGTCGGTTATTCATTCAGTCTAATGAGAAACTGTAGAACAGACTCGGTTTATATCACAATACTTACATTTAGTGTCGGTTATTCATTCAGCCTAATGAGAAACTGTAGAACAGACTCGGTTTATATCACAATACCTACATTTAGAGTCGGTTATTCATTCAGTCTAATGAGAAACTGTAGAACAGACTCGGTTTATATCACAATACCTACATTTAGAGTCGGTTATTCATTCAGCCTAATGAGAAACTGTAGAACAGACTCGGTTTATATCACACTACCTACATTTAGAGTCGGTTATTCATTCAGCCTAATGAGAAACTGTAGAACAGACTCGGTTTATATCACAATACCTACATTTAGAGTCGGTTATTCATTCAGCTTAATGAGAAACTGTAGAACAGAGTCGGTTTATATCACAATACCTACATTTAGAGTCGGTTATTCATTCAGCCTAATGAGAAACTGTAGAACGGACTCGGTTTATATCACAATACCTACATTTTGAGTCGGTTATTCATTCAGTCTAATGAGAAACTGTAGAACAGAGTAAGTTTATATCACAATACCTACATTTAGAGCCGGTTATTCATTCAGTGTAACGTGAAACTGTAGAACGGACTCGGTTTATATCACAATACCTACATTTAGAGCCGGTTATTCATTCAGTCTAATGAGAAACTGTAGAACAGACTCGGTTTATATCACAATACCTACATTTAGAGTCGGTTATTCATTCAGCCTAATGAGAAACTGTAGAACGGACTCGGTTTATATCACAATACCTACATTTAGAGTCGGTTATTCATTCAGTCTAACGAGAAACTGTAGAACGGACTCGGTTTCTATCACAATACCTACATTTAGAGTCGGTTATTCATTCAGCCTAATGAGAAACTGTAGAACGGACTCGGTTTATATCACAATACCGACATTTAGAGTCGGTTATTCATTCAGCCTAATGAGAAACTGTAGAACGGACTCGGTTTATATCACAATACCTACATTTAGAGCCGGTTATTCATTCAGTGTAACGAGAAACTGTAGAACGGACTCGGTTTATATCACAATACCTACATTTAGAGCCGGTGATTCATTCAGTCTAATGAGAAACTGTAGAACAGACTCAGTTTATATCACAATACCTACATTTAGAGTCGGTTATTCATTCAGTCTAATGAGAAACTGTAGAACGGACTCGGTTTATATCACAATACCTACATTTAGAGCCGGTTATTCATTCAGTGTAACGAGAAACTGTAGAACGGACTCGGTTTATATCACAATACCTACATTTAGAGCCGGTTATTCATTCAGTCTAATGAGAAACTGTAGAACAGACTCAGTTTATATCACAATACCTACATTTAGAGCCGGTTATTCATTCAGTCTAATGAGAAACTGTAGAACAGACTCGGTTTATATCACAATACCTACATTTAGAGTCGGTTATTCATTCAGTCTAATGAGAAACTGTAGAACGGACTCGGTTTATATCACAATACCTACATTTAGAGTCGGTTATTCATTCAGCCTAATGAGAAACTGTAGAACAGACTCAGTTTATATCACAATATCTACATTTAGAGTCGGTTATTCATTCAGTCTAATGACAAACTGTAGAACGGACTCGGTTTATATCACAATACCTACATTTAGAGTCGGTTATTCATTCAGCCTAATGAGAAACTGTAGAACAGACTCGGTTTATATCACAATACCTACATTTAGAGTCGGTTATTCATTCAGTCTAACGAGAAACTGTAGAACGGACTCGGTTTCTATCACAATACCTACATTTAGAGTCGGTTATTCATTCAGCCTAACGAGAAACTGTAGAACGGACTCGGTTTATATCACAATACCGACATTTAGAGTCAGTTATTCATTCAGCCTAATGAGAAACTGTAGAACAGACTCGGTTTATATCACAATACCTACATTTAGAGTCGGTTATTCATTAAGCCTAATGAGAAACTGTAGAACAGACTCGGTTTATATCACAATACCTACATTTAGAGTCGGTTATTCAATCAGTCTAATGAGAAACAGTAGAACAGACTTGGTTTATATCAAAATACCTACATTTAGAGTTGGTTATTCATTCAGTCTAATGAGAAACTGTAGAACGGACTCGGTTTATATCACAATACCTACATTTAGAGTCGGTTACTCATTCAGTCTAATGAGAAACTGTAGAACAGACTCGGTTTATATCACAATACCTACATTTAGAGTCGGTTATTCATTAAGCCTAATGAGAAACTGTAGAACAGACTCGGTTTATATCAAAATGCCTACATTTAGAGTTGGTTATTCATTCAGTCTAATGAGAAACTGTAGAACGGACTCGGTTTATATCACAATACCTACATTTAGAGTCGGTTACTCATTCAGTCTAATGAGAAACTGTAGAACGGACTCGGTTTATATCACAATAGAGTCGGTTATTCATTCAGCCTAATGAGAAACTGTAGAACGGACTCGGTTTATATTACAATAGAGTCGGTTATTCATTCAGCCTAATGAGAAACTGTAGAACGGACTCGGTTTATATCACAATACCTACATTTAGAGTCAGTTATTCATTCAGTCTAATGAGAAACTGTAGAACAGACTCGGTTTATATCACAATACCTACATTTAGAGCCGGTTATTCATTCAGCCTAATGAGAAACTGTAGAACGGACTCGGTTTATATCACAATACCTACATTTAGAGTCGGTTATTCATTCAGTCTAATGAGAAACTGTAGAACAGACTCGGTTTATATCACAATACCTACATTTAAAGTCGGTTATTCATTCAGTCTAATGAGAAACTGTAGAACAGACTCGGTTTATATCACAATACCTACATTTAGAGTCGGTTATTCATTCAGTCTAATGAGAAACTGTAGAACAGACTCGGTTTATATCACAATACCTACATTTAAAGTCGGTTATTCATTCAGTCTAATGAGAAACTGTAGAACGGACTCGGTTTATATCACAATACCTACATTTACAGTCGGTTATTCATTCAGCCTAATGAGAAACTGTAGAACGGACTCGGTTTATATCACAATACCTACATTTAGAGCCGGTTATTCATTCAGTGTAATGAGAAACTGTAGAACAGACTCGGTTTATATCACAAAACCTACATTTAGAGTCGGTTATTCATTCAGCCTAATGAGAAACTGTAGAACAGACTCGGTTTATATCACAATACCTACATTTAGAGTCGGTTATTCATTCAGTCTAATGAGAAACTGTAGAACAGACTCGGTGTATATCACAATACCTACATTTAGAGTCGGTTATTCATTCAGTCTAATGAGAAACTGTAGAACAGACTCGCTTTATATCACAATACCTACATTTAGAGTCGGTTATTCATTAAGCCTAATGAGAAACTGTAGAATAGACTCAGTTTATATCACAATACCTACATTTAGAGTCGGTTATTCATTCAGTCTAATGAGAAACAGTAGAACAGACTCGGTTTATATCAAAATACCTACATTTAGAGTTGGTTATTCATTCAGTCTAATGAGAAACTGTAGAACGGACTCGGTTTATATCACAATACCTACATTTAGAGTCGGTTATTCATTCAGTCTAATGAGAAACTGTAGAACGGACTCGGTTTATATCACAATAGAGTCGGTTATTCATTCAGCCTAATGAGAAACTGTAGAACGGACTCGGTTTATATCACAATACCTACATTTAGAGTCGGTTATTCATTCAGTCTAATGAGAAACTGTAGAACAGACTCGGTTTATATCACAATACCTACATTTAAAGTCGGTTATTCATTCAGTCTAATGAGAAACTGTAGAACAGACTCAGTTTATATCACAATACCTACATTTAGAGTCGGTTATTCATTCAGCCTAATGAGAAACTGTAGAACAGACTCGGTTTATATCACAATACCTACATTTAGAGTCTGTTATTCATTCAGCCTAATGAGAAACTGTAGAACAGACTCGGTTTATATCACAATACTTACATTTAGAGTCGGTTATTCATTCAGTCTAATGAGAAACTGTAGAACAGACTCGGTTTATATCACAATACCTATATTTAGAGTCGGTTATTCATTCAGTCTAATGAGAAACTGTAGAACGGACTCGGTTTATATCACAATACCTACATTTAGAGTCGGTTATTCATTCAGTCTAATGAGAAACTGTAGAACAGACTCGGTTTATATCACAATACCTACATTTAGAGCCAGTTATTCATTCAGTCTAATGAGAAACTGTAGAACGGACTCGGTTTATATCACAATACCTACATTTAGAGTCGGTTATTCATTCAGCCTAATGAGAAACTGTAGAACGGACTCGGTTTATATCACAATACCTACATTTAGAGTCGGTTATTCATTCAGCCTAATGAGAAACTGTAGAACGGACTCGGTTTATATCACAATACCTACATTTAGAGTCGGTTATTCATTCAGCCTAATGAGAAACTGTAGAACAGACTCGGTTTATATCACAATACCTACATTTAGAGTCGGTTATTCATTCAGCCTAATGAGAAACTGTAGAACAGACTCGGTTTATATCACAATACCTACATTTAGAGTCGGCTATTCATTCAGCCTTATGAGAAACTGTAGAACAGACTCGGTTTATATCACAATACCTACATTTAGAGCCGGTTATTCATTCAGCCTAATGAGAAACTGTAGAACGGACTCGGTTTATATCACAATACCTACATTTAGAGTCGGTTATTCATTCAGTCTAATGAGAAACTGTAGAACAGACTCGGTTTATATCACAATACCTACATTTAGAGCCGGTTATTCATTCAGCCTAATGAGAAACTGTAGAACGGACTCGGTTTATATCACAATACCTACATTTAGAGTCGGTTATTCATTCAGTCTAATGAGAAACTGTAGAACAGACTCGGTTTATATCACAAAACCTACATTTAGAGCCAGTTATTCATTCAGTCTAATGAGAAACTGTAGAACGGACTCGGTTTATATCACAATACCTACATTTAGAGTCGGTTATTCATTAAGCCTAATGAGAAACTGTAGAACGGACTCAGTTTATATCACAATACCTACATTTAGAGTCGGTTATTCATTCAGCCTAATGAGAAACTGTAGAACGGACTCGGTTTATATCACAATACCTACATTTAGAGTCGGTTATTCATTCAGCCTAATGAGAAACTGTAGAACAGACTCGGTTTATATCACAATACCTACATTTAGAGTCGGTTATTCATTCAGTCTAATGAGAAACTGTAGAACAGACTCGGTTTATATCACAATACCTACATTTAGAGTCGGTTATTCATTCAGTCTAATGAGAAACTGTAGAACGGACTCGGTTTATATCACAATACCTACATTTAGAGTCGGTTATTCATTCAGCCTAATGGGAAACTGTAGAACGGACTCGGTTTATATCACAATACCTACATTTAGAGTCGGTTATTCATTCAGTCTAATGAGAAACTGTAGAACAGACTCGGTTTATATCACAATACCTACATTTAGAGTCGGTTATTCATTCAGCCTAATGAGAAACTGTAGAACGGACTCGGTTTATATCACAATACCTACATTTACAGTCGGTTATTCATTCAGCCTAATGAGAAACTGTAGAACGGACTCGGTTTATATCACAATACCTACATTTAGAGCCGGTTATTCATTGAGTCTAATGAGAAACTGTAGAACAGACTCGGTTTATATCACAATACCTACATTTAGAGTCGGTTATTCATTCAGCCTAATGAGAAACTGTAGAACAGACTCGGTTTATATCACAATACCTACATTTAGAGTCGGTTATTCATTCAGTCTAATGAGAAACTGTAGAACAGACTCGGTGTATATCACAATACCTACATTTAGAGTCGGTTATTCATTCAGTCTAATGAGAAACTGTAGAACAGACTCGGTTTATATCACAATACCTACATTTAGAGTCGGTTATTCATTCAGTCTAATGAGAAACAGTAGAACAGACTCGGTTTATATCAAAATACCTACATTTAGAGTTGGTTATTCATTCAGTCTAATGAGAAACTGTAGAACGGACTCGGTTTATATCACAATACCTACATTTACAGTCGGTTATTCATTCAGTCTAATGAGAAACAGTAGAACAGACTCGGTTTATATCAAAATACCTACATTTAGAGTTGGTTATTCATTCAGTCTAATGAGAAACTGTAGAACGGACTCGGTTTATATCACAATACCTACATTTACAGTCGGTTATTCATTCAGCCTAATGAGAAACTGTAGAACGGACTCGGTTTATATCACAATACCTACATTTAGAGCCGGTTATTCATTCAGTCTAATGAGAAACTGTAGAACAGACTCGGTTTATATCACAATACCTACATTTAGAGTCGGTTATTCATTCAGCCTAATGAGAAACTGTAGAACAGACTCGGTTTATATCACAATACCTACATTTAGAGTCGGTTATTCATTCAGTCTAATGAGAAACTGTAGAACAGACTCGGTGTTTATCACAATACCTACATTTAGAGTCGGTTATTCATTCAGTCTAATGAGAAACTGTAGAACAGACTCGGTTTATATCACAATACCTACATTTAGAGTAGGTTATTCATTAAGCCTAATGAGAAACTGTAGAACAGACTCGGTTTATATCACAATACCTACATTTAGAGTCGGTTATTCATTCAATCTAATGAGAAACAGTAGAACAGACTCGGTTTATATCAAAATACCTACATTTAGAGTTGGTTATTCATTCAGTCTAATGAGAAACAGTAGAACGGACTCGGTTTATATCACAATACCTACATTTAGAGTCGGTTATTCATTCAGTCTAATGAGAAACTGTAGAACGGACTCGGTTTATATCACAATAGAGTCGGTTATTCATTCAGCCTAATGAGAAACTGTAGAGGGGACTCGGTTTATATCACAATACCTACATTTAGAGTCGGTTATTCATTCAGTCTAATGAGAAACTGTAGAACAGACTCGGTTTATATCACAATACCTACATTTAAAGTCGGTTATTCATTCAGTCTAATGAGAAACTGTAGAACAGACTCAGTTTATATCACAATACCTACATTTAGAGTCGGTTATTCATTCAGCCTAATGAGAAACTGTAGAACAGACTCGGTTTATATCACAATACCTACATTTAGAGTCTGTTATTCATTCAGCCTAATGAGAAACTGTAGAACAGACTCGGTTTATATCACAATACTTACATTTAGAGTCGGTTATTCATTCAGTCTAATGAGAAACTGTAGAACAGACTCGGTTTATATCACAAAACCTACATTTAGAGCCAGTTATTCATTCAGTCTAATGAGAAACTGTAGAACGGACTCGGTTTATATCACAATACCTACATTTAGAGTCGGTTATTCATTCAGCCTAATGAGAAACTGTAGAACGGACTCGGTTTATATCACAATACCTACATTTACAGTCGGTTATTCATTCAGCCTAATGAGAAACTGTAGAACGGACTCGGTTTATATCACAATACCTACATTTAGAGCCGGTTATTCATTCAGTCTAATGAGAAACTGTAGAACAGACTCGGTTTATATCACAATACCTACATTTAGAGTCGGTTATTCATTCAGTCTAATGAGAAACTGTAGAACAGACACGGTTTATATCACAATACCTACATTTAGAGTCGGTTATTCATTCAGTCTAATGAGGAACTGTAGAACAGACTCGGTTTATATCACTATACCTACATTTAGAGTCGGTTATTCATTCAGCCTAATGAGAAACTGTAGAACAGACTCGGTGTTTATCACAATACCTACATTTAGAGTCGGTTATTCATTCAGCCTAATGAGAAACTGTAGAACGGACTCGGTTTATATCACAATACCTACATTTAGAGTCGGTTATTCATTCAGTCTAATGAGAAACTGTAGAACAGACTCGGTTTATATCACAATACCTACATTTAAAGTCGGTTATTCATTCAGCCTAATGAGAAACTGTAGAACAGACTCGGTTTATATCACAATACCTACATTTAGAGTCGGTTATTCATTCAGTCTAATGAGAAACTGTAGAACAGACTCGGTTTATATCACAATACCTACATTTAGAGTCGGTTATTCATTCAGTCTAATGAGAAACTGTAGAACGGACTCGGTTTATATCACAATACCTACATTTAGAGTCGGTTATTCATTCAGCCTAATGGGAAACTGTAGAACGGACTCGGTTTATATCACAATACCTACATTTAGAGTCGGTTATTCATTCAGTCTAATGAGAAACTGTAGAACGGACTCGGTTTATATCACAATAGAGTCGGTTATTCATTCAGCCTAATGAGAAACTGTAGAACGGACTCGGTTTATATCACAATACCTACATTTAGAGTCGGTTATTCATTCAGTCTAATGAGAAACTGTAGAACAGACTCGGTTTATATCACAATACCTACATTTAAAGTCGGTTATTCATTCAGTCTAATGAGAAACTGTAGAACAGACTCAGTTTATATCACAATACCTACATTTAGAGTCGGTTATTCATTCAGCCTAATGAGAAACTGTAGAACAGACTCGGTTTATATCACAATACCTACATTTAGAGTCTGTTATTCATTCAGCCTAATGAGAAACTGTAGAACAGACTCGGTTTATATCACAATACTTACATTTAGAGTCGGTTATTCATTCAGTCTAATGAGAAACTGTAGAACAGACTCGGTTTATATCACAATACCTATATTTAGAGTCGGTTATTCATTCAGTCTAATGAGAAACTGTAGAACGGACTCGGTTTATATCACAATACCTACATTTAGAGTCGGTTATTCATTCAGTCTAATGAGAAACTGTAGAACAGACTCGGTTTATATCACAATACCTACATTTAGAGCCAGTTATTCATTCAGTCTAATGAGAAACTGTAGAACGGACTCGGTTTATATCACAATACCTACATTTAGAGTCGGTTATTCATTCAGCCTAATGAGAAACTGTAGAACGGACTCAGTTTATATCACAATACCTACATTTAGAGTCGGTTATTCATTCAGCCTAATGAGAAACTGTAGAACGGACTCGGTTTATATCACAATACCTACATTTAGAGTCGGTTATTCATTCAGCCTAATGAGAAACTGTAGAACAGACTCGGTTTATATCACAATACCTACATTTAGAGTCGGTTATTCATTCAGCCTAATGAGAAACTGTAGAACAGACTCGGTTTATATCACAATACCTACATTTAGAGTCGGCTATTCATTCAGCCTTATGAGAAACTGTAGAACAGACTCGGTTTATATCACAATACCTACATTTAGAGCCGGTTATTCATTCAGCCTAATGAGAAACTGTAGAACGGACTCGGTTTATATCACAATACCTACATTTAGAGTCGGTTATTCATTCAGTCTAATGAGAAACTGTAGAACAGACTCGGTTTATATCACAATACCTACATTTAGAGCCGGTTATTCATTCAGCCTAATGAGAAACTGTAGAACGGACTCGGTTTATATCACAATACCTACATTTAGAGTCGGTTATTCATTCAGTCTAATGAGAAACTGTAGAACAGACTCGGTTTATATCACAAAACCTACATTTAGAGCCAGTTATTCATTCAGTCTAATGAGAAACTGTAGAACGGACTCGGTTTATATCACAATACCTAAATTTAGAGTTGGTTATTCATTAAGCCTAATGAGAAACTGTAGAACGGACTCAGTTTATATCACAATACCTACATTTAGAGTCGGTTATTCATTCAGCCTAATGAGAAACTGTAGAACGGACTCGGTTTATATCACAATACCTACATTTAGAGTCGGTTATTCATTCAGCCTAATGAGAAACTATAGAACAGACTCGGTTTATATCACAATACCTACATTTAGAGTCGGTTATTCATTCAGTCTAATGAGAAACTGTAGAACAGACTCGGTTTATATCACAATACCTACATTTAGAGTCGGTTATTCATTCAGTCTAATGAGAAACTGTAGAACGGACTCGGTTTATATCACAATACCTACATTTAGAGTCGGTTATTCATTCAGTCTAATGAGAAACTGTAGAACAGACTCGGTTTATATCACAATACCTACATTTAGAGTCGGTTATTCATTCAGCCTAATGAGAAACTGTAGAACGGACTCGGTTTATATCACAATACCTACATTTACAGTCGGTTATTCATTCAGCCTAATGAGAAACTGTAGAACGGACTCGGTTTATATCACAATACCTACATTTAGAGCCGGTTATTCATTGAGTCTAATGAGAAACTGTAGAACAGACTCGGTTTATATCACAATACCTACATTTAGAGTCGGTTATTCATTCAGCCTAATGAGAAACTGTAGAACAGACTCGGTTTATATCACAATACCTACATTTAGAGTCGGTTATTCATTCAGTCTAATGAGAAACTGTAGAACAGACACGGTTTATATCACAATACCTACATTTAGAGTCGGTTATTCATTCAGTCTAATGAGGAACTGTAGAACAGACTCGGTTTATATCACAATACCTACATTTAGAGTCGGTTATTCATTCAGCCTAATGAGAAACTGTAGAACAGACTCGGTTTATATCACAATACCTACATTTAGAGTCGGTTATTCATTCAGCCTAATGAGAAACTGTAGAACAGACTCGGTTTATATCACAATACCTACATTTAGAGTCGGTTATTCATTCAGCCTAATGAGAAACTGTAGAACAGACTCGGTTTATATCACACTACCTACATTTAGAGTCGGTTATTCATTCAGCCTAATAAGAAACTGTAGAACAGACTCGGTTTATATCACAATACCTACATTTAGAGTCGGTTATTCATTCAGCCTAATGAGAAACTGTAGAACAGACTCGGTTTATATCACAATACCTACATTTAGAGTCGGTTATTCATTCAGCCTAATGAGAAACTGTAGAACGGACTCGGTTTATATCACAATACCTACATTTTGAGTCGGTTATTCATTCAGTCTAATGAGAAACTGTAGAACAGAGTCAGTTTATATCACAATACCTACATTTAGAGCCGGTTATTCATTCAGTGTAACGAGAAACTGTAGAACGGACTCGGTTTATATCACAATACCTACATTTAGAGCCGGTTATTCATTCAGTCTAATGAGAAACTGTAGAACAGACTCGGTTTATATCACAATACCTACATTTAGAGTCGGTTATTCATTCAGCCTAATGAGAAACTGTAGAACGGACTCGGTTTATATCACAATACCTACATTTAGAGTCGGTTATTCATTCAGTCTAACGAGAAACTGTAGAACGGACTCGGTTTCTATCACAATACCTACATTTAGAGTCGGTTATTCATTCAGCCTAATGAGAAACTGTAGAACGGACTCGGTTTATATCACAATACCGACATTTAGAGTCGGTTATTCATTCAGCCTAATGAGAAACTGTAGAACGGACTCGGTTTATATCACAATACCTACATTTAGAGCCGGTTATTCATTCAGTGTAACGAGAAACTGTAGAACGGACTCGGTTTATATCACAATACCTACATTTAGAGCCGGTTATTCATTCAGTCTAATGAGAAACTGTAGAACAGACTCAGTTTATATCACAATACCTACATTTAGAGTCGGTTATTCATTCAGTCTAATGAGAAACTGTAGAACGGACTCGGTTTATATCACAATACCTACATTTAGAGCCGGTTATTCATTCAGTGTAACGAGAAACTGTAGAACGGACTCGGTTTATATCACAATACCTACATTTAGAGCCGGTTATTCATTCAGTCTAATGAGAAACTGAAGAACAGACTCAGTTTATATCACAATACCTACATTTAGAGTCGGTTATTCATTCAGTCTAATGAGAAACTGTAGAACAGACTCGGTTTATATTACAATACCTACATTTAGAGTCTGTTATTCATTCAGTCTAATGAGAAACTGTAGAACGGACTCGGTTTATATCACAATACCTACATTTAGAGTCGGTTATTCATTCAGCCTAATGAGAAACTGTAGAACAGACTCAGTTTATATC
Source organism: Pygocentrus nattereri (assembly GCF_015220715.1). Lineage (NCBI taxonomy): Eukaryota > Metazoa > Chordata > Actinopteri > Characiformes > Serrasalmidae > Pygocentrus > Pygocentrus nattereri. The sequence continues at coordinate 30,635,330 of NC_051235.1, forward strand.
ACAATATCTACATTTAGAGTCGGTTATTCATTCAGTCTAATGACAAACTGTAGAACGGACTCGGTTTATATCACAATACCTACATTTAGAGTCGGTCATTCATTCAGCCTAATGAGAAACTGTAGAACAGACTCGGTTTATATCACAATACCGACATTTAGAGTCGGTTATTCATTCAGTCTAACGAGAAACTGTAGAACGGACTCGGTTTCTATCACAATACCTACATTTAGAGTCGGTTATTCATTCAGCCTAACGAGAAACTGTAGAACGGACTCGGTTTATATCACAATACCGACATTTAGAGTCAGTTATTCATTCAGCCTAATGAGAAACTGTAGAACAGACTCGGTTTATATCACAATACCTACATTTAGAGTCGGTTATTCATTAAGCCTAATGAGAAACTGTAGAACAGACTCGGTTTATATCACAATACCTACATTTAGAGTCGTTTATTCAATCAGTCTAATGAGAAACAGTAGAACAGACTTGGTTTATATCAAAATACCTACATTTAGAGTTGGTTATTCATTCAGTCTAATGAGAAACTGTAGAACGGACTCGGTTTATATCACAATACCTACATTTAGAGTCGGTTACTCATTCAGTCTAATGAGAAACTGTAGAACAGACTCGGTTTATATCACAATACCTACATTTAGAGTCGGTTATTCATTAAGCCTAATGAGAAACTGTAGAACAGACTCGGTTTATATCACAATACCTACATTTAGAGTCGGTTATTCATTCAGTCTAATGAGAAACAGTAGAACAGACTCGGTTTATATCAAAATGCCTACATTTAGAGTTGGTTATTCATTCAGTCTAATGAGAAACTGTAGAACGGACTCGGTTTATATCACAATACCTACATTTAGAGTCGGTTACTCATTCAGTCTAATGAGAAACTGTAGAACGGACTCGGTTTATATCACAATAGAGTCGGTTATTCATTCAGCCTAATGAGAAACTGTAGAACGGACTCGGTTTATATTACAATAGAGTCGGTTATTCATTCAGCCTAATGAGAAACTGTAGAACGGACTCGGTTTATATCACAATACCTACATTTAGAGTCAGTTATTCATTCAGTCTAATGAGAAACTGTAGAACAGACTCGGTTTATATCACAATACCTACATTTAGAGCCGGTTATTCATTCAGCCTAATGAGAAACTGTAGAACGGACTCGGTTTATATCACAATACCTACATTTAGAGTCGGTTATTCATTCAGTCTAATGAGAAACTGTAGAACAGACTCGGTTTATATCACAATACCTACATTTAAAGTCGGTTATTCATTCAGTCTAATGAGAAACTGTAGAACAGACTCGGTTTATATCACAATACCTACATTTAGAGTCGGTTATTCATTCAGTCTAATGAGAAACTGTAGAACAGACTCGGTTTATATCACAATACCTACATTTAAAGTCGGTTATTCATTCAGTCTAATGAGAAACTGTAGAACGGACTTGGTTTATATCACAATACCTACATTTACAGTCGGTTATTCATTCAGCCTAATGAGAAACTGTAGAACGGACTCGGTTTATATCACAATACCTACATTTAGAGCCGGTTATTCATTCAGTGTAATGAGAAACTGTAGAACAGACTCGGTTTATATCACAAAACCTACATTTAGAGTCGGTTATTCATTCAGCCTAATGAGAAACTGTAGAACAGACTCGGTTTATATCACAATACCTACATTTAGAGTCGGTTATTCATTCAGTCTAATGAGAAACTGTAGAACAGACTCGGTGTATATCACAATACCTACATTTAGAGTCGGTTATTCATTCAGTCTAATGAGAAACTGTAGAACAGACTCGGTTTATATCACAATACCTACATTTAGAGTCGGTTATTCATTAAGCCTAATGAGAAACTGTAGAATAGACTCGGTTTATATCACAATACCTACATTTAGAGTCGGTTATTCATTCAGTCTAATGAGAAACAGTAGAACAGACTCGGTTTATATCAAAATACCTACATTTAGAGTTGGTTATTCATTCAGTCTAATGAGAAACTGTAGAACGGACTCGGTTTATATCACAATACCTACATTTAGAGTCGGTTATTCATTCAGTCTAATGAGAAACTGTAGAACGGACTCGGTTTATATCACAATAGAGTCGGTTATTCATTCAGCCTAATGAGAAACTGTAGAACGGACTCAGTTTATATCACAATACCTACATTTAGAGTCGGTTATTCATTCAGTCTAATGAGAAACTGTAGAACAGACTCGGTTTATATCACAATACCTACATTTAGAGTCGGTTATTCATTCAGCCTAATGAGAAACTGTAGAACGGACTCGGTTTATATCACAATACCTACATTTAGAGTCGGTTATTCATTCAGTCTAATGAGAAACTGTAGAACGGACTCGCTTTATATCACAATACCTACCTTTAGAGCCGGTTATTCATTCAGCCTAATGAGAAACTGTAGAACGGACTCAGTTTATATCACAATACCTACATTTAGAGTCGGTTATTCATTCAGCCTAATGAGAAACTGTAGAAAAGACTCGGTTTATATCACAATACCTACATTTAGAGTCGGTTATTCATTCAGTCTAATGAGAAACTGTAGAACAGACTCGGTTTATATCACAATACTTACATTTAGAGTCGGTTATTCATTCAGCCTAATGAGAAACTGTAGAACGGACTCGGTTTATATCACAATACCTACATTTAGACTCGGTTATTCATTCAGCCTAATGAGAAACTGTAGAACGGACTCGGTTTATATCACAATACCTACATTTAGAGCCGGTTATTCATTCAGTCTAATGAGAAACTGTAGAACGGACTCGGTTTATATCACAATACCTACATTTAGAGTCGGTTATTCATTCAGCCTAATGAGAAACTGTAGAACGGACTCGGTTTATATCACAATACCTACATTTAGAGCCGGTTATTCATTCACTCTAATGAGAAACTGTAGAACGGACTCGGTTTATATCACAATACCTACATTTAGAGCCGGTTATTCATTCAGCCTAATGAGAAACTGTAGAACGGACTCGGTTTATATCACAATACCTACATTTAGAGCTGGTTATTCATTCAGCCTAATGAGAAACTGTAGAACGGACTCGGTTTATATCACAATACCTACATTTAGAGCCGGTTATTCATTCAGTCTAATGAGAAACTGTAGAACGGACTCGGTTTATATCACAATACCTACATTTAGAGCCGGTTATTCATTCAGTCTAATGAGAAACTGTAGAACGGACTCGGTTTATATCACAATACCTACATTTAGAGCCGGTTATTCATTCAGTCTAATGAGAAACTGTAGAACGGACTCGGTTTATATCACAATACCTACATTTAGAGTCGGTTATTCATTCAGCCTAATGAGAAACTGTAGAACGGACTCGGTTTATATCACAATACCTACATTTAGAGCCGGTTATTCATTCACTCTAATGAGAAACTGTAGAACGGACTCGGTTTATATCACAATACCTACATTTAGAGCCGGTTATTCATTCAGTCTAATGAGAAACTGTAGAACGGACTTGGTTTATATCACAATACCTACATTTAGAGCCGGTTATTCATTCACTCTAATGAGAAACTGTAGAACGGACTCGGTTTATATCACAATACCTACATTTAGAGTCGGTTATTCATTCAGCCTAATGAGAAACTGTAGAACAGACTCGGTTTATATTACAATACCTACATTTAGAGTCTGTTATTCATTCAGTCTAATGAGAAACTGTAGAGCAGACTCGGTTTATATTACAATACCTACATTTAGAGCCGGTTATTCATTCAGTCTAATGAGAAACTGTAGAACAGACTCGGTTTATATCACAATACCTACATTTAGAGTCGGTTATTCATTCAGCCTAATGAGAAACTGTAGAACGGACTCGGTTTATATTACAATACCTACATTTAGAGTCTGTTATTCATTCAGTCTAATGAGAAACTGTAGAACAGACTCGGTTTATATCACAATATAAGCACTCACTCTCGCAGTGATTCTGTTTAGGGGGTCTAAACCTCCACTTCTGGAAAGTCTCTTTAGGGCAATGTTTGTTGAAGAAAGCACCACACCAATGAAATTTCACTGAGATGATATACCATCACTGAAAACATGAATTTCTCACGAGCTTCTGGCAAAAATAAAATTAAAAATAAAAACAACACTCAAGGACAAAAGGAATACTCTTGGATATACCATCATATCTATATTAGATAAAAAAATCAGTACTGACAATAAATTTAAGCCGTATAAATGGAGATAAACTTGGAATATGACAGTCTTCTGTACTAAAAAGTGCTAAACATCTAAATCTGAGCTGAACTGACTTGGCTCACAGTGTATGTGTGTACCAGAGTGTCATAAAAAGTGTTGCTGTCTTAGCCGATTTTGTTGCCTTCATATGTTTGAAGTTGTACCGACACCCCTGTGTGTCTATATATATATATATATATATAAAACCATGAACTATACACATCCTGCGTCCCTGTAGCCATTCCACTGTTTCTGTGAGTGTGGTTTGCATGCTCTGCAGAGCTCCCAGCATGCCTTCTTCTTGCATGACTGACACCCTCAGACCAACAACAGGAAGAGGAGGGGGCACCGGCTGCCCCCAGCAGGAAATACCGCTACAGGCATGGAAGCATCTTCCAGACTCATAAGGCTCACTCCCAACACTCCACATATGCAGGCATACAGCTCTCAGCAGCAGAGATCCAGGAGGCTTCGATTTGCTCTCGTCTTTGGAGACGTCCAGGGCTTCACAGCAGCTCCTGGCTTTGATAAAAGGTCAGAACACTGCCTGTCCACTTTATTGGAAACACCCGCCTTACAGACCACTGTCCAAATATTATCCACAAATTTATCTGGAATGAATTGTCATATTGATATTGATATTTTTGTTATTATATATAAAATAACAACTTATAAAGTGCAGTACATTTAAATGCTGGGATCAAAATCTCAAGCATTTTGGCAGCTTTATCGAAGGATAAATAAATTGAAATCACCTATTTATAGGATTTTTGGCGAAGCTGTCTGTTTTGTGTTGTGCCTGTCACTTGGAAATACAAAGCATGATGCATATTCATTTTAAGGAACACATATTAGAGTTTCTTTGTCCAGGAAAGCCCAGATTATGCGAGTGGTTTATCAACTGTCCATTCAGATGTGTTTATGATTTGGATTATGATTATATTCGAATTAGTGATGAGTAAAACCACACAATAAAAATACAGAACATATCTTGAAGTATTAGTGACTTATTAGCTCTAAAATAAGCGAAGGTGATTCATTTGTGTCGGTAACTTGCAGAGCAAAGTCTTTAAAGAGGGGCAGTCGTGGGCTGGAGGTCAGGGAACTGGCCCTGTGACCGGAAGGTCGCCAGTTCAATCCTCAGTGCTGACAGTCCATGACTGAGGTGTCCTTGAGCAAGACATCTAACCCCGAATTGCTCCCTAGGTGCCATGGATAGGGCTGCCCAGGTTATATACTTAAGCTTCTATACACACATTCATAACAAGTTATAATGCATTCATAAGGCATTATAAACATGGTTATAAATATTTATATGAATGGAGTACATTGAATTACACTTTATAGCCATGTCTGGTATACATTGTTATACAACTGTGAATATAATGTATTATAAATAGTGTTAATAACATGTTATATTTGATAGTAAAGAGTGTTGTCATTGTAATTTGTCCCCTCACTGGTTCTAACGTCAAGCACTAGAACCCTTCACTCTGTATCACTACACTACACTACAGTACAGTAAGGCTGGTTTCTGCTGGCGTTCTATTGGATATGCAGTGTTAAGTCAGTGTCAGGCTAACGGTGGTGAATATTAACGGTGGTGAACATTAACAGTAGTGAACATTAACAGTGGTGCACATTAACAGTGGTGCACATTAACAGTGGTGATCATTAACAGTGGTGAACATTAACAGTGGTGAACATTAACAGTGGTGAACATTAACAGTGGTGCACATTAACAGTGGTGCACATTAACAGTGGTGAACATTAACAGTGGTGAACATTGACTTTCCCACATTGGGTGAAACTCTGATGCTGCTCTAGTTTAAACTCTGACATTTGAAGCCTGTAATGAGCTTTATTGTGTTTTAGTGTTTCAGTAAATCCTTCAGTAAATTCTTCAACTTGAAGCCTCATATAATGCATTTGTTAAGAATTCATAATGCATGATAAGCATGGCTATAACATATAATGCATTTTTATAAATATATATATAGCCGTATTTATGATGCCTTATTAATGCATTATAACATGTTACGAATGTGTTTATAGATGCTTACAAACCTGAAATAGTACATTAGAATTATTTCTCACATTTATCTGCCATTAATGGTATTTGGCAGACATTCTTACCTACAGTGACTTACAGAAGTGCTTTGTTTTCTGTGTGGAAAACAGTACAAATGAGGTAGAGTGTAAAGATACTCTTGAGTTTAGGCACTGCCAGAAACATTGATATTGATACAGAATTTCAGAGATGCACAATACACAGAGATTACACAAGCTTTTGTTATTTTAATGTAAGATTCAGGTTCTTTTAAGTGCTTTTCAGAAATATGGGCTTTCAGGTGTGTTGGAATAAAATAGCCTTATTTGCAAACTTTTTTAACGTCGCCAACTTAGACAAACCACTCAGAAGTGCGTCATACCTACATCACCCAAGTGGCCACTCACAGTACAAAGGAGAGGAGAGGTAGTTAGGAGCATATGTTTCACCTGGAACACCAACAGTGAGCTAATCAGCTAGTCATTCAAGCTTTGAAATGCAGAACATTGTGGGAACACTCACTTTTACAGGACATTCCAGACAATGGGCGAACAGATAAGAGTAAGAGTGGCGCACAATCTCTAACATGTAGAGTTGTGTAGTTACTGCCCACTAATGAAGGTCACCAGCTCTCCTTCTAGAGATCTACTATCCTACAGAGTTTAGTTCCAACCTGCATTAATGTGCTGCACAATAATCTGCATCCAATCCAGCCAAGCAAGAACTTAATCATCTGAAGCAGGTTTTACGGACTGTGGTTAGGCCGAGTTTCAGATGGTAGATCTCCAGGAAAAGGGATGGTGACGCCTGGGCTTGAGGGTGGCTAATACGTCAACAGATGGGCTGTACACCAGTAAAGTAGAGCTACAAGAGGAGGGTTTCTAATAAAGTGGCCATATGGTCCACCACCCCAAATGTTTTCAGCCAATAGCTGCTCTGTGGTCAGAAACTGACCACTGATGAAGGCCGTGAGGATGACTAAAACCAAAGCCATGCATCAAAATGTGGGCCACAGTCTGTATCTGTGCACCAGCAAGGTGGGGCTACAGGGGAAGGGATTCTAATAAAGTGGCCAGAAAGCAGCATATGGTCCACCGCCCCAAACGTTTTCAGCCAGTAACTCTGTGGTCAGAAACTGACCACTCCTGAAGGGTGTGAGGAGGACTAAAACCAAAGCCATGCATCAACATATGGGCTACAAGGGAAGGGTTTCTAATAAAGTGGCCAGAAAGCAACATATGGTCCACCACCCCAAAAGTTTTCAGCCAATAGCTGCTCTGTGGTCAGAAATTGGGCACTAATAAAGGACTAGAGGATGGCTAAAACCAAAGCCATGCATCAAATTATGGGCCATAGCCTGTTTCTATACACCAGCAAGGTGGGGCCACAAAGGAAGGGTTTCTAATAAAGTGTCCAGTGAGTGAATGTGGGTCAGTTCAGTTCAGTATATGAGCTGCGAGTATATTGGCAGTAATGGAGCAGGACTTCAGCAGGCAGAGCTGGTCTGGCTAGTGAAAATCCCCAACCCCCAGCCCTCTCACCTGCTCTGATCACCAGGGGGGAGATCATTCATCATTTATCCAGCTCCGTTACAGCTACATATGGGATGCTAAAGCCAGAATGCAGGGGAGAGCACATCTAGGGAACATAATGGATGGTCAAACAATATACTGTCAGACTTTCTGTGTGCTTGAAAGTACAACGAGCCCTTATGAAAAGAAGCAAAGAAGTGCAATTTATATTTAAAGCAATCTGAATCCGACTTAAATATTCCCAGTACTCTCCGTGGACACGATTCCCAGCCATGTAATTGTGCATGTCTAGAGGAGACAAAAGAAAGGTGTAGTGCAGGGAAATGAAACATCTATCTGCTACGTCCCACTAACAGATTTCTGCATGTGGAATATGGGTAAATGAACCTTCTCCTGCCTTTCAGAGGAAGAATGTTTCTTATTCACACTAGTGGGGTTTGGAATTTACACTGTATGCTTTTGAAAAATGAACAGCACTGCTGGGCAAAATATACTGTCTAATAATGTTGCACAACAATTTAAACCAATCAGGCATAACATTGAGTACCTCCCTGTTTCTATGCTTACTGTCCACTTTATCAGCTCCACTTACTGTATAGCTGGTCTCTGTAGTTCTACAGTTACAGACTGTAGTCCATCTGTTTCTCTGATACTCTGTTACCCTGTTCTTCAGTGGTCAGGACCCCCATGGACCCTCACAGAGCAGGTACTGTTTGGGTGGTGGGTCATTCTCAACACTGCTGTAACACTGACGTGGTGGTGGTGTGTTGCGCTGTGCTGGTCTGAGTGGATCAGACACAGCAGTGCTGCGGGAGTTTTTAAACACCTCAGTGTCGCTGCTGGACTGAGAACAGCCCACCAACCAAAGATATCCAGCCAACAGTGTCCTGTGACCACTGATGAAGGACTAGAGGATGACCAACACAAACTGTGCAGCAGCAGATGAGCTGTCGTCTCTGACTTTACATCTACAAGGAGGACCGACAAGGTAGGAGTGTCTATAGAGTGGACAGTGAGTGGACATAGTATTGACCTCCGGCCGCGTTCGGCTGTTTCGTTCAAAACTACATTTATTACACATATTGGTATCACTTCAATTTAGGGGGGCATTATAACAGCATTTAATAATCTTATTAAACCTTTCCAAGCCAGTAACTTGCTAGTTTGAAATGAGAACTGGGGTAAATTAAGCATTTTCCAGTGTTTCACTTGGATGCAACAATTTTTTTTCCAATGTTAACAATGAGTGTTGTATCTAAAAGCCCTTTTCTGATGAAACGTGTTGCAGTTTAGGCCACAATAGTTTGCTGATGTTGGAACAAAACCTCATATCTCCAAAATGCCAACTTTACAGGAGAAGGAAAAAACCTACTTTACTTTTGTGAAGATGCTTCTGGAGGAGACACGGAGTCACCGGATGGGTTGTGACTGAATGGGTAAGAGGGATGCAGGTGCAGGCTGAAGACGGACCGACTCTGAATAGTTCTTTGGAAACAACGTGATTTATTTACAAAGTGGAAACACACAAAAGAAAAACTGAACAAACACAGAATAAACGATGATTAAAATGTTTACCTGACTCAATAGCAGCACAGGTAAGTATAAGTAGTCTTAGGTCACAAGGCCATAGGACTATGCACTCTAGCTTTGCTCTACTCGCTTTCTCCTCAGATTCCTCGCAATCTGAGGTGAGTGTCGCTGAGCTAGCCTTCCCCAGAACCATTCCCCCCACCTCTTATAGGGTTAGCCCAGCCCCTGCATTACCTGAGCTCACCCACTCCACAGTGCAGGGGTGTTGCTGTCCCACAAGAGTGGATTAAAAACAAGGATAAATAAAAGGATAATTGATATCATAAGGCCTTAATATCCCATATTACCGGTAGAGGTGTCTAATTACAATGAGCACATTTGCTACCCTGTCACACACACACACACACACACACACACACACACACACACACACACACACACACACACACACGCGCACACACACACACACACACACACACACACACATACAGGCTCTAGTGATGGGCAATGCATTTGCCTGATCACAACTTTCAATGTAAGTCAATGGAAACAGACATATTTCTAAGCAGTTTTCGGCCGTTTCGTTTGGCCCATTCATCATGCAAGACAAAATTTAAAAAGACAAAAGCTTCCAAAACTGAAAAACGACAAAACCATGGAGGTACGAGGTTTCGTTATGACAGCAATGATTTGTTTCTGAATGTACGTGAACAGATATAATATGCAGAAGATCACCTCCAGCCATATATCTGCTTTCAATTCCCAGAAAACATGAAAACCACACAAGCACAAAACACGTCTCCATCCTCCACTGCTCACCCGCAGTACAGTAATCCCGTCCGCGCCAAAACATCATCACGATTAAGCCATAACGTTAGTACAAGCACAGGTTGTAAAATTTTATTCCTCACTCATGGCCACTGAGGATTCACTGCAGCAGGCGTTTTTCAGAGAGAACAGTTAAATCAATGCTAAACGCTGCATGAATAAACACGGCTCAGCAGAAACTCGCACCACTAACACTTTAAGAAAACAAACAGTAGGTAAGAAAGGCTGCACATGTTCACCTCCTCTGTGCTTTAGGTTGTAAAAGGTTTGTTCCTGTCAGTTTTCCCAATAACTGTTAAACAGGGTTTCTTACTGTTCGGTTGTACTTATGCCTTTTCTCATTGGGGTAACTCTCAATGGGCTGTGACCAGAGGTGGATAAAGTACACAAATCATATACTTAAGTTAAAGTAGAGACGCCCAAGGTAAAATATTCCTCCAGTAAAAGTAGAAGTTCCTCCCTTTAGACCTCCACTGGAGTAAAAGTACTAAAGTATTTCCCTTCAAATGTACTTAAGTATAAAGTAAAAGTACTAAAAGAGTAATTCTGGCTCTGATGTCCTGTTATCATTTTTATAACCAGACTGGCTTCATGAACTCATTTCAGGTGAAAGTCCTCCAGCGTCTCTCTTGGTAAACCAGTCTTTTAATAGAAGGTCATTAATTAGTGACGCTGACGTCTATTAAAATGATCAGAAGCACAAAACACTGAAGGTAAACAGTTTCCATCAGGGAGAACCGAGTGGCTCTGAAATCACTTTTTACACACAAGCAAAGTTTCAGTTTCAGATTTATTTACAACTTTGTTCCAAGTTTAAGTTGAATAAAAACTGGCTTTAAACTCAGGATCACAGATGAGCTCCTTTACTATGTTGATCTGTAGGCGTCTGTTCATAAACATAAACAAGCCCAAACTCATTTACTATAAAATGAAATGGTGTTTGTAGAAATTCAGAAAAAAGCCGCGTCAGTCTCAACTGCATATGTGGACATATTTCTATTGTAGTCAGATATTAGACTCTGAAATGTAGTGGAGTGAAAGTAAAAAGTCGCCCAAAATGGAAAAACTTCAGTACAGATATACCAAAAAATACTGAAGTACAGAAACTAATTACATTTACTCAGTTACTCAGTTACTGTCCACCACTTGCTGTTATAGCACACAAGCACAGCCATATATACACAAATTCAGTAGGTTGTAGCTCAATCAGGAGCATTTCAACCTGCAAGTTTTGCATCTCGACAAGCCTCCACTGTAGAAGGCGATCTCATGATGAGATCAAACATCTGGGGAAAGTCTGTTAAACTTAAGCTTATTGGTAATAGATTGTGATGAAACCTGTCATTAACAAGGGTGCATCACTTGGGACACTCAAATGATGGATTTATTGCCAACATAAACACTGAGCAAATATTTAACATAAAATGTATATACTTTCCTGAATTACTTTCATTAGAAGCGACCACTCATGATCCTGTCTGACACTCTCTTTACATCCAGAACACTTTTCCCAAGCTGTTCCTTTAGGATTATCCCTACTCCATTTCTCTTCCTCTCTACACCACGATAGAACAGTTTGAATCCACCTCCAATGTTCCTGGCCTTGCTTCCTTTCCATCTGGTCTCCTGGACACACAGAATATCTACCTTCCTTCTCTCCATCGTGTCTGCAAGCTCTCTGCCTTTACCAGTCATTGTCCCTATGTTCAGAGTCCCTACTCTAACCTCCACACTCCTGCCTTTCCTTCTCTCTTGCTGCCTTCTAACCCGCCTTCCTCCTACTTTATGTACTTCTTATGCCGGTCCCAAGCCCGGATAAATGGTGAGGGTTGCGTCAGGAAGGGCATCCGGCGTAAAGCTTGGGCCAAAACTATCATGTGGATCACAAATATGATTGCCATACCGGATCGGTCGAGGCCCGGGTTAACCACGAGCGCCTCCGGTGCTGTTGACCAGCAGGGTGCCGGTGGAAATTGGACTACTGTAGGTCAAAGGCCATCAGAGAGGAGAGGAGGAAGGTGGGTTAGAAGGCAGCGAGAGAGAAGGAAAGGCAGAAGGAAAGCAGTGTACTGGTCCCCATTTTTAAGAACAAGGGTGATGTGCAGAGCTGCAGTAACTACAGAGGTATACAATTGATGAGCCACACCATGAAGGTATGGGAAAGAGTTGTTGAAGCAAGGCTAAGGCGAGAGGTTCAGATCAGTGAGCAGCAGTTTGGTTTCATGCCCAGAAAGAGCACCACAGATGCAATTTTTGCATTGAGAGTGTTGGTAGAGAAGTACAGAGAAGGTCAGAAGGAGCTGCATTGTGTCTTTGTGGATCTAGAGAAGGCAGATGATAGGGTGCCAAGAGAGGAACTGTGGTACTGTATGAGGAAGTCAGGTGTAGCTGAAAAGTATGTTAGGGTGGTGCAGGACATGTATGAGGATAGTGAGACAGTGGTGAGGTGTGCAGTTGGAGTGAGAAATGGTTTCAAGGTGAAGGTGGGGTTACATCAGGGATCAGCTTTGAGCCCCTTCTTGTTTGCAATGGTGATGGACAGGTTGACAGATGAGGTCAGGCAGGAGGCTCCATGGACCATGATGTTTGCAGATGACATTGTAATCTGTGGTGAGAGTAGAGAACAGGTGGAAGAGAATCTGGAGAGGTGGAGGTTTGCACTGGAGAGGAGAGGAATGAAGGTCAGTAGAGACAAGACAAGGGAGGCAGGTGGAAAGGTGAAGATGCCAGGAGTAGAGGTTGTAAAGGTGGATGACTTCAAATATCTTGGGTCAACCATCCAGAGCAATGGACAGTGCAAAAAAGAGGTGAAGAAGAGGGTGCAGGCAGGATGGAGTGGGTGGAGACGGGTGTCAGGGCTGATGTGTGACAGAAGGATAGCAGCAAGAGTGAAAGGGAAGGTTTACAAGACAGCAGTGCGTCCTGCTATGATGTTTGGTTTGGAGACTGTGGCTCTGTCTAAAAGACAGGAGGCTGAGCTGGAGGTGGCGGAGTTGAAGATCCTAACATTTTCGTTGGGCGAGACAAGGATGGACAAGATTAGAAATGAGCAGATCAGAGGGACGGTGAAGGTGGAGCAGTTTGGAGATAAAGCCAGAGAGGCCAGGTTGAGATGGTTTGGACATGTGTTGAGGAGGAATAGTGGATATATTGGGCAAAGAAAGTTGGAGATGGAGCTGTCAGGTAGAAGGAGAAGAGGTAGACCTCAGAGAAGGTTTATGGATGTAGTGAAGGTGGACATGGAGATGGTTGGTGTAAAAGTAGAGGAGGCAGTGGATAGGGCAAGATGGAGGCAGATTATCCGCTGTGCCGACCCCTAAAGGGAGCAGCCGAAAGAAGAAGAAAAAGAAGAAGCGACCCAACTTCAATAAACCTAGAACTGATTCAATTGTGCAAGAACTCTTAGATTTTTTCACTCAGTCTTATTACGAGGCAACAGATGGTAGGTGTTGCCAATGTATGGCCAAAGAGCATGGGTAGGTGTTTCTAATAAAGCAGCAACTCAGCATGCACATACAAATACAGAAGACTGCAGCACATTCCATGCCCACAACCTGGTTTTGCCTCTATCCTTAGGAGGCACACTTTCAGGCTCTAGCAGAGAGAAATCCTCACACTGCGACACACCACTGGGCGGGCCAGGAAGGGAAAGAAGGGCAGGAAGAAATTGAAAGTCTTCAGCACAGTCAGATCCACCTGGCAGGGAGTCCACTAGTCTCTCACCCTCTGTCTTCCCAGTGGAATAGCCCAGCATTTATGGGCATAGATGTTTCAGTTGTATTTCACTGAGAGCCTGTGTCCCTGTGGGTCACACTGGAGCAGCTCTGAAGCCTGAAGACAATCCTCTATCGCTAGCCATCCTGTAAATCTGGACACGGAAGGAAAAACAAAAAGATTTGTTGGTTAAGTTTAAACGTAAGAAACCTGGCTCTCATTGACCTTCAGGTAATAAATTAATTGAATGTACGGCACAAATTCCTGTTCTATCTGACCCTTAATGAACTCACTGTCTTAAAGCAGCCGGGTTACTTACTTTTTAAGGTAAAGAAACAAATCATTTTTATAGTGTGTTTGTGCTCTGAGACACTGGCTGTATTATGAGCTATAAACCAATGACATCATACAATAAGGTCCAGATACAAATAACCAATGCTACTACATAAATGATTCTTTTTAAGCTACTGCTGTAAAGTTAGACAAGCTTTAGGGGCTTAAAGGGTAAAATTGTATACTACTGCTCAGTTTATATCACAAAACCTACATTTAGAGTCGGTTATTCATTCAGTCCAATGAGAAACTGTAGAACGGACTCGGTTTATATCACAATACCTACATTTAGAGTCGGTTATTCATTCAGCCTAATGAGAAACTGTAGAACGGATTCGGTTTATATCACAATACCTACATTTAGAGTCGGTTATTCATTCAGCCTAATGAGAAACTGTAGAACGGACTCGGTTTATATCACAATACCTACATTTAGAGTCGGTTATTCATTCAGCCTAATGAGAAACTGTAGAACGGACTCGGTTTATATCACAATACCTACATTTAGAGTCGGTTATTCATTCAGTCTAACTAGAAACTGTGGAACAGACTCGGTTTATATCACAATACCTACATTTAGAGTTGGTTATTCATTCAGTCTAATGAGAAACTGTAGAACGGACTCGGTTTATATCACAATACCTACATTTAGAGTCGGTTATTCATTCAGCCTAATGAGAAACTGTAGAACAGACTCGGTTTATATCACAATACCTACATTTAGAGTCGGTTATTCATTCAGTCTAACTAGAAACTGTGGAACAGACTCGGTTTATATCACAATACCTACATTTAGAGTTGGTTATTCATTCAGTCTAATGAGAAACTGTAGAACGGACTCGGTTTATATCACAATACCTACATTTAGAGTCGGTTATTCATTCAGCCTAATGAGAAACTGTAGAACAGACTCGGTTTATATCACAATACCTACATTTAGAGTCGGTTATTCATTCAGCCTAATGAGAAACTGTAGAACAGACTCGGTTTATATCACAATACCTACATTTAGAGTCGGTTATTCATTCAGCCTAATGAGAAACTGTAGAACAGACTCGGTTTATATCACAATACCTACATTTAGAGTCGGTTATTCATTCAGTCTAATGAGAAACTGTAGAACAGACTCGGTTTATATCACAATACCTACATTTAGAGTCGGTTATTTATTCAGCCTAATGAGAAACTGTAGAACAGACTCGGTTTATATCACAATACCTACATTTAGAGTCGGTTATTCATTCAGTCTAATGAGAAACTGTAGAACAGACTCGGTTTATATCACAATACCTACATTTAGAGTCGTTTCCCACAGCGCTGAGTGGTCTTCTCACAGTGGAAGGATGGACAGAAACACCTGTGGATGTTTTCAGATCTGAAGCAGCTTGATTTTCTCCTCTCTCTCAGAGATCAAAGCTTTAGGTCCTGTTTATCAGATGGGACAGTTTTGGGGTCTTCCAGGTGATTGTTAGGATGCCCATTTTCTCAGTAGCTTTAATCATTTGTTGAGCTCCAGTTCTGTAAAAACTGCTGTTTTTTTTTTTTTTTTGTCAAAATGTATAAATTAAATGTATAATTGTTATGTTATTATCACTACAGTATTTCTTTAGGGTCCCTAACATAATCTTGAGCCCCTTTTAACCCCTTAAAATCCCAGCATTATTACATAGTAAGGCTTATTAATCAGTAATTACAGGGACATCAGTGCAAACTGGTTGAGCTATTCATATGTTATAGAAGTGTGTAATAAAACTTTGTGCCCAGTGGTGAATTCTGACCATGCGAAGGTTTAAAATGCTATTCTACCAAGTCGGATTATGATGGGGGGCTAATTGAAAGTAGGCAGGTGGGCAATGACAAAAGCATAGTATTTGAAACCATGCTGTCTTTAGCTCAGTTTCACCACAGTCTCTTATTCAGTTTCATAGGCATAGAAAATGAATGAATGAATGAATGAATGAATGAATCAATCAATCAATCAACCTTTATTCTGACTCGGAAGTACATTGAGGGCAACCCTCATTTTCAATGTAGCTGAGCATTTACAAAAACAGGGATTGACATGACAAAGAAAATAATAACTACATTTAATCATTTTAAATTAAAAGAAAATTTAAAATAACAGTGAAGAAAAGATAAAAATAGATAAAAAAAGAACTTGAGATTTAAATTATAAGAAATTAAGATCAAAAGTAGATAGGAAATTACTAGGGTAATAATACAATATCACCAATTAAAAAAAGCAATGATAAAAAACTTAAAAATGAAATGAGAGGAAATAAATAAATAAATAAAAAGAGATAAAGAACTAAGGAGAACTGACACAAAAATAAAAGTTAGGAATAAATATGATTCAGTAAAACAGGTGCAGGCTGTCTGTAGGTGGTTTGATATTAAAAGTTTAAAATGACTGAGTGACGCCAGTGAGCCGAGTTTTAATGTGTCCTGTAGTGAATTCCAGCTCACTGGTGCACTGTGACTAAAAAATGAATACAACTTAAAGTCCATAACTCCCTCTGTATTTCACGAGTTTCTCATATTAGGTTGATATTGGACATTTGCCACCGTTCTGTACATCTTGTCCTACCTGGCAACAGTTGTTACAGAAGAGCACATTTGTGGGTGGAGCCTAAATATAGAAATTTCTGCAGCTAGACAATGCCGGTATTAGGTCCTATTTGCTGGCTTCGTATTGGAGGTGCAGAAATGAGTCAGTGCAATTGGCAGAGCATAATCTGGAAGATAAGCCAGACAGCCAAGTTTTTCCCCTGTCTTTTCTCTCCCTCTCTCTCTATTTCTGCCACTATCTCGAAAGAAAGAGTCATGAACTGCTTGAGAGTCTGCAGGTGCTTTCTGTTCAAAGCCTTAACCTATGGTTCCTTTGGCTCCTGTGGCTCCTCTGGTCCCTTTGGTCCTTTCTCACAGCATATATTCGCTGGCCTATTCGACCCACAACCTTCTGACACGTCATTTCACTCGGAATGGTCACTGTCCATGGTGCTGAAACATGTGCTTTTCTTTGTGCTGCTGTCCACAGCCCAGCATTCTGCCGTCCGTGGTGCTGAAGCACTCTTCTCCTTCTGTAGATACAGCTAAGAGGATCAGGGGGTTGGAGTAAAGCTGAGGCGATAAAACCGCGACCCTGACCTCCGCAGTATCAGCTTGTGTCAGCATTCCCGAGCACCATATCATCTCAGAAACGTGCGAGGATAATTCCGCCCTGAGTTATTACGCGGCAGCGTAATTACAGACGCTAAACGCACTGCGATTCTCCAAACATGTCTACTGTATCTGTGCTGAACATCACATCCAGTTTACTCGTCCAACGAGACGAGGTGGCTTTAGTAGCGAGATCTACAGCATGTGAAACGGGTATGAAAACAGTGGGCAGCAAATTGTTTTAGACCTGCTTTCCATTGAAAACAGTACAAATACATGTTCCTGGATGTTTGGCCTCATTGCTAATAACTTAGGACTAATTGTTCATTATTGTTTCTGTAAATATTCTATTGTTCTGAATTTATTGCCTGCATTACCCAAAAAGTAGGCAGCATGTTTACCTCTGTGTTACCTCAGTTTTCCTTTTAAGAACACTTAAAAGTTGTTTGGGGCTAAAGACACCAAGTCGTCCATTCTTCTCTTTAACATCTCTGATTACACAGCCGTATTATTTTAATGTTATGCATATTGTTACATATACTACAGAAAGTTTTTTGGCTGCAATGAAGACGGACATCCCTGAAAACAATAAATGCATTTACATGCACTCAGTAATCCAATCATAATCTGATTTCTGCAATTATCGGATTATTTAAATGGTTCTGTAAACAGAAAGAGGCTGGATTTTAGCTCAGTAATCAGATTTCTCAGTGCTGTAAACTCTCACTCTGATTTCGTAGATCAGACTAAGGTCTAGAAATCTGATAAAGAGGCTGGATTTTAGCTCAGTAATCAGATTTCTCAGTGCTGTAAACTCTCACTCTGATTTCGTAGATCAGACTAAGGTCTAGAAATCTGATAAAGAGGCTGGATTTTAGCTCAGTAATCAGATTTCTCAGTGCTGTAAACTCTCACTCTGATTTCTTAGAACAGACTAAGGTCTAGAAATCTGATAAAGAGGCTGGATTTTAGCTCAGTAATCAGATTTCTCAGTGCTGTAAACTCTCACTCTGATTTCTTAGATCAGACTAAGGTCTAGAAATCTGATAAAGAGACTGGATTTTAGCTCAGTAATCAGATTTCTCAGTGCTGTAAACTCTCACTCTGATTTCTTAGATCAGACTAAGGTCTAGAAATCTGATAAAGAGGCTGGATTTTAGCTCAGTAATCAGATTTCTCAGTGCTGTAAACTCTCACTCTGATTTCTTAGATCAGACTAAGGTCTAGAAATCTGATAAAGAGGCTGGATTTTAGCTCAGTAATCAGATTTCTCAGTGCTGTAAACTCTCACTCTGATTTCTTAGATCAGACTAAGGTCTAGAAATCTGATAAAGAGGCTGGATTTTAGCTCAGTAATCAGATTTCTCAGTGCTGTAAACTCTCACTCTGATTTCTTAGATCAGACTAAGGTCTAGAAATCTGATAAAGAGGCTGGATTTTAGCTCAGTAATCAGATTTCTCAGTGCTGTAAACTCTCACTCTGATTTCTTAGATCAGACTAAGGTCTAGAAATCTGATAAAGAGGCTGGATTTTAGCTCAGTAATCAGATTTCTCAGTGCTGTAAACTCTCACTCTGATTTCTTAGATCAGACTAAGGTCTAGAAATCTGATAAAGAGGCTGGATTTTAGCTCAGTAATCAGATTTCTCAGTGCTGTAAACTCTCACTCTGATTTCTTAGAACAGACTAAGGTCTAGAAATCTGATAAAGAGGCTGGATTTTAGCTCAGTAATCAGATTTCTCAGTGCTGTAAACTCTCACTCTGATTTCTTAGATCAGACTAAGGTCTAGAAATCTGATAAAGAGGCTGGATTTTAGCTCAGTAATCAGATTTCTCAGTGCTGTAAACTCTAACTCTGATTTCTTAGATCAGACTAAGGTCTAGAAATCTGATAAAGAGGCTGGATTTTAGCTCAGTAATCAGATTTCTCAGCGCTGTAAACTCTCACTCTGATTTCTTAGATCAGACTAAGGTCTAGAAATATGATAAAGAGGCTGGATTTTAGCTCAGTAATCAGATTTCTCAGTGCTGTAAACTCTCACTCTGATTTCTTAGATCAGACTAAGGTCTAGAAATCTGATAAAGAGGCTGGATTTTAGCTCAGTAATCAGATTTCTCAGCGCTGTAAACTCTCACTCTGATTTCTTAGATCAGACTAAGGTCTAGAAATCTGATAAAGAGGCTGGATTTTAGCTCAGTAATCAGATTTCTCAGTGCTGTAAACTCTCACTCTGATTTCTTAGATCAGGTCTAGAAATCTGATAAAGAGGCTGGATTTTAGCTCAGTAATCAGATTTCTCAGTGCTGTAAACTCTCACTCTGATTTCTTAGATCAGACTAAGGTCTAGAAATCTGATAAAGAGGCTGGATTTTAGCTCAGTAATCAGATTTCTCAGTGCTGTAAACTCTCACTCTGATTTCTTAGATCAGACTAAGGTCTAGAAATCTGATAAAGAGGCTGGATTTTAGCTCAGTAATCAGATTTCTCAGTGCTGTAAACTCTCACTCTGATTTCTTAGATCAGACTAAGGTCTAGAAATCTGATAAAGAGGCTGGATTTTAGCTCAGTAATCAGATTTCTCAGTGCTGTAAACTCTCACTCTGATTTCTTAGAACAGACTAAGGTCTAGAAATCTGATAAAGAGGCTGGATTTTAGCTCAGTAATCAGATTTCTCAGTGCTGTAAACTCTCACTCTGATTTCTTAGATCAGACTAAGGTCTAGAAATCTGATAAAGAGGCTGGATTTTAGCTCAGTAATCAGATTTCTCAGTGCTGTAAACTCTAACTCTGATTTCTTAGATCAGACTAAGGTCTAGAAATCTGATAAAGAGGCTGGATTTTAGCTCAGTAATCAGATTTCTCAGCGCTGTAAACTCTCACTCTGATTTCTTAGATCAGACTAAGGTCTAGAAATATGATAAAGAGGCTGGATTTTAGCTCAGTAATCAGATTTCTCAGTGCTGTAAACTCTCACTCTGATTTCTTAGATCAGACTAAGGTCTAGAAATCTGATAAAGAGGCTGGATTTTAGCTCAGTAATCAGATTTCTCAGTGCTGTAAACTCTCACTCTGATTTCTTAGATCAGACTAAGGTCTAGAAATCTGATAAAGAGGCTGGATTTTAGCTCAGTAATCAGATTTCTCAGTGCTGTAAACTCTCACTCTGATTTCTTAGATCAGGTCTAGAAATCTGATAAAGAGGCTGGATTTTAGCTCAGTAATCAGATTTCTCAGTGCTGTAAACTCTCACTCTGATTTCTCAGATCAGACTAAGGTCTAGAAATCTGAAAAAGAGGCTGGATTTTATCTCAGTAATCAGATTTCTCAGCGCTGTAAACTCTCACTCTGATTTCTTAGATCAGACTAAGGTCTAGAAATCTGATAAAGAGGCTGGATTTTAGCTCAGTAATCAGATTTCTCAGTGCTGTAAACTCTCACTCTGATTTCTTAGATCAGGTCTAGAAATCTGATAAAGAGGCTGGATTTTAGCTCAGTAATCAGATTTCTCAGTGCTGTAAACTCTCACTCTGATTTCTCAGATCAGACTAAGGTCTAGAAATCTGATAAAGAGGCTGGATTTTAGCTCAGTAATCAGATTTCTCAGTGCTGTAAACTCTCACTCTGATTTCTTAGATCAGGTCTAGAAATCTGATAAAGAGGCTGGATTTTAGCTCAGTAATCAGATTTCTCAGTGCTGTAAACTCTCACTCTGATTTCTCAGATCAGACTAAGGTCTAGAAATCTGATAAAGAGGCTGGATTTTAGCTCAGTAATCAGATTTCTCAGTGCTGTAAACTCTCACTCTGATTTCTTAGATCAGGTCTAGAAATCTGATAAAGAGGCTGGATTTTAGCTCAGTATACATGCTTAACGAAATTAAGGATTTATATATTCTTCATCTTCTAGATGATATTTTTTCATATTATCAGGTAAATTGTCACAATGTTTTAAAATGAAGGTCCGTGGCATGAAGCTTGAGCTTTAGGTTACGTCTACTTCACGTCATCTTCTGTGAGTTTATTGGCCGGTTGAAAAGCAGAAATCTGATTATGGTCCGACTTATGTAAATGCTCTGTTCCTCCATGATCTGATTATTTAAGTCCATGTGAACATGTTGATCGGATTACTGACAAAATCAGATTTTCTGCAATTATCAGATTATGGAGAGCATGTACACACATTCAATGTTGTCTAATAGCAGCACTGTGTCACTGGCCAAGAAGAAACAAGTATCTCTTTATTTGTTTTCATTTTTTGACCGAATTTGAATAAATCTAATCAAAGTGCTCTATATATTGTGTGGACATTTCCTGATGAATGGACCAATAGAAAAGAAGAATCACTTGGAATAAAATCTCTTTACATTAACATACATTAAAGGCAAATAACATCTTTGCCTTCTCCTGTCAGCCTCTCTGCTCAGTAGGGACCGGTCATTTAGTACAGCCCAGAATCAGAACCAAACAGGGTGAAGCAGCTTTCAGTCATTATGCTGTAACTGCTGGTCCAAACTCCCAGATGAGGTCAGATATGCTCCAAATGAAGCCATGTCTTTGTTAAGCACCTCACCTTATTCCAGCACTTCTTTTCGTCGCTTATTTAATTCCCAGTTTTACTGTCTTTTTAGCATTTGATTTTAATTGTTCATGCCTATTTTTGCGAACGCCTTCTGCGCTGCTAGATCTCAGGATATTGTTTAATATCATTTAATGCTTTTATCTGTCCGTGTTTGTGTAAAGCGCTTTGAATTGCCACTGTGTACGAAAGGAGCTCGACAAATAAACTTGCCTTGTAGTCACTTTGGAGATACATGTTCCTCTTTAGACAGCGACACTACGTTGCTACAGATGTGTACATATGTTTCACTGTTCCAGCTGTTTTGAAGTTGCTGTTTGTCCATCCAAACACTTTGAAGAGAGAGAGATTGACTGAAGAGATACAGAAGCTGATTGATGTAGTGAGTTAGTAGTTTCAGAAACACAGCAATCTAAAGCGTAAAGCTTGAAATGTTAAAAATATCAATGTTAACAGGTGTATAATGGGGCAGTCGTGAGCTGGAGGTTAGGGATCTGGACCTGTGACCGGAAGGTCGCTGGTTTAATCCCCA
Source organism: Pygocentrus nattereri (assembly GCF_015220715.1). Classification (NCBI taxonomy): domain Eukaryota; kingdom Metazoa; phylum Chordata; class Actinopteri; order Characiformes; family Serrasalmidae; genus Pygocentrus; species Pygocentrus nattereri. The sequence goes on from NC_051235.1 coordinate 30,657,872, forward strand.
GAGCTGACAGTCCATGACTGAGGTGTCCTTGAGCAAGACACCTAACCCTCAACTGCTCCCCGGGCGCTGCAGATAGGGCTGCCCACTGCTCTGGGCAAGTGTGCTCACTGCCCCTAGTGTGTATGTGGCATTTCACTTTACGGATGGAGGTGAAATTTCCCCGTTTGTGGGACTAATAAGTGTCACATAATCTTAAAATCAAGCACATAGGCCTGCAGTCTCCATAGACAAGCACTAGCAGTAGAATCAGTCGAAATGAAGAGCTCATTCACTTTACATTTACTACATTTATTAGACGCTCTTATCCAGAGCGACTTACAAGAAGTGCTTTGTGTATCTAGAGAAAGTATCTTAGCTACTTACCAGTAGGTTAGAGAGAAAGCCGGTCCTGAGCTCAGGTACTGCTAGAAACAAAAGTCCATGTAGATACCGAGAGAAAACGTTAAACACAGCGCGGTGCAATGAGAACACATTTGTGTACAATACATTACAATGAATACTTTAAACCTGGCAATGTCACAGGATGCCACCTGCTAAATTCCCCCCTTGCTAGATCTGCCCCAGTCAACTCTAAGGGCTATTATTATGAAATGGAAGCATTGCTCAAGGAGCAAAAACAGCTCAGCCACAAAGCGGCAGACCATTCAAGCTCATGTGATGCCACTGAGCGTGTAAACATCGCCTATTCTCTGTGCATCTCTCACTGGAGGTCCAAACTCCTTTTAGAAGAAACATCAGCACAAGGACTGTGCTGGGCGCTTTATGAAATGGTCAATATGTGCAATGCCAAGTGTCGGCTGGAGGGGTGTGAAGCGCCACCACTGGACCCTGAATCAGTAGACACATGTTCTGGTGAGTGATGAATCACGCTGCACTGGCAGTCTAATAGATGATTCTGGGTTTAGTGGTGCTTTTGTAACCAATTCCCAGTTTCTTATTATGCTGATTGTTTTAAAATATCTCTAAAGTGTAAACGTTTTTTTGCTTTTCCATTGTAATGTTTTTATTGTTAACTCCTCACCACCAGCTCCCCACCATTGGGCAAAATATCCTACAGTGTAAATATCTTAGCTTTTATTTATTTATAATCCTTTATATTGTATAGCCAAGCTTTGAAGATCTTGTTAAGTGACTAACAAGGTCAATTACTTGCTTGTTTATTCTGTTCTTGTTACTTCTTTTCTTTTGCTTGAGTGCCTTGCTGTCCCTTTGCTGCTGTAACACTGAGAAAGTCCCCTTTGTGGGACTAATAAAGGATTATTTTATCTTTTATCTTATCTTATCTTATTTTATCTTATCTGATTAAAACTGAGTATGAAAAACACATTGGGCCTCATTCCATTACCTTCCTGAGTTTGTTCTTAAATGTGTCCTTCAGAAAGATCCTAAGAAGAAGTTTACGTCAGATTCATGACCTTAAAGCGCAGAACTGTTCACACCATTGTGCTCTTGAGTGTGTAGATTCTGTTCTTACCTCAGAACAAATCCCATGCAAGTTAACATTGGTGAGTCAGAATATTTGGATTTTAAGAGGAAATTTCTTCTTACATACGTTGGTAAATGATTTGAATGGTCCCCTGTAGAAGATCGACTGATATTTAAGTCATTAACAAGCTTTTTGTCGATGTTCAGCTGATTTTCAACAATATTACAGTTAGGATTAGGGTAAAGATCAGGTGTAGGTTTAGTCTTGAGGTTAGTGTAAAGGTTAGGTTTAGGGTTTGGGCTAGATTTAATAAAATCTTTCACACTGAACTTGTTTTTAGGTGAAAGTTACTTAAAGACAGACTGAGCATTTACAAAGCATTGGCAGTGGAACATCCAAATAGCACTCAACTTCAAGCCTAGTTGCATTTAACGGATATTTAGTTGAATGTCACTTAAATTTACTCAAATACTTAAATTACTTAAAAGTAATACTTAAAATAGTTATTCAATATATGCTGCACATTTACAAACCATTGGCAGAGGAACATCCAAATAGCACTCAACTTCAAGCCTAGTTGTATTTAACGGATATTTAGTTGAATGTCACTTAAATTTACTCAAATACTTAAATTACTTAAAAGTAATACTTAAAATACTTAGTTATTAAATACATGCTGCATATCTACAAAGCATTGGCAGAGGAACATCCAAATGGCACTCAACTTCAAGCCTAGTTGCATTTCATGGATATTTAGTTGAATGTCACTTAAATTTACTCAAATACTTAAATTACTTAAAAGTAATACTTAAAATACTTAGTTATTAAATACATGCTGCATATTTGCAAAACATTGGCAGAGGAACATCCAAATGGCACTCAACTTCAAGCCTACTTGCATTTAATGGATATTTATTTGAATGTTACTTAAATTTTCTTAAATACTAAAATTACTTAAAAGTAATACTTAAAGTTATTAAATACATGCTGCACATTTACAAAGCATTGGCAGTGGTCCAAAAAACGTTTTCCCCAAATATTGCGTATTGTGAAGTATTTCGTTTTTGCCCAGCCTTTAATGTGAACTGGACTTTAGCTGAACCAAGCAGCGGCCAGAATCTGAGCTATTCGGCTCAGACATCTGACCCATGAAGCCTCTCACAGATCAGCGCTGATGGGATATTTTAAACGCCCTTTTTTCCGTCGTAAGGGACGTCCTAACCGTGCGCAAGGAAAACACATTGCGCCGTTGTTTACGGCTGCTGGAGGGCACAATCTGGTAAAAAAATTTGGTTGGAGAGAGAAGGTGGACTACAGCTCAATTTAAATAACCTAGAAGAAGAAGTAAACACTCCACTAGCAGAGCGGCGGCGATAAGACGGCATCAACCCGGTCTCGGCGCTCCGAGTCCGCTCTCGGAACGGGTAAATAATGCGCTGGAGCAATTTGATTTGGTGGCATATCAGATGGAATGTCATTAGGGATTAATAACTTATATTACCTCAGCGACAATAACAGTTATAGCAGAGATGTCCTGGGGAGCTGAAATGACACAGCCACAATCTCCTCCTGCCAAACGCTCGCGCTGAAATAAATGTGTGGGAAGTAATACAGGCTCCGTGCCACTGTCTGTGGGAAAAAAAGGTAATATCTTTATGATAAACATGCAGAATAAAACAATAGCAACACCAAATCTGGTGCATGGAAGTCTGCTTGACTATTAGGCTTGTATTGAGCAGCGCGCCAGTGCTGTTGGGAAAAGAACAATAATAAAAATAGTCCCTTGAGTACGCCGTTGCTTTCTTGCTCATTATGACACCGTTGCGTGAAGTGTTTGCCATCTGAGGCTGCGGATGGCATCGGCGCCGTAATACCTCGCCATGCGGTCGAAGGAAAACAAATTTATCAGGGCTTCTAAACGCCTCTATGGAAGTCCTAATGAGCCTTAGTGAAAATGTAAAGCAGGCCAGATGAAAACGGAAATTGCCACATCAGCCCTGAATGATAAATCCCTAATGCATCCCCGGCTTTCTCCCCGAGCACCGAGGTTGGGACTTTCAGGATTCAGTACATGGGACTTTTTTTAAAGCTCTGAGCCGAAAAGAATAAGTAAGATGGGAGAGTGAGAAAAAAATCTGCTATTGAATTTCTGATTGACCAAACGCCGGCCCTTTATGGCGGAATTACATTATTGCATACGGGCAGCACATTACGCCGCAGATTACGTGTTGTTGAGATTGGGTTTATTCATTTTTCCCGTCGCCGATGGCCGCGGCTCTCCCCGGAGAGCGGCCCTGAGAATTGATTTCTGACAATCCATGATTCACCTCCCCGAGTCCCGCTTCTCTGACACTCCAGCAAATCAACTTAAAGGCCCCGTCTGACAGCTCCTCACAGCGCACTCCATATAAACAGCCATTATTTCTTCAGAAAGCTCTTTTTGTCTTGCCGCGGGTTCAAAGGGAGCACATCTCTCCAAAGATGAGCCGCAGTTTAGAAGCACTTTCACAGGAACTTTGAAGCAGGAGAGACGCAGGAAGCTCTTAGCAGACGAATGTGTTTCAAAAAGTTGCGGCGCTTTTTTGGCATCGGGAGTTATAATGTGTCATTGATTTTTACACGGAATGTTTAACACGATCCCATTTTTAAACGTGTAATTTGTAAAGTGTTGTCGATTTCAATGCCTTCAGTATTAACATTGTCATTGTTAACAGCAGAACTTTTCATTTTTAAAGTCAATTTTAACGTCTTTATTTTTAACATATGATTACCTAACATCTCTTTAAACATCACCATTCTTAAAGTACGTTTGGTGGCCATTTTATTGGAAACCCCTCTGATTTGGCCTTGCCCTGCTAATGTACAGTTAGAGATTGTAGCTCATCTGTTGATAAACTGTTTGTTTTGCCCATCTAATCCTTCATCGATGGTCAGCTTCGGACCACAGAGCTGCTTTTGCCTGGATATCTTTGGGTGCTGGTCCACTGTTAAACTTGCAGTGACCACTGTGTCAGACACACATACCAGCAGCAGCACACGAGCTGCCAAGTCATTGTCACTGCTGTGACAAGAATGGACAACCACCCAAACAATATGTGGACAACAGTGGTTCTGTGGTCAGAAACTGACCAATGATGAAAAGAGTAGAGGACGTTAACAGATGGACTAGAGTCTGTAAGTGTACCTACATAGTGGAGCTATGTAGGTATTTCTGATAAAGTGGCCAGTAATTGGAAGTACAAGTTAGGTGTTTCTAATAAAGTGGCCAGTAAGTGGAAATACAAGTTAGGTGTTTCTAATAAAGTGGCCAGTGAGTGGAAACACAAGTTAGGTGTTTCTAATAAAGTGGCCAGTAAGTGGAAATACAAGTTAGGTGTTTCTAATAAAGTGGCCAGTGAGTGGAAGTACAAGTTAGGTGTTTCTAATAAAGTGGCCAGTGAGTGGAAGCACAAGGTAGGTGTTTCTAATAAAGTGGCCAGTGAGTGGAAACACAAGGTAGGTGTTTCTAATAAAGTGACCAGTGAGTGGAAGCACAAGGTAGGTGTTTCTAATAAAGTGGCCAGTGAGTGGAAGCACAAGGTGGGTGTTTCTAATAAAGTGGCCAGTTAGTGGAAGCACAAGGTAGGTGTTTCTAATAAAGTGGCCAGTGAGTGGAAGCACAAGGTAGGTGTTTCTAATAAAGTGGCCAGTGAGTGGAAACACAAGGAAGGTGTTTCTAATAAAGTGACCAGTGAGTGGAAGCACAAGGTAGGTGTTTCTAATAAAGTGGCCATTGAGTGGAAGCACAAGGTAGGTGTTTCTAATAAAGTGGCCAGTGAGTGGAAGCACAAGGTAGGTGTTTCTAATAAAGTGGCCAGTAAGTGGAAATACAAGTTAGGTGTTTCTAATAAAGTGGCCAGTGAGTGGAAGCACAAGGTAGGTGTTTCTAATAAAGTGGCCAGTAAGTGGAAATACAAGTTAGGTGTTTCTAATAAAGTGGCCAGTGAGTGGAAGCACAAGGTAGGTGTTTCTAATAAAGTGGCCAGTAAGTGGAAATACAAGGTAGGTGTTTCTAATAAAGTGGCCAGTTAGTGGAAATACAAGGTAGGTGTTTCTAATAAAGTGGCCAGTAAGTGGAAATACAAGTTAGGTGTTTCTAATAAAGTGGCCAGTGTGTGGAAGCACAAGGTAGGTGTTTCTAATAAAGTGGCCAGTGAGTGGAAGCACAATGTTGGTGTTTCTACTAAAGTGGCCAACAAGTATCGTTGTTTTTTACAAGTAATTTTATTATAATGTAATTTTTCCCTCTTGGGTTAAAGTTCTGGGTGATCTGTTGATTTGCCCTGACTCTGTCTCCGGTTAGTAGGAAATATCTATTTTTCACTGTTTGCACACGTTCACGCTCAGTGCTTTTCAATATCCTTAAACTTTAAGACTGCAGTGACTTTCACTTATTTCAAGACTTGAAAGAATAGCAGCATGAATATTGTCTTTGATGTCATTTGGGGTGATTCTACAGAACTGTGTAATATTTTTGGATAGAATTAAATGGAGTTTGTAATTTACGCTTGAAAATGTGGCTAATAATACAGCAAATCATGAAAAAAATAAAGATTCATCCATTATGTTCTCTTTTCCTTTCATTTAACTCTTTTCCCACATGTAAACTTTGCCAAGTAGGCCTGCATTCCTCCAGTTACTGTCAGCCTACGCAGATGGTAACCATGTCTACATTAGTCATACGGCTGCTTCGGTTACAGCACCAAAGTTAAGCGAACTTATAGTAAAATATAGTTCATTTTGTTCAACCTATAAAATTCTCTGCAAACATCAGGGACTAATCTTCATTTATTTACAGTGATTTGCAGTCACAACAGCCAATAAGACAAATTATTCATTTTTTCAGTCTGAAGAAAAAGAATAAAAAATACCTAACATACAAATATTAAGTCTCAACAACTAAATAGATAGATAGATAGATAGATAGATAGATAGATAGATAGATAGATAGATAGATAGATAGATAGATAGATAGATACTTTATTGATCCCGAAGGAAATTTAGGCAATATGACATTTTTCAGCATTTAATGTGTCCACTTTTTAACTTTCTTTCATCTGCAGACACGCCTCCAAAGCTCAGGCTGAGGTCTGGACTCTGGGGTGGTCAGTCCATCATTCAGCTTCTTTGTTTGATGTCCGTCTCCTTTTCTCAGTGAGGCTCTTCTTGATCAGCTACACGTCCTTTCAGACCCACAGCGCTGAGTGGTCTTCTCACAGTGGAAGGATGGACAGAAACACCTGTGGATGTTTTCAGATCTGAAGCAGCTTGATCTTCTCCTCTCTCTCAGAGATCAAAGCTTTCAGTGCTGTTTATCTGGTGGGGGGCAGTTTTGGGGTCGACCAGCTCTTCCAGGTTTCTCTTTGGATTGCCTCTCTACTTATTTATGCAGGGGAATTATCTCGTATCTAATCCCCTCAGAAATATCTACAGTAAACTATCTCGCACTTAACCCAGAGACCGCAAATTGCGGGTAAAACTATGGGTCACTTCTGACCTTCATAACTTCAGAGCGGTTTAAGATAAAAACATGATCCACATATCAGGACACTCAGCAGACCTGCTCCTAACTAGCCAGTATGATGTCACTGAGCTGTGATGTCAGCATCAGTGAGGAATTCAGCTCGGAAAACCACCTAAAATCCTGATATTATTGCTCTGCTGGTTTGGCTGCATATTCCAGCGAAGGGTTAAAACAGCGACAAGATTCACAGTCAGATCACTAATCAGACTCTGACGCACCACCCAGAGCGATTTCATCCACCTGTGACCGTCCATCAGCCAGAGATCAGCTCCACAATCACCCAAACCCACTCGCTACTGTTACACTACAGCTCTGCTTTCAGCCTCATATCATAAACAAAGGGCTTTCAGTTTACATTGAATTTGAGTGTTAAAAACATCTGATATTAAATATGCAGCTGAATTTGTGATTAAAAATAAAGCCAGTCCTGCTGAGTATCAGAGTTTTAGCACTGAGTCTGAATCCAACAGGACAGAAAACCAATAAAACACACGTCCACCTTCTGCTTATTGTCTATTTTCACTCATAATAACCAACAGAATGAATGACCATCAAAATTACTGCACTTTCAGCTCAGAGACACTCCAGACTAACCATTTCAGACAGGATAGCTACAACTGCACTTGTTTTGAAGATCTCTATAATTTAAAAAATGCAAAATTTAGCAGGCACTGGGTAATTTTTGGTCAGAAATGACCCAAATTTATAAAGATATCAAACTTATATTAGCATATACATGTCAAACAGTGGCATATCTGAGCAGCTCAGAGTCTCCTGACAATAACAAGATATGGAATGTGTGACTCTCCCATGTAAATACTTTATAATTGCAATTGTAATTGCCCCAAACATTTTAGGTTTGTAAGGGTGAATTTGGCCATTTGGACATTTACACTGTGTAGATTAGTGCGTAAGCATGTCCGACTGGCTTAAGATTGATTGGCAGGCTCTCGTGATGGATGTCCAATATAAATATAGAGTTTTTATATTTTTGACATCGTTCTCCACCAAACTGTATGAAAAATGGGCCCCATCCACTCCAGCTGTGCCTGAGAGATTGCACTTCATAAAGAGAACAGCACACTGGGGTGAACTTCCTCCGCACATTATAGATTTTCCACTATATCACTGATAGATTGCACCAATATAACCTCAATTAAGTGTTTTCAGGCCAATGTTATTGATAGTTTCCTACTCTTACCGCCCCTCCCGCCCTGACCTGCCCACGCTTATATGCGCCGGCTGGGTTTTAGCATTCTCTGCACTGCCACGCTGGCATTGTGTGTTTACAGTTGTCCATGGGTAATCCTGTGGATTTGCGTAGACTTAGGAAAGGCTTCCGTGTTTACATCCACCTGAAATGTTGTCAATCTCTTGAGAATAGTAAAGAGCGCTCTTCACGAGCAATCAACAGCCCAGCTGCAGCCGGCGCTTTTTTTTTTTTATTTGATTTTTTTTTTTGCACTTGTGCTGGGTGACGACGTGAGCTGCAACAACACTTGAGCAAATTAGACATTTGTTTATTCACTATTTCCATACATACAGCCATATACATACAGTGCTGTCTTCATCTGGGCAGTTTTTACCAGTAATGCCATATAACTTTAGACTAAACAGAAAAAAATCAGAAAAAGAGTAAAACTTAAAAAGAATATGCCGTTAGTGAAGTTTTGAATATGTAGATTAGTAGAATACAATCCGCCCAGCACAGGTCTGTCCCTGACTTCACCAGCCGTCACGTGGATTTGGTCAATTCCATCGTCTAATTTCATTGAATGAGGGATTAATTAGATAAACTAGGTGTTGAATGGTAAGCGTAACTACTGGGCTTCCTCCAGGAGAGCTTAAACACACTTCCACGCAGAGTAATCAAGGACAGTTTACGTGTTTATTTGTATTTATTCTAAGAGTGCTGTTTCTTCAAATAGATCAATAAATGCTTAGCGCCCAGATGAAATGCTTCACATCCCTCGATAAAAGCAAGAAGAAACATCGAGAGGAACCAAGACCCTCAACAACAGATAGCAAAACAAATACGCAGAAGCAATATGAACAGTAGATCAGAGAACTAATTAAACGTATTGAATATAGTGATAGAGAATAAAACAGCCTGTCAAAGGACAGAACTATTTAGATTGATCAATAACAATTGATTACTGTCAGAGGCTGATCGGTGTAACAGTGAGAAACAGATCTATGAAAATCAGTGAACACCGGTGCCCACTGTTAATAGTGTATCACAGTAAAAACCATGAATCAGCACATCTGGAACGAACCCTCGTATCTCCAAAAGGAAACTTTACAGGAGAGGGAAAAACATTCTTAACTTTCAATGGAAGTGAATGGACACATCGTTTTTTCAAAGTAATTTTGACGCATTTCTGATGGCTCATTCATCGTGAAATTTTGACACATCATAAAGGGCAACCGACCTTTTCAAATCATGACAAAAACCAGAAGATGACAAAAATGAAGATAAGAGTGATACGACCCGGTCTGGTTCAGGCGTTTTAACTGTGAAGTGGGTTTGGAGAATAAAACGCCGGGCATAACCATGAAGTTTAAAGACGTATTATTTGTGATTGAAATATAAACATAAATGGTTGATTTTCACACCAGTAACAGATGGCAGGATTGGCTTCGGCCAAAACAAGAAACAAACCCACATTAGCTCAATGACAAACTCTACCTGACTACACACAAACAAAAGGACATAAAAGACAGAATACTGACCTACCTCCCCTCCCTAGAGCTGGTGTGCACTGATTATTCACAAATCTGCAATGGTCAGTTCCAGCCATGCAAGCTGATTGGTTGAGAAGTGTTTTAAGCTTTTTCACAAACACTGTATCACTCTGCTGAGATGCTGTTGCTAAGCAACGACCTTGACAGCTGTAGGAGGCGCTCGAGCCATTTGAACGTTTTTACTTCTTACTTTGCCACAAACAGAAAACGGACACTTTTAAGATCACATCTGACCGACAGCCGATTTGGTCCGACTCTGAAGACGTCACCACTGAGCAGCTTTTCAGTCGGCAGCTGTGACAGAAGAACAGCTGAACAAACTGGAATCAGCCAGAAATGAACCCAACACCATTCACCAAACTAAACGGGCTGTAAGAAGCTTTACAGACCGGCTGGAACAAAACAACATTAATACGGATCTGGAGAAACTGACCAAACTGAGCTGAACCTGATATTGGGTCAGTTTTATGGCTCAGTCTGATTTGGTCCGACTCTGAAGATCAGACGCCAAACTAAATGGGCTGTAAGAAGCTTTACAGACCGGCTGGAACAAAACAACATTAATACTGATCTGGAGAAACTGACCAAACTGAGCTGAACCTGATATTGGGTCAGTTTTATGGCTCAGTCTGATTTGGTCAGACTCTGAAGATCAGACGCCAAAGTAAACGGGCTGTAAGAAGAAGCTTTACAGACCGGCTGGAACAAAACAACATTAATACTGATCTGGAGAAACTGACCAAACTGAGCTGAACCTGATATTGGCTCAGTTTTATGGCTCAGTCTGATTTGGTCCGACTCTGAAGATCAGATGGTGTTGGGTTCATTTCTGACTGATTCCAGTTTGTTTAGCTGCCGACTGAAAAGTTTGCTCGGTGCTATTAACAGTTTCGGAATTCAGAAGGAGCTGGAGAACCTTGTATCTCCAAAAAATAACTTGACGGGAGAAGGAAAAAAACATACTTTACTTTTAATATAAGTTAATGAAACCAGGCTTTTTTAGGCCATTTCTTTTGGCCCATTCACCATGAAATGTACACACAATGTTAAGAACAACAGGCAAAATAAGGTTTTCTTCTGACAGCAGTGATATACAATATATACGCAGTTATTAGGGGACAGGATAAATCAAAGTCAAAAACAGGTGAAGTCAGTAACAAACAGAAACAGGCAAGAAAACAACTACAATATGTACACAACAGGCAAAACAGCAATGCAATGAGGGAGTCTGCTTCCAAACAGGATCCCAGGATTCCTTTTAAGCAGGTGGGAGGAGACAAAACCATGAAGTGGAACACAGCAGGATCCAGGGGCAGAGGGATGAAGCCACGGGATGTAATCTAGAACATACACACTGAACACTCAAGACATAACAATGAGGTTTGGTCTCAACAACAGCACTATCATGGTGATCTGAGAAGAGTTCAGCACTGTGAGGCAGGTGAAACAGCGTCTATGTTTCAGTTGATTAAGTCTCTACATGCAGCAGTATCACCAGGGGGGTGAGTGGCATGCAGGTGAGGCTTTCTGCACAGCACTGGAAGCTTCATGGTGGTCAATCTGGTCCAGAAGCCTGGTGAGCAGTGGGTACCCGGTCAAGGCAGATGAAGCAACAGCATCAGACCCACGGGATGGGCAGGTGTTCAGCTCGGCAAAGAAAACAGAGACAAACAGTTCTGTTAGGAGTGACTGAGAACGGTACATCGCTGCTGTCGGAACAAAACCTCGTATCTCCAAAACGATAACTTTACAGGAGATGGAAAAAACAGACTTTACTTTCAATGTAAGTCAGTGGAACCGGAGTCATTTTGGGCTGATTCGTTGAGTCTATTCAATATGAAATTTACACACAATGTAAAGAACAACAGGTATTTTCACATTATGTCAAAAACTGAAAAATGATAAAAATGGAGATACAAGCTTTTGTTCCAACACCAGTGATGTGTGGTAACAGAGAGCAGCAGAGATTCTGGCACATTGAGCTATTACAGTCTCACTAAGAGGGACAGCCAGAAGGGAACAGAGACATAAGGGCTCCCTGAGATGTTAGCACCCCGCCGCTCCACCGTCAACAAACCTGAGTGAGTGAGTGAGCGAGTGAGCGAGTGAGTGAGCGAGCAAGTGACTGAGTGAGTGAGCGAGCGAGCGACTGAGTGAGTGAGCGAGCGAGCGAGCGAGCGAGTGAGTGAGTGAGTGAGCGAGCGAGCGACTGAGTGAGTGAGTGAGCGAGCGAGCGAGCGAGCGAGTGAGTGAGTGAGTGAGCGAGTGAGTGAGCGAGCAAGTGAGTGACAGAGTGAGTGAGTGAGCGAGTGAGTGATTAGTAATTAGTGTAATATAATGACAGTGGCCCCAGCTTCCAGGCTTACTAGTCATTATTACAACATATATGGAATCACTTTCCATATAATTATTATTATTTTATTCTCTCTTCTTTTTTTTTGGTAGGCACTGCAAATAATAATTTACAAACTATTTGCCAAAATGTATTTTTAAATATTTTACTGGAGTATTGAAGAAAATTCTGTAAACATGGAGGGAATAGATAGATAGATAGATAGATAGATAGATAGATAGATAGATAGATAGATAGATAGATAGATAGATAGATAGATAAATAAATAGTAACTTATCTTTGGATAGAATTGAGATTTTTTAAAATATGCTAGAATTCTAGAAATGAATTTGACTGGCAGCTTCTTGGCCACATTGATAGTCTTATATATTCGAAAACCAAATTGTTTTTCATTCATGAAAACATTGACCTTTAAACCTTGAACCCTGGTGAGTTCAGTGTACTCTATATGTGTCTTTGTTTTCTTTATTTTGACACAAGACTGTTTGGGAAGGCATCCTCAGACAGAAAGCAAGTGATGATATTAAAAATAAATAAATAAAACTGTATATGCAAAGCGGCGAGCGCACCGTCACCGGAATATGCTGCTGAGATGCGGAATTTTACTGAAGTTAAAAATATTTCAGGAAACCGAGGAATGATTGCATGCTGCATTTTCCCCCACTACTCTTATACGAAATGTATTCAGATATGCTCCTCTCCACAACCCCCCCACCACCCCACCACCCCACCCCCCAACCAAGATGTTGTTGTTGTTGTTGTTGTTGTTCATGCTGTTCTGTGAGAAGCCTTGTCATGCTTAAAAATAATACAGTACACCAACATGCCTGGAATTATTAGGGAAAGTAATGTAATGGGTGAGCAGCACACGCTGAGCTTGTCTATAAAATATTGACGTGAAATATGAAGTAGAAGCACAGCAGAATCCATATCTGCTAATGGAGCATGGCGGTGCACTCAGTGACTGTCAGTCCTCCAGCGCTGCTTATGTGGGACTTGTTTATGCGCATGTGTGTTTTGATGTTGCCTCTCCTGATCCTGCACCTCGGGGTCTTTGACCAGCACTCCGTTTGTTTATGTGAGCGCCTTCTGTGTGTCCAGAGGAGGCAAAACGTGGGCCAGGAAAAACATATGGCACTGCTGGGACACGGTCACCTGCCGCCGGTCACTGTGGGCACTTTCGGGATCATTATGAATCAACACACGTTAATGACCACGCAAACGAAGCACATTGGGTCCCTTCTAAACCCCGTCTGAACTAAAGCAGATCTGCGCTACTTTATATATTGTAAAAAAATCTGATTTACACTTTTTACATTTGGTTTTTTGCTGTAGCCCCAGTGATTCAGGTGGCTAGGATACATTCTCACCACATAGAGGAGTGGTAGGCAGCAATATGTCACAATTTTGACATAAAAATACTGATTAAATACCCCAAAATAATGACTTTTTAAAGGAAATGATTACTCTTTTTGTATTAATTGAATAACCCATAAAGTCTTTATTTATAGATACTTATTAAAGTTATTAAGACATTTTTTTTTTTTAAACATTCAAGATACTTCTTCTTCTTCTTCTTCTTCTATCGGCTGCTCCCTTTAGGAGTCGCCACAGCGGATCATCTGCCTCCGTCTTGCCCTATCCACTGCCTCCTCTACTTTCACACCAACCATCTCCATGTCCACCTTCACTACATCCATAAACCTTCTCTGAGGTCTACCTCTTCTCCTTCTGCCCGGCAGCTCCATCTCCAACATTCTTTGCCCAATATATCCACTATTCCTCCTCAACACATGTCCAAACCATCTCAACCTGGCCTCTCTGGCTTTATCTCCAAACTGCTCCACCTTCACTGTCCCTCTGATCTGCTCATTTCTAATCTTCAAAAGCCAATATTTTGGGAAAGCAAGTCATTGCTTTGAGATATTGAGTCAAATTTAGAGAGCAAGTAATTATATTGATATACTTTTTGAGAAATGTGATTACTTCAAGATGCAAAGTCAACATTTTGAGAAAATAAGTCATTCTTTTACGATTTTTGAGAAAACAGGCCTTTATTCTGAGATACTAAGCCAGACTGTAGGACAAATGTTATGCAAAGTCAACATTTTGAGAAAATAAGTCATTCTATTACCAAGTCAGACGTCTAGTAATTGATTTTTTCTTTGGGAAGAGGTCATTTAGAGACACAAAACCAAAGTAGATTTTTCTAAGACTTAAGATCAAAGAGATACCAAGCCAAGTGTATGAGAAAACATATCATTCATCGATGCTTAATTAATTTGTTGAGAAAATAATTCATTATTTTGACATACACAATCAAATTCTTGAGTAAAGTCATTGTTTTGAGATACTAGGTTGGATTTTTGAGAAAATAAGTCGTTATGTTCAGATACAAAGCCAATTTTTTTTTTGTGAGGAAACAATTAATTAATTCAGGATACTGAGTCAAATTTTTGAGAAAATAAATAATTAATGAATAATTAAAATAATTAAAGTTATTTATTTATTTATTTTGGAAATCATTATTCTGACTTTCTGAGCCAAACATCTGGTATAACAAATTATGACTTTGAGATACTAAGCAAAAATATTGACAACACAATTAATTAGCTAAGCCAATGCAAACATTTGACGCACTGCTGCCAGAAACAGAGGAGGTTCTGATAAAGTTCTGATACAGTTGGTGCTTCAAAGAAATTTTTGAGTTTCTCTGCTTTAAAAGCTTAATTAAGGATCAGAGGTTCAAGATAGCTTTGGCTAGAAATTCTACAACACTGCTCAAAAGTTTGGAATTCATAGAAAAAAGACTTGTTCGAAGGCATCTGCATGAAATAATGATATCATGATGCCAGTACTTTGCAACACATAGGCCTCAACTAGTCAATCACTACGCTTCCTGTAGTGTATTACAGTCTGTCAGAGCGACTGTGTGGATCATATGAACATTCTAGAGCTTTTTAAATGAAACAGTAGAAGCCGTATCGCCCCCTACGCTTCCTGTAGTGTATTACAGTCTGTCAGAGTGACTGTGTGGATCATATGAACATTATAGAGCTTTTTAAATGAAACAGTAGAAGCCGTATCGCCCCCTACGCTTCCTGTAGTGTATTACAGTCTGTCAGAGCGACTGTGTGGATCATATGAACATTATAGAGCTTTTTAAATGAAACAGTAGAAGCCGTATCGCCCCCTACGCTTCCTGTAGTGTATTACAGTCTGTCAGAGCGACTGTGTGGATCATATGAACATTATAGAGCTTTTTAAATGAAACAGTAGAAGCCGTATCGCCCCCTACGCTTCCTGTAGTGTATTACAGTCTGTCAGAGCGACTGTGTGGATCATATGAACATTATAGAGCTTTTTAAATGAAACAGTAGAAGCCGTATCGCCCCCTACGCTTCCTGTAGTGTATTACAGTCTGTCAGAGTGATTGTGTGGATCATATGAACATTATAGAGCTTTTTAAATGAAACAGTAGAAGCCGTATCGCCCCCTACGCTTCCTGTAGTGTATTACAGTCTGTCAGAGCGACTGTGTGGATCATATGAACATTATAGAGCTTTTTAAATGAAACAGTAGAAGCCGTATCGCCCCCTACGCTTCCTGTAGTGTATTACAGTCTGTCAGAGCGACTGTGTGGATCATATGAACATTATAGAGCTTTTTAAATGAAACAGTAGAAGCCGTATCGCCCCCTACGCTTCCTGTAGTGTATTACAGTCTGTCAGAGCGACTGTGTGGATCATATGAACATTATAGAGCTTTTTAAATGAAACAGTAGAAGCCGTATCGCCCCCTACGCTTCCTGTAGTGTATTACAGTCTGTCAGAGCGACTGTGTGGATCATATGAACATTATAGAGCTTTTTAAATGAAACAGTAGAAGCCGTATCGCCCCCTACGCTTCCTGTAGTGTATTACAGTCTGTCAGAGCGACTGTGTGGATCATATGAACATTATAGAGCTTTTTAAATGAAACAGTAGAAGCCGTATCGCCCCCTACGCTTCCTGTAGTGTATTACAGTCTGTCAGAGCGACTGTGTGGATCATATGAACATTATAGAGCTTTTTAAATGAAACAGTAGAAGCCGTATCGCCCCCTACGCTTCCTGTAGTGTATTACAGTCTGTCAGAGCGACTGTGTGGATCATATGAACATTATAGAGCTTTTTAAATGAAACAGTAGAAGCCGTATCGCCCCCTACGCTTCCTGTAGTGTATTACAGTCTGTCAGAGCGACTGTGTGGATCATATGAACATTATAGAGCTTTTTAAATGAAACAGTAGAAGCCGTATCGCCCCCTACGCTTCCTGTAGTGTATTACAGTCTGTCAGAGTGACTGTGTGGATCATATGAACATTATAGAGCTTTTTAAATGAAACAGTAGAAGCCGTATCGCCCCCTACGCTTCCTGTAGTGTATTACAGTCTGTCAGAGCGACTGTGTGGATCATATGAACATTATAGAGCTTTTTAAATGAAACAGTAGAAGCCGTATCGCCCCCTACGCTTCCTGTAGTGTATTACAGTCTGTCAGAGCGACTGTGTGGATCATATGAACATTATAGAGCTTTTTAAATGAAACAGTAGAAGCCGTATCGCCCCCTACGCTTCCTGTAGTGTATTACAGTCTGTCAGAGCGACTGTGTGGATCATATGAACATTATAGAGCTTTTTAAATGAAACAGTAGAAGCCGTATCGCCCCCTACGCTTCCTGTAGTGTATTACAGTCTGTCAGAGCGACTGTGTGGATCATATGAACATTATAGAGCTTTTTAAATGAAACAGTAGAAGCCGTATCGCCCCCTACGCTTCCTGTAGTGTATTACAGTCTGTCAGAGCGACTGTGTGGATCATATGAACATTATAGAGCTTTTCAAATGAAATAGTAGAAGCCGTATCGCCCCCTACGCTTCCTGTAGTGTATTACAGTCTGTCAGAGCGACTGTGTGGATCATATGAACATTATAGAGCTTTTTAAATGAAACAGTAGAAGCCGTATCGCCCCCTATGCTTCCTGTAGTGTATTACAGTCTGTCAGAGCGACTGTGTGGATCATATGAACATTATAGAGCTTTTAAATGAAACAGTAGAAGCCGTATCGCCCCCTACGCTTCCTGTAGTGTATTACAGTCTGTCAGAGCGACTGTGTGGATCATATGAACATTCTAGAGCTTTTTAAATGAAACAGTAGAAGCCGTATCGCCCCCTACGCTTCCTGTAGTGTATTACAGTCTGTCAGAGCGACTGTGTGGATCATATGAACATTATAGAGCTTTTTAAATGAAACAGTAGAAGCCGTATCGCCCCCTACGCTTCCTGTAGTGTATTACAGTCTGTCAGAGCGACTGTGTGGATCATATGAACATTATAGAGCTTTTTAAATGAAACAGTAGAAGCCGTATCGCCCCCTACGCTTCCTGTAGTGTATTACAGTCTGTCAGAGCGACTGTGTGGATCATATGAACATTATAGAGCTTTTTAAATGAAACAGTAGAAGCCGTATCGCCCCCTACGCTTCCTGTAGTGTATTACAGTCTGTCAGAGCGACTGTGTGGATCATATGAACATTATAGAACTTTTTAAATGAAATAGTAGAAGCCGTATCGCCCCCTACGCTTCCTGTAGTGTATTACAGTCTGTCAGAGCGACTGTGTGGATCATATCTGTAATAATATATGATTTCCTCATAATTTAAGCCTGTATAAAAAATGATAACTACTTCAAGTGTAATTTATTTCCTGGCAATAATATCAGTGTTCCTTTGAAATGCAAAACTGCTTTTTAGGTGAGGCAACAACAACCTCATTCATCACGTCCAGCTGTTTTTGTTCAGCAAGTTATGAGTTATGATGTTTTGATGATATGATTTTGTGTTTTTCTTTTCCAAAGTTAATGATGAGCTTTTCTTTCCTCTCTCACTTTAGCGACGGCTCTCTATTGCGGTTCTCTCTCCCACACTGCAGATTCATCCCTGCCGCACTGACAGCTGCTATAGCTATTTCACAACTTTGGTTTAATCATACTCTTCCATTATTTAATACCTGGATTTACAGTTCGTTTTCATTATAATATTTCAGAGATCCTGTGCCAAAGTTTCAGAGAGCTACCAGCAGAATTATTGATACACACCAATCAGGCATAACATTACGGAGTGTCTAATAGAGTGGGCAGTAAGTGTTTAAATACTCTAGTAGCACTGCTGTGTCTGATCCACTCGTACCAGCACAACACACACTAGCGCACCACCACCACCGCCACGTCAGTGTCACTGCAGTGCTGAGAATGACCCACCACCCAAATAGTACCTGCTCTGTGAGGGTCCATGGGGGTCCTGACCACTGAAGAACAGGGTAACAGAGTATCAGAGAAACAGATGGACTACAGTCTGTAACTGTAGAACTACAGAGACCAGCTATACAGTAGGTGGACAGTGAGCGTAGAAACAAGGAGGTGGTCCTAATGTTATGCCTGATCGGTGTGGGTCTAATATCGTTGATATCTTTATAAGCTCTGATTGCATTGTCATTACAGTCATTATCACTATGATGCCGTGTATTGTGGCTGCCGCTATTTCTATTATCATGATGCCTTTTCATCATTCATCTTCTCTATTGGATAATATTATTTGTAATAGTGTACCCTCTCTATGCTATCATCGATTGGGCTTTCTTAACCCAGTGCCAGCTTCATATTAATCAATAGATCAAAAAGTTGTTTTAAAAAAAAGGCTTAATAAAAGTGGGAAAAGAAAAATATGCAGGTTTCTCACTTATAATCATTCTGATTGTCGGTTATATCCTCAGCAAACGTATTCATAATCAACTCAGAATGATCAGAATAGTGAGGGTCAAGTGAAGCCATGTTTAGAGTAGGTCTTACAGTTCCGCTGCTGATTATTTGCTGCAAAATGCCTGAGTTTTTATGTAGATTCATCCACAAATGAACACTGTTGGTTCAACACTAAGTTTCCATCCCGTTTGGAGGATTTTGCTGTGTGCTGCTTTACCACAACAGTGGGTCAATTTGATAAATAAATAAATAAATAAATAAATAAATGCATTTCTTCTTGAAAAATAAACCTTAAAAATGACCTTACAGGGACTCGTGCTCAGAATAAATAAATAAACAAATAAGATGAATATTCAGCTTTAAATGAAGCCCCCCCCCCTGTAGGCTAGAACTATGCACATAGGCCACGATTATCAGGCAAGGGAGGTGGAGTCTGTGTAATCTACCAAAGTGCTCTAGATATCAGTCAGAAACAATGTGACACCTTCACTTCCTTTGAGGTCCTGTCCATTCACGTTACAAATGATTTAACATCTACAGGCCACCAGGGGGCAACTCTGAATTTATAAAAGAATTTAGTGATTTCACTGCAAACCTGGCTGTGTGAAATAATAAAGTAATAATTGTAGGAGATTTTAATATTCACTTTCAGAAGGTAGACGACCCACTAAAACAGGCATTTACTTCAGTTCTAGACTCTGTTGGTTTTACCCAAAATGTAACAGGGCCCACACACGACTGTCATACGTTAGATTTAGTTTTGACACCAGGTCTTAACAGCCTACCGCAAACCTCAGCGATCTCCGACCATTACCTAATTTTGTACGAGATATGTCTTGGCCATAATATATATACGTCCCCTCGTTATTCTACAAAGCGCTCAATAAAACCTTCTACCGCCCTAAAATTTATAGAAAACCTCTCACAAATATCAACCCCAGTTTTCACCCCATCAGACTCAATAGAGCTAGATTTAATAACCGATTATTTAGAAAATACCTTCCGATCCACTTTAGAAAATGTGGCGCCACTTAAAATAAAAAGGTTAAGGGAGAAAAAGCTCCATTGTATAACGATAAAACCCGGACCTTAAAACAAACAGTTCGGAAACTAGAACGGAAATGGCGTCAAACCCAGCTGGAAGTGTTCCACTCTGCCTGGAAGGACGGCCTTATAGAGGATAGAAATGCTCTCACTAAAGCTCGCTCAGCATATCTGGCCTCGCTGATCGAGAATAATAAGTATAATCCTAGAGTTCTGTTTAATGTGATTTCCCAAATCACACAAAATCAGGCAGGTACTGAACCAGAAATCCCAGCAACTCTCGCCAGTGAAGTTTTTATGGACTTCTTTAATAATAAAATTGAAAATATTAGACGACAAATTCAACCCACAGTATTTAATCCAACTTGGCTGATATAGAACAAAACACAGTTGTAGAAAAGAGCCTGGAAACCTTTTACCCCCTCCCACAGCTGGAACTAGAGAAGATTATCTCCTCTGCAAATTGCACAACCTGCACACTCGATGCAATTCCATCAAAATTACTCAAAGAAGTACTGCCAGTTATTATAAACCCTATCTCAACTATTGTAAACTCATCCCTTAGTCTGTGCCATGTTCCCAAAGCCTTTAAACTAGCAGTTACTAAACCTCTGATCAAGAAACCAAATCTTGATGTCACCGTTTTGTCTAATTACAGGCCTGTTTCTAACTTACCGTTTTTATCAAAGATCTTATAAAAAGCTCTGGCCCAACAACTTAGTTCATATCTACACAAGAACCATATATATGAAAAATTCCAATCTGGATTCAGGCCACATCACAGCACTGAGACGGCTCTAGTTAAGATCTTCTTCTTGCCTCTGATCAAGGCTACGTATCCCTGTTAGTGCTACTTGACCTTAGCGCGGCTTTTGATACAATAGACCACAATATTCTCCTAGAAAGGTTAGAAAACATGGTTGGAGTCACAGGGACGGCCCTATCATGGTTCAGATCTTACCTATCAGAACGTTATCAGTTCGTTAGGGTAAACAATTTATCTTCTAGTTATTCAAAAGTGAGATTTGGAGTTCCGCAGGGGTCTATATTAGGACCTTTATTATTTACACTATACATGTTACCGTTAGGCACAGTTATAAGTAACCATGGCGTAAACTTTCATTGTTACGCAGACGATACTCAACTGTACGTATCAGCCAAGCCTGATGGCAAATACAGATTAAAGAGAATGGAGGACTGTGTAAAAGACGTGAAAGGCTGGATGTTACGGAACTTCCTCCTATTAAACAGTAACAAAACAGAGGTTCTCCTTCTGGGTCCAAAATTGGCAAGAAATAAATTATCAGATTTAATCTTAAATCTCGCCGACTTTCCAGCCGCACCTGGATCAGCAGCAAAAAATCTTGGCGTCATAAATGATTGATTTATCATTCAATCAACACACAGGCAGCATCACTAGGACAGCTTTTCTACATCTTCACAACATCGCCAAGATCAGAAATGCCCTGTCCCTGCGTGATGCAGAAACACTAGTACACGCCTTTATTACTTCCAGGCTAGACTACTGTAATGCGCTACTGTCAGGATGCACGAGCAGGAATTTAAACAAACTCCAACTAGTCCAAAACGCCGCAGCCAGGGTCCTCACTAAAACTAGAACATCTGATCATATCAGTCCAGCGCCATCATCACTTCATTGGCTGCCTGTTAAATTCCGTATTGATTATAATATTCTCTTATTGATGTATAAAGCCCTACATGGGCTCGCTCCCGAGTACTTACAAGACCTTATTTCTCATTATGAGCCATCATGACTACTCAGATCCCAGAGTGCTGGCTTATTAATAGTCCCCAGAATTCCTAAGGCTGCAGCTGGGGGAAGAGCTTTTACTTATAAAGCCCCCAAACTCTGGAATGATCTTCCAGAAACTGTTCGGGACTCAGACACAGTCTCAATCTTTAAGACTAGGCTGAAAACTCACTGTTCAGTTTAGCTTTTGGTAGGTAATGTTCCCCCTAGATAAAGGCAGCAGATCCAGGGGTCCATGGACACAGGGAATTATAGTAAACTGAGACGCTGGTGCTGTCGTCCAGCTGCTCGCACGCAGTCACTCAGGTTTGTGGACGGTGGAGCGGAGGGATGCCTAACTGTCTCAGAGTGCTGCCGTGTCTGTGTGTCCTTCTGGTTCTCTCCTGTTAGTTAAGCTGTCATAGTCAGATCTGCCGGAGTCGTTAGCCACACTCTGGGAATGTTCACATTCCTTGTTTATGTATAAACATACAGAATAAAACTAATTCCCTCTCCCTGCCTTTTTTCTGAGTATACGACTGCCCACCTGTCCGGCCGGACACTGATGTACAACTGACTGTCGAGCCCTCCTGCTGCCCACTTCAGACCAGCTGCCCACGCCCCAGCTGCCAACACCTGCCTTGGACTAGCTGCCCACCCTACACAGATGTGTTCATAGACTCCCAGCTATTACTACTACTAATACTACTGCTATTAATATTAGTGGTATAATAACTCTGTAGGTAGTCTGACCAGAGGAGCACAGGCCCCCCCCCTTGTGAGCCTTGGTTCCTCCCAAGGTTTCCTTCCTCAACTCTGAGGCAGGTTCTCTTTGTCACCGTCGCCCCTGGCCTGCTCACCTGGTGGTTTTACATTCTTGGTAAAACTTTGTCTTTACTGTAATTCTGTGAAGCTGCTTTGTGACAACATCAGTTGTAAAAAGCGCTACAAATAAATTTGAGTTGATTGATTTGAAACAAACAAAGAAATCTGTCTAAACATCATTTGTACAGAGAGCTTCATAATAAACTCTCCCACGTCACATGGAGTCTAGTGAAGCCTTAAACGTCTGCAGTAATTGTCATAATTTTGCTATTGTTTTTTTTTTTTTAGCAATTTACTGTAATTTCATAGTTAATTACGTAGTTTTGTATGTGGGCTGGAGGTTAGGGAACCAGCCCTGTGACCGGAAGGTTGCCGGTTCGATCCATGACTGATCCACAGTCCATGACTGAAGTACCCTTGAGCAAGACACCTAACCCCCAATTGCTCCCCAGGCACTGTGGATAGTAATGTGGTATGGGTCGAAGTTTAGAATCGGCACTTTCCACACATAATTTCTATACTTGTTTCAACTGTAACTGAGTTACAAGTCAGAAATAATTCAACAAAATGTACGCAGAAGCGTTTTAAGGTAGAAATGCCATATAAGCTTATATACGTCCACATTGTAGCTCTTTGAAATTGTTGCCTCCTTGGCTGAGAGTGATCCGCCACCCAAATATACCCAGCTAAGAGCAGCTCTGCTGTCAGAAAACGGGGTTTCTGATAAAGTGGCCAGTGTGCATGTTTCGACCTTTTATACAGCTCTTCATCATCAAACCTAAACACACTGCCCAATCTCCACATTCCATCTGGATATTAGTGGTAAACCATGGAAAATCTGTCCGCGTCTGGAGTTCTGATCCAGACAAATCCATCGAATCAAAGCAGACATTGTCATTTATGACATGACCTGAGTAAACACTTTTACATCGCCAGTAAAAGCCGCATTAACTCAGCCAGCTACACGCAAACACGTCCGCGATAACATCATATAAAGCCATTTTAGAGGCTTTTCCGCTTTCCATTGCTGAAGCATTGATGGGTCCCGGAGCTTTCCAAACAGACACCCGCCTCTCTGTCCCAGGTGCAGGTGTTCTTCAGAGCTGAAAATTAGAGCATTATGTGTAAATCTCACCTGCACAGCTCAGGATGGAGGAAGCAGCTCATCTTTTATGAAAGGGAGGGAGAGAGAGAGAGAGAGAGAGAGAGAAAGAGAGAGATCATCATCAACAAAACCAAGTGCCCTCAATAACACAAGCTTTATTCCAGCTTCCCAAACAGAGAACACTTCAAACACACAACAATACTCGACAAACGGCAAAACAGCAGCCGCACCTTTATTGCTTAAACAGCATAATTAACTTCTGACACACAAAAGCCCAAACACGAGGCTCAATTTCCAAAACCGCGCATCATCCAAAACACCACAAAACACACTTGTAATAGAACACATTACAAACAAACTGCACACCCAAAAAGACACATCACCTGCAAATATTGCCTTTGAAGCAATGTCACTAAAACCAACCCTGTTATGATCACATCCTCAGTGAAACAGCGTGGAGGTGCTGAGAAGCGCTGAGATGGAGATAAACAATATTGTAAATTATGAATATAAATACACACTACAACATGTACAGCGACAAATATTCCATCCATCCATCTTTTAAGCCGCTTCTCCGTCAGGGTCGTTGGAGCCTATCCCAGTAGTCTTTGGGCGGAAGGCAGGATACACTCTGGACAGGTCGCCAGTCCATCGCAGGGCAGACAGACAGACACAGACAGTCACTCACACCCAGGGGCAATTTAGCATGACTGCATGTCTTTGGACTGTGGGAGGAAACCGGAGAACCCGGAGGAAACCCACACAGACACGGGGAGAACATGCAGATTCCACACAGAGAGGACCCTGGTTGCTTGGCCGGGGAATCGAACCCTGGCCCTCCTCGCTGTGAGGCGACAGCGCTACCCACCACACCACCGTGCCGCGACAAATATTCATTGTTGATAAACCTTAGCAAATACATCGTTACTGTCATGAATGAGCGATTTTGCTCCAAAATCCATTATCGACCCCTTTCAAGATCATGATGTACATTGTTGGGAAAACAACACATAGCAATGACTGTATGGCATCTGATATTCATTTTGCATATGTATACAAATGAATATGCAGCATCAAAGCCAATTATTCTTGAATATAGTTGCAGATCATTTTAAGAGGTTACTTTGTAAAAATAAGTATAAATGAACAATGCAAGTCTTTGTTTGGCCATTTCTAAAGCTTTCCTTGAGGAAATCGGGTACTTATAGTTACTGTCCAATGTCCAATTTATCTAATCAGTCCCTCATTAGGTTAAATCAAGTGCTGCTGATGGTATTGATCAAATCTCGACGTTGGCTGGAGCACAGAGAGAAGATATGAACCAAACCTGCGTTCTTCTGTTTTCTTCTAAGCAAACTATCAATAACTTTACAGACAAACGACACATTATTGTTGTTTTTTTGTGTTTGCTCTGTTTGAGTTTGTATTTTTTGAATTTATTTTAATGTTAAATAGACTGATAGTTCTAAACCTTGCCAGTCGTTAAATATCCATTGAAATTGTTTGTTACTTTTCCCTGAAAAGATATTTCTGGAGATACGAGGTTTTGTTGTAACAGCATTAATATGTAGTGGAAAAGTGAGAACTTGCCATGAAAAGTTTAGACACAGTTTTCTAACATATTTGGATGTGCAGGTATCTGGTGATGTACAGAGATAAAAGTTAACAATCGACAATGTTTTTTTGTCGTCCTTTTTTTCCTTGGCTTTCCTTGGAAAAAATAAGCGCACCCTTACATACATCACATGTCGAAGTCCAGTGCACCCGATCAGGTGCTGGTGAACTCGATTAGTGAATATCTTGGAGGATCGTGTCTTATCGAAACCTTAGCTATGTGGTGTGATCTGTATTGTAGTGTGTGATATCATCTTGCCTAGTTTAATAAAAGCTCTCCAAGGCCTTCAGACAGAAGGTTGTATATCCATGTGAGTCTGGAAAGGGGTTTAAAATAAAATTAAAATATAAATCACCAATCATTCCACTGTTTCGAGATCATCTAAGATATAAAACCATTGTCAACGTGTCCAGGCCAGGGCGCCCCAATAAATTTAACTCAATCGCTGACCGTAAGATGCTAAAAGAATAATCCAACATTTTATCACAGGATATGTGGGTAAGTGCCTGCATCTACCATCAGACTGCATAGACCTTTGCAGTTGAGCAAGAACATTGGGGCAATGCTAAAGTTTGCTTATAAATATTAGGCAAAGACAGATAATGATTTACTGCGTGAAACTAAGTTAAACGTCCTCTTGAGACACTCACAATTGATCTGTTATTGATAACGTGTCAATTTTCCTGATGGTATATTCTCTGAATGGCAGGTATCTTTTCCAGACCAAAGAGAAATGCTAAAATCATAACAGCACAGATCTGTATCTGTGATGATACTGGCCGTCAGCAAGAGACACTAAAACTCCCAGCAGTCCAAAAGAGCCATAAGCCTGTCCATCCTCTACAGCTGTCCATCTCTGCCAGCGTGCTTTCACACCCATGTTAGGGTTTTGTCGGACAGTATGACTGCAGCCACAGCAAGAACTG
This sequence comes from Pygocentrus nattereri, assembly GCF_015220715.1. NCBI lineage: Eukaryota > Metazoa > Chordata > Actinopteri > Characiformes > Serrasalmidae > Pygocentrus > Pygocentrus nattereri. The sequence continues at coordinate 30,684,019 of NC_051235.1, forward strand.
CTCAGAAAAAAAAACAAATCACTACAGGACACCATATTCACTCTGGCCAAAGATACACCCAGACAATATAATATTAACCACACTTCATTTACTAAAATTAATGCCAAAGTTTCTTTTTCACAAAATGTTTTTTAGGATGGCAAATATAAGACAATCCACTTGTGTAGAGAATGAGTAAGTCAAAGGAAGATAAGTAAAAAAAGTATCTCTAAAACTGGAGTTAAAAAACTGATTAAAGTCTACAGAGAAAATGTGGCTCCTAACAACCACCTGGAAGACCTGTTAGACCCCAAAACTGCCCCCATCAGGTAAACAGGACTGAAAGCTTTGATCTCTGAGAGAGAGGAGAAGATCAAGCTGCTTCAGATCTGAAAACATCCACAGGTGTTTCTGTCCATCCTTCCACTGGGAGAAGACCACTCAGCGCCGTGGGTCTGAAAGGACGTGTAGCTGATCAAGAAGAACCTCACTGAGAAAAGGAGACGGACACACCGAACAAAGAAGCTGGACGATGGACTGACCACCCCAGAGTCCAGACCTCAGCACCACTGAATGGGTTTGATTAGTTCAGAAAATAAGCAGCTTCTATGACTGAACTTTGGAGGCGTGTCTGCAGGTTCTTTGAGGAGCTGAAAGTGAGGCTCCTGGAAAGAGTGGAAGCTGGAATGAAGGGAAAGAGTGACACAGTAAATAATCAAACATCTGATGTTATATTTAATCGGTGTACTCGTCTGTTACGTACATGCTTCCTGCTTTTTATACTGTGCAAGTGTTTCTGGTAAAATGGCCATTAAGTGTGGGCAGGTTTTTCTTCTCAGTAGGTTATGTTTCAAAAATGGTCAGAGGCCACTGAACCTCTTTCCTTTACCAGTTCATTTCTCAAGAGTCCTGCGGTATGAACATATGTAATTCTGATTTATGCCTCTATAACACTGAGTGGTTTGCTGCTACGTGTCCAGCACACTAAGCAACAGATTTGGGGTCAATTCCATTCCAGTTGATTCAATTCAATTTCAATTCTCTCGTTTAAGTGAAACTCAGCTCACAAGTGAAATTCATCAGCAAAGTTAGTGCACTGCATGAATTCAACTCAGACGCTGGATTGAGAGAGCTGACCTTAGATGGATGAGGTGAACATTATGTTCTTTTAACAATACAGATTTATTTGGAACATAATATGTTTGTCAGTCTGTACGAGTCACGTCTATACAAAATGTTCTAAACAGGAATCTGGGTGGTGATGCATCTCAGATATTCCTCAAGGTGTGTAGAATATTGGAAGCTGTAAGGTCTTGCTGTCAGAGTTCGGCAGATTTGGCAGATATTGACGTATTGCCAGAGTTACGGGTTCGTCACCAGCGTTTGGCTTTATACACTGTGAGAAACAAGGGTTCTGTGTAGGTATATTTCTGGTTCATTAAAGATCAAACAGTCTAGATGTTCCCTCAAAGGTTCTACAGTGGTTCTAAGGTCTGATTGTGGAGCTTAAATCAGTTCCTCCAGGTGAAAAGTTGGTATTTGTTCCCTTTCATAACCGAATGTTTTAAAACAGAGCAGTAGAATAAAAGCCTGGAGGCGAGGCGAGGCGGGGTGTGTGGAGTCAGTCCAGCTTAGAACACATCATCTCAGTGGATTATGGCTCAGGTATGTTCCCTGACTGAAGGCACTGAGATGGAGCCTTGAGGGAACCACCCCAGTGATAAGAGGGGAACTGTCCCAGTGACAGTTTAGTACATTTATCTCTGAGGGTATAGGGCTAAATAAGGGCAAAATAATGGACTCCTAAAATGTTTTCTACAAGACTAAAATGTACAATTGCCTACACAAATGAAAGTGCCCTGGAAAAATGTGTAATTTACCATAGTTATAGAATAACCTACAAATAATAAACAGCTACTGGCTTTATAAGGCTTAATAAGGGCATTAAGCCCTTACCCAACACTTAACCCTCACTCTGGCCCTAATCCTGACCCTGACCTTAACCTTAAACTCAAAACCTATTCCTAACCCTCACCTGGCCCTAATCCTAATCCTAACATTAACGTTAACTTCAACGTAAAACCTAATCCTAACCCTCATCCTGGCCCTAATAGTAAACCTAAACTTACCCTCAACCCAAAACCTAATCCAAACCCTCACCCTAATCCTAATCCTAATCCTAACCCTAACCCAAGCCTCAACCCAAAACACAATCCCAACCCTCAACTGGCCCTAATACTAAACCTAAACTTAACCTCAACCCAAAACACAATCCTAACCCTCACCCTGGCCCTAATCCTAATCCTAACCTTAACCTCAACCTAAAACCTAATCCTAACCCTCACCCTGGCCCTAATCCCGAACCTGACTTTAAATCTTAACCCAAAACCTAATCCTAACACTCACCTGGCCCTAATACTAAACCTAAACTTAACCTCAACCCAAAACACAATCCCAACCCTCATGTGGCCCTAATCCTAATCCTAACCTTAACCTCAACCTAAAACCTAATCCTAACACTCACCTGGCCCTAATCCTAAACCTAACCTTAACCTTAACCCAGTACCTAATCCTAACCCTCACCCTGGCCCTAATCCGACCCTGACTTTAACCTCAACCCAAAACCTAATCCTAACCCTCACCTGGCCCTAATCCTAATCCTAACCCTCATCCGTTGTTGACATGTTACTGCGAGTCTGTTTAGTGTTTAGTTTGAAAGGAGCACTGAGAATAAAGTGTCTCCTGATTTATTACTTGCTTTGTTTTTACCATCTTTGTGTATTTTATTTCAGCTGGTGCTGCTGTTCCTTTTTCTATGTCTATATATTTGTCTTGTTCCCGTCTGTAGAGGATTCTTTACTATATATCTGAGCTTTTTACGCGTCAAACCTTCGAATATTAATGCTTAGCAGCCACTAAGGTAATAGCCTACTTTATATCTCACTCATTCTGTCACTGAACTTCAAGAAAACATCTTAATCTCCTCTTCTGTAAAATTAAGCGGAGAAAATAAATCTAGCCTTGCAGATCCGGAAAACAACGGGATACAGAAGAACGGCAGTGGAATAAGCAGCCGTTTGACCAGCTGTTAGCGTTAGCTGGCTTGTTAACAGAGCTATATCAATCTAGAGATAGTGGGGGTGGGGCTGCCCGGAGGGTTGGGAGGGGGGGGTGGTGATGGGGGTCTCTTTTTCAACTGCCCAATAAATCATCAGTTTCATTTTCTTGAGCGCTGATCCGGTGAAGTCAATGGTTTGAAAGTGTCATTTGACGTGATCATGTGATGCGTTATGACCATTTTGATTGGCTGTTTCATTAACTTGCCATTAAAGTTGCATAACATTTCCACAGTGTAAAGCCAGCCTTAATCATAATCACTGACCATTTTGTGCATCTTATCATATTATATTCACCCGGAAAAGGCTGGCATGCCCATTCCCGGTAAGGGGAAGGGACCTGCACCGGGTGGGAGAGCTGAACCTCCTGTTCTCCAGGGTATATTTTGGTTTGTCCATATGAATTTAACCGACTAAATCATAAGGTAAATTATTCAGTAACAGCATGAAATAAATGCACATTTTTATTTTATTTATTTATTTATTTATTTTCGTAAAAGCCCCTTTTATGAGCAGAACGTGTGTTTTATGATCTCCACATATCACTACACGCTTACAATTTACTGCTGAAGGCCAAAAATCTCCGCCGCTCTTTGTGTTATTCTCTAAAAGTGATGTTTCCAGAGCAGATCACTGAAGAGACGCCGTCTGTTTATAGTTTAGAGCCCAGATTTGGGGAAAAACGGGTCGACTTTCAGTAGAAAAACAAAGTTCAGCTTCTTTTATTATAAGGGTTTAAAATGACGTCCCCGTCTATTAGACTGGAGAGAAGAGCTACAGCCTCACACGACGCCCAGCTTCTGAATGGAGCTTATGGAATATGAACGTTATGAAGAACATGATGAAGAGCGTTTTGGAACCACCGGTGGTCTCAAGGAGTTTAAGAGGTTAAGTATCTTGGGGTCTTGTTCACGAGTGATGGGAAGAGAGATGGTGAGATCGGTCGTAGGCTGGGACAGGCGGCAGCAGTTGTGTGGTCACTGTGCCAGACTTTAGTGGCGAAGAGCTGTTTACCAGTCAGTCAATATGCCAACCCTCACCTATGGTCATGAGCTGTGGGTAAAGCCCAAAAGAATGAGATCACGAATTGATGAGCTTTCTTTGCAGGGTGGCAGTTACACTATACTTGTTAGGGTGAGGAGCTCGGTCATCCGGGAGAAGCTAGTTGGGTCGTCCTAGGATCCTCTGGAAGGATTATATCTCCAAGTTGGCCTGGGAGAGGCTAGGGGTCACCCAGAATGAGCTGGAGGACGTTGTTGGAGACAGAGTCGTCTGGGATTCTCTGGCCTCCCAGCGGTGGCTACCACACCCTTTCTAGATTAAGTGGGTAATGATAAAGAATGAATGATTGAATCATATATGTTTTGAAAAAGCAGTAAACCCATGGTGGAACCATGTTAAAGCACAGCCTTTATTTTTACATATTTACATGCACGGCGGCACAGTGGCGCAGTGGGTAGCGCTATCGCCTCACAGCGAGGAGGGCCTGGGTTCGATTCCGTGACCGGGTGACCGGGTCCTCTCTGTGTGAAGTTTGCATGTTCTCCTTGTATCTGTGTGGGGTTCGTCTGGTTTCCTCCCGCAGTCCAAAGACATGCAGTCAGGCTGACTGGACATGCTAAAATGCTCCTGGGTGTGAGTGACTGTCTGTCTGTCTGCCCTGCGATGGACTGGCGACCTGTCCAGGGTGTATCCTGCCTTCCGTCTGACGACTGCAGGGATAGGCACGCCCCTGACAGAGAAGCGGCTTGGAAAATGGATGGATGGATACTTACATACATGCTTTTGCATCCCATTTTCCTTCCCGATGCACATGAAGTCTGGAGGTGCTTGTTTTAAAAGTTTCCAGCAGATGATTCACTGGACAAACGTAATGAATGTTTAATTCCTGCTCCCCCAGTGGGAGCGCATGGGCAGCTCCTTAATCAAATAGAAGTGAGTGATGTGACACACAAAAAAGAGGGGAATATGGTAGCAGGCTTGTGAAAGTCTATAAAGTCTATTTTCTCTGCCGATCTGTGGCTCCTCTCTCTCTCTCCGCCAGCCTGTGTCAGAGCAGGCGAAGCCTGTTTGGCTGAAAATGAAAGGGCCCCTGATATTTGTGCTAGGAGATGGATTTCTGAGCAGTTGCAGCAGACGCTGAATGCTAAAGCGGAGAAGCGCCGCATTTTCCAATCATCTTGCCGAGGCCATTCAGCATCTGATCAGCGGGTGCCCCCGGCGCATGGTGGAAGCAATCCCCCATACCTGCGAATCACATGGCCAGCTGGCACCCCTAGCCTTCACACGCCGCCTCCAACAGGCTCCGGATGCAGAACAGCATCTGCCAGCGTGCACATATGCAGTCTAGAATAGTTCTGCAGATGAAGCAGGCAGTCTTTAAGCTTTGATAAATAATCTTTTTAGCTAAAACAACCACTGTGAGGCTGCATTCGAGCCCAAATTCCTCCCATTCGTCTTATGCACACCGATGTGACCCATTTAAACAGATTAAACATTTATTTAATTTGATTTAAATTTATAGTACTGTTTCGTACAAATGTGTTCTTTTTTAACAGGGGGGATAACACTTTATTAGATAGTTAGAGAGGAGAACAGGGGGCTACAAATTGTGTAAACTTTCGTTTGCCAGTGCGTTTATATCCTAAAGGGCCCATATCCTATATTTTTCTTATCATCCCACCCTCAGAGGCCCACTTCTGATGTCAGTGTGGTGCCAAAAGCAATCCTATTTAATTTGTATATGACCACTTTCCAACAGTCAGTTTTTTTATGACTTGCACCCTAAACACAATAATTATATACACTATATGGCCAAAAGAATGTGGACACCTGACTGCCATATCTATCTGAGCTTGTTGGAGATTCCATTCCAAAACCATGTGCATCAATATGGAGTCACCCCACTTTGTGGCCAATTCCACCCTTCCATGAAGGCATTCCACAAGGTTTTGCAGTGTGTCTGTGGGAATGTGTGTCCATTCAGTCAAAAGAGCATTTGTGAGGTCAGGCAGTGATGTTAGACGAGAGGGTCTGGCTCACAAACAGCATTCCAGTTCATCCCAAAGGTGTCCAGTGAGGTTGAGGTCAGGCCACTGGAGTTCCTCCACACCAAACTGGTCAGTCCATGTCTTTATGGAGGTGCCTTGTGCACAGGGGTTCAGTCATTGGGGAACAGGAACAGCTCTTGCCCAAACTGCTGACACAAAGCTGGAAGCTTTTAGTTGTGTAACATTCCTTTGTGTGTCTGTAGCACTAATATCACACTTCACTGGAACTAAGGGCCCTCAAAAAGAGCTCCAGCCCATTATCCCTCCTCCACCAAACTTTACTGTTGCTACTATGCATTCCAGTAAATAGTGTTCTTCTGGTGTCCACTAAACGCAGATTCATCCACCAGACTACCAGATGGTCTCCAGAGAATTCTAGACTCCACTGGTGGTGCTTTACACCACTTCAGCCCATGCTTGGCATTGCACATAGTGGTCTTAGGCTTGTGTGCAGCTGCTCAGCCATGGAAACCCATTTCATAAATCTCCTGATGAACAAGTCTTGTGCTGACGTTGCTTCTTGAGGCAGTTTTGAACTCTGTAATGAGTGTTGCAACAGAAGATGCACAATTTTTATGTACTATGCACTTCAGCACTTGGTGGCCCTGCTCTGTAAGTTTCCGTGGTCTGCCACTTCACGGCTGAGCTTTTGTTGTTCCTAAATGCGTCCATTTCACAATAATAGCACTTACAGTTGACTAGGGTGGATCTAGCCGTGCAGAAATTTCACAAACGGCCTTGTAACAAAGGTAGAATACTGTTCATTATTGAAGTGCCACATTTAATGTCACTGAGTTCTTCAGTACAGTCCATTCAACTGCCAGCATCTGTCTATAAATACTCCACGAAAAAGGGTCAAATCTTAAATATATAACTCATTTTGATGAGCAATTTGTTAAGAATTTCAAGACCCGTTGTATGTGAATGAGCTCTGAATGAGTTCTGATTTGCTGCCTTTTGTTGGCTTATTGGCTGCAATCCTGTATGAAACACTCCTTATAACTTCAGCACGAGTGAACAGAGTTAAACGACCACAGGCTCAATAGGTGGGTATACGCAAATGTTGGTTTTCATGACATCACAAAAACAGCAAATTCAATGCAAGGCTGCTTTTTCATACATGCAAATATTAACATAACACTGTTTTTTTTATTAAGTATTATCAGTGCTATTATACTACACCATTAATGTATAGTTAAAAAAGTGTTGATCATGCAATTGTCTATAATATAGACTGTTCAAAAAGCTACACAGTCCTTTGTAAGAGAGAAAAGAGGTGTAAACCATGACATTGTCTCTGGCTGGTGGGTTTAAATGGCAGAAACCCTCTCAGAATTCATTCTAGACATACAAACTGGGATTTTTACATAGAATCAAAGTAGACAGCATAATTAGCTGCTTAGCTATGCTTGGACTCTTGACATTAGACATGTGTGCACAGTGAGTGGCTCATAATATCCACTGTGCTTTGGGGTTTGATATGATGTACACGTGTTAATAATCCAACGTTTAGTAGATCCATGTCGGCTTCTTTAAGCAATATTGTGCTCTAATGTTTTGCCAGTTACAGAGCAGTGGAGGTAAATGGCTACAAGTCCGACCACGCGAGCCTAATTAGGGTTCGTTAGTCATAGTGCTGAAGTGGCGTTTTTTTCCAAATATCTGATTTTGCTTTAGAGCTCATGTTCTGTATAGGTGTTATTGTCAAGGGAGCAACTGAATAAGGTTTCATTGTATGGTAAACAGCCTTTGCTGCTATAGGGACAATTATTTCAACTAATGAAGCAGTAACTAGGGTGAATTAAGCATTTTCCAGAACACTTTCAACTGCATAATATACCACATATATCATTATCTTGCACTTACCTGAGCATTGGGCCTACATGGAATGCACTCTAATGAAACTGCAATGAAATACCTGAACAGGAACGAAGCTTCTTTCTCTTCTCTTCAAAGTACTAGTGTTTTCTTTTGCTCCATATCAGTACTGGAACAGTGATTGCCATTTAAATAGAGACGAAATTACCCCCATTCTGAGGTGAGAACGTAGGTTTTTCCAAGTTAACTGTCACGATTGGCCCCTCCCAGCCCCCCATGTGCTTTTGTTTTGTTTTGGTTGTGTCCATGTGCTTTCTTTGTTTTGTACTCTGGTGTTTAAGATCGTTCTTCCGGCCCTCGTTGTGTGTTTTTCCTGTTTTCCTTTTTGTTATGTCTGTCCCTCTATCTATCCGTGTTGGCCCTCTGACCCTGGACCGTTTTGACCCTGACTCTGGATAAATCTCGCTTCTCTCAGCATGTGTGTCCACCTCATCACCGCTCCCACACGTTACAATAACTTTAACACCTAAGAAAGTAGTAATTTATCCTAATTATTGTTAAGTTACAGTAGTAATGAGCAGCCAGTTATTTATCAGCGTCTGGCTTGACAAGGATCAATATGAGTCTTGCAAGTGCTCTAGAAAATGTTCAATTCATGCAAGTAGTTAATGACTGAAGTTGTATTGAGCAGCCGGTTCATTCACAGCTACTAAAAAGGCAGTAAAACCTCAGTGTTAGTATAATGCGCTTATTAAGGCTTGAAAAGGGCATTATACTGCCCCCCCCCCATACTAAGGTGTTAGTTGTTGCCCCCTGCACTAACAATACTAATTCATGTTTGCTTCTCTTTGATATTTCCTTGTAAGACATTCTTGCAATGACTGTTAACTTTGTATGGTGCAGTTTAGTAAACACTTTAATTTAATTTATGCTAATTTATGTGGTTGGATGGTGTCATGGGTAACACCTCTGCCTTCTACACTGGGGTTCGGTTCAATCCCCGGCTAGACAAGCACCCTGCACTATACCAATAAGGGTCCTTGGGCAAGACTCCTAACACCGCCTTCGCCTACCTGTGTAAAATGATCAAATTGTAAGCCGCTCTGGATAAGAGCGTCAGCCAAATGTAAATAGTGTCTATGTTGAGTTTTAGCTTGGTCGCTGTCCATTGAGTTGGTCAGCCTTGTCCTAGTTAAGTAAGTTGTATGAAATTGGGTTTTATCATCAATGTTAACACACAAAGGTAATCAGAGGGTCGAGTCTGCAGCGCCTTTAGCTCATTATGCTATTAGTGAACTGTGATGCCGGAAACAGGTGCCTAAAAACCATAGCAATGGATGCTGAAGCAGAAGATTGGACCCTGTTGGGCTTCATCCTAAAATCAGGACAGTATTTAGGAGGTTTAGTCTAGTCAGGATGTTTGTGTGACAGTCTTTTCTTAATGATGGTAATGATGAGATTATCAAGTTAGGACCGTTATTCCTGTAATAGCTATCGTCCGAAATTCAGTCCCTAACTAACATCGTTATGGTGACTAAGTAAAAGGCTTTCAGACTTAAGACTTTCCTCTAACACGACTCCAGAACTATCCGATTTTAGTAGGTGTGCTGTGTAGCTCTTTCCCGTCAGACAGCGCTCACACGGATTGTTCTAAACCTCTTAAAAGGCACTGCTCTTAAAACAGAGCTCCCTGACCCCCCTTTTCTATGTTCTATACCCCAATAATCATAATAACTTCATTTTTAGAGCGCTTTTCATACCAGTGGCAGCTCAAAGTGCTTTACGGACAGGTGATAAAGCCTGCAGGATTAGAAGATGTAGTATGAACTAGACTCATATAAAGCAATGACATCAGTCAAATAGAAATAAATAAATAAATGTTAAAAGAAAGAGGTCAAGTTTTAACGCTGAACTAAAGAGCCGCTTTTTTTCCGAGCTCCACCGTTTAGAAATTCGAGTTTCTATATTTTAAGGAAGGCGTTTGCTGAAGATCATTATCCGCAGGTCTAAGTTCATACACAGACAGACTTTCTCTCCGTGTTTTAAGGTCATTTCGAGCTTTAAAAATGACTCACAGGGCTTTAAGTCCTGTCCCAAAATGTTCCAGTAATCAGGGGAGTTTGCATGACTTAACCCCTTAAAATGCCAGGTTTATTACACACTGTGGTGAAGGCCACAGGGTCAACCAGGAGCAGGCACGGCAGACTCATGGGAGGTGCGCACCCCAGTTAAGAAAAAGGTCTGTTTATGTTGTTGCTGTTGGTGTTTGTTAATTAAAAGTGTGTGACGTGTTGGTTATGATGTTCTGTGTCGGGGAGTGGGTTAGGTTGGGGGTTTTGCATGGGGGGGGGGGGGGGATGGGGGGGGGGGTTGGCGTCAGGGTGAAGCTGATGGCTATTGTTGGGTTCACTTGAACCTTCTTTTGACCACTATTACAGTACTAAGGCAAACTGAGCAGTGAGCTGCTGTTGTAGAAGTGTAGTCAAACTTTGAGCCCACCAGTGGGCCCTGAACATTGGGGGTACAATAATATGTAAGTGTTTTGGTCACTAATGCTCACTCGCTGTCCAAACCCAAACCTGAAAGTTAAATACTGGACAACTGTAGGTTACAGTGGATTGATTGGGTGGAATGAGGAATATGTGATCCTAATCGTCCAACCGTCGAACAGCAAACAGATGGGCTTTGGCTCACAGGCTGTTATCCAGTGTAAAACAATATGTTACCAGTTCAAAACTAGTCTGGTTACGTCGTGGTCAGTGTAGCTGGTCACACGAACGCAGCGCAGACTGAATTCACGATGGAGCTCGATGCTAAGCGATGGACAGCAGTGCATTCTGGGAGAGCGGTGCTAATGGAGTGTCTGTGCGATGGGAGTAAACAGATGTACACGCTGACTCTACACCTAACAGGCATATGGGTAAAGTCACAGAGTCACAGGGTGACATTAATAACTCCTCCACACCGAAAACACCCGCAGAACCAAACCTGCCGCACCGCTGACCCTCGGCTGAGAGGGAGAGAGAGAGAGAGAGAGAGAGAGAGAGAGAGAGAGAGAGAGAGAGAATTAAGAGAGAAAAGAACATAGAGAAAGAGAGAGACAGACAGAGAGAGAGAGAGAGAGAGAGAGAGAGGATACAGAGAGAGAGAGAGAGAGAGAGAGAGAGAGAGAGAGAGAGAGAGAGAGAGAGGATACAGAGACAGAGAGAGAGAGACAGAGAGAGAGAGAGAGAGAGAGAGAGAGAGAGAGGATAGAGAGACAGAGAATTAAGAGAGAAAAGAACATAGAGAGAGAAAGAGAACAGAGAGAGAGAGAGAGACAGAGAGAGAGAGAGAGACAGAGAATTAAGAGAGAAAAGAACATAGAGAGAGAAAGAGAACAGAGAGAGAGAGAGAGACAGAGAGAGAGAGAGAGACAGAGAATTAAGAGAGAAAAGAACATAGAGAGAGAAAGAGAACAGAGAGAGAGAGAGAGACAGAGAGAGAGAGAGAGAGACAGAGAATTAAGAGAGAAAAGAACATAGAGAGAGAAAGAGAACAGAGAGAGAGAGAGAGAGAGAGAGAGAGAGAGAGAGAGAGGATAGAGAGACAGAGAATTAAGAGAGAAAAGAACATAGAGAGAGAGAGAGAGAGAGAGAGAGAGAGAGAGGGGAAGAAGACAGCATGGGAGAGACAGATTAGAGAGAGAAAGAGAACAGAGAGAGAGAGAGAGAGAGAGAGAGAGAGAGAGAGTGAGAGAGGATAGAGAGACAGAGAATTAAGAGAGAAAAGAACATAGAGAGAGAGAGAGGGAGAGAGAGGGGAAGAAGACAGCATGGGAGAGACAGATTAGAGAGAGAAAGAGAGATACAGAGGGAATAGAAAGAGGAATAAAAAGCTAAGAAAAAAAGATGAAAAGTATAAATGAAAAAAAGAAGACAGCATGGTACAGACATAGAGAGAGAACGAGAGAGAGAGAGAGAGAGAGAGAGAGAGAGAAGCTTGTAACAATAGAACCCTATAGAACACATTCTCCATCATTCTGTAGATCCATTTCACCAAGCACAGAACCATACAATATATGGAGCTAAAGGTTCGGAATAGAACAGCTAAAGAACCCTTGAAGAACCATCTTTTTTAAGTGTCCTAGAGAATAGAGATTAGAGATGAGGGGAAGGTCAAGTGTTTGGGGGGCTAGTATGACTGATCTGTGATTTAAAGACTTCGTGCATTGAAGGCCTTTGTTCTACAGTCTTCAAAGTCCTTCAAGGGTTCCTTAGTAAAGACAATGGTTCTGTATAGAACCACGGACACTCCACGAACCATCTGTGTGCTTTACAGGGTTCTCTGTTTGGGTGCTGTTATAGCCGATCTGTGGTTTTTAGAGTTTGTGTGCTGAAGCTCCAGGTCTTCTCGTTCCTGCTAGCTTATTTGTGAAGAATGCATTTTGCATTAAACCGTTAGACGACATAATGGTTGACCTGCCTCCCTGCTAATGCAGTTCAAAGCTAATTTTCACTTAGCGTGGCAGAACGTCCTGGAGGGGAACGAAGCCGCGCGGACCCCGCGCTGCTTTATGGTGTGTGCAGGCTCCATTACGTTAGGCCTTATTACGAAAACATTAAATAGTTACGGTGAACTTATTTAAACTTCTGTAAACTAATCCTCATGGCGGGAATGAATTCTAACGACTGATGAAGCATACTTCTCTCGCTAAGTGCACTTTCTTGGAGTGCATTCAACTGCATCTTGATTAACAATTGTAATCAATCCATAACCCCCCCCCCCAACCCCCCTGCTCCCCCACAAAACACAGGCTCTCTGTCTAACTCCCTACAACATGCAGTGATTTGGGGTCTATAAATATCAGTTAAAACTCAATAGGAGCTTTACTATAGTGGCTTTACAGCATGTTGTCATTTCACCCCTCATCGCTCAAATGTCAAGAAGTAGTGCATCTTGATGAACTATGTAGAAACACAGGTCGTCTGGCTTCCCACGCATATGAACTTGAGTGACATCCCATCCTTCATCCATAGGGTTTAATATGATGGCAGCTCACCCTTTGCAGCTACAACAGCTTCAGCTCTTCTGGGAAGGCTTTCCACAAGGGTTAGGATTGTGTTTATGGGAATTTTTGGCCGTTCTTCCAGAAGAGCATTCGTGAGGTCAGAAACTGATGTTGGACGGGAAGGCCTGGCCCACAGTCTCCGCTCTAATTCATCCCAGAGGTGTTCTATCAGGTTGAGGTCAGAACTTGAACCGTGTGCTGCACTGGGTCGGTATGACCAACAGGTCAAAACCAGCTCTAAACAAAGTGACCGCTGGGCCCTGATTGGTGCTCTGGCTTTGCGCTTCTTTCGTTTTGACATGTTACGTTTTTATACACACAGAAACCAAAAGGAACGACAGATTTCTCAAAATGTAGGAGGAAAAAGTCGGATATTAGACTCTGAAATGTAGTGGAGTGAAAGGAAAAAGTCACCCAGAACAGAGAAACTTCAGTACAGATACACCAAAAATACTAAAGTACAGAAACTAATTACATTTACTCAGATACTCAGTTACTCAGTTACTGTCCACCACTGCTCCCAGTAATATGATGAGTGCTTAAATAGTTGCATCACTCAGAAGCCTTAAATCAGCACTTTCAGCAGAATGTCTCTGCTTATGCTTCAATGAGCTACGAGTGAGAAATAATTCGACTACATGTTTTTGTTATTGCCGGTTATAATCGTGGTTAAACAGAAGCCTCAAACACTCATCCAAGCTGGATCTACAGTCATGTGAACATTATATCGTCCCAGCTTGCTCGTTCAGTCATGTTTCCCTTTGATTTTCGGAGTGCTTTCTTCACATTCCTGCAAGCTCTCTCTAATCCGAAACTTCCACTCTGAGATTTTTGAAGAACCTTCCTTTGTATTCTACCTCTGTTTGCCAAAGATATGTTTGCATCCTTTCTTTGTACTATTTTAGGGATGGAACATAATCCCAAAGACAAACACCCTGCTGTTTTCAGCCCCGCATGCTGAAGCTCCGGACGAGACTTTGCATGAGCAAATATTTGAGAAATGGTGGGGTTTGTTTGGTGTCTACCTATTGATCCGCATTGCGAACAAATTCCCTCGGCCTGTCTGAAATGGTATGTTTCTGTAGTCCACCTAATCCATATTAAAGGAACGGTGGAGGTGGAGCACAGGGGTGTGTCCAAATCAAACTCCCAGTTTGATCAGAATGCCAACTATGCGGGAGCAGTATGATGACCCAAAACTGTTCTGCTATTTCTTATCAAACATACACACTCAGAAATAAAGGTTCTAGACTGTCTCTGGGGCAGCCCACCTCTTATCACTGGGGCGGGACCCTCAAAGCTCCATCTCAGTACCTTCAGTCAGGGAACATAACTGAACCATAACCCACTGAAATGATCTGTTCTAAGCTGGACTGACTCCACACACCCCGCCTCGCCTCGCCTCCAGGCTTTTACTCTACTGCTCTGTTTTAAAACATTCGGTTATGAAAAGGAACAAATACCAACTTTTCACCAGGAGGAACTGATTTAAGCTCCACAATCAGACCTTAGAACCACTGTAGAAGCTTTGAGGGAACATCTACATTGTTGTCTACCTTGATGAACGAAAAATGTACCTGCGCAGAACCGTGTACTATAAAATCTCTACATATTATACAAAGATGTAAGGACTGAAAGCTTAAACGGCTGCAGTGGATTCAGTTGATGGTCGGAATAAAATAATCAAACAAACAAGAATAACAATCATTTCAGATTTTTGCCTTTAGGGGGGTTTTAGCACTAAGCCAACACTAGTGGACATGGATTTTTGACAGTTAGATTACAAAGATATTTGAAGCTTGCAAAAAGTTCCATATCGCTGTTCTCAGAAGAAAACCTCATATCGCCAAAATTGTAAGTTTAGAAAAGAAGGAAAAAACTTATTTTACTTTCAATGTAAGTCAATGGAACCAGACTTTTTTCCAAGCAATTTTGGGCCATTTCATTCGGTCCATTCATCACGAAAGCTACACACAATGTAATGGGTAACATATTTTTTCAAATTATGTCAAAAATTGAAAAAAAATGGAGATATGAGGTTTTCTTCCAACAGAAGCGGTATATGTTTTATTCAAAGCTCATAATAGACGTTACTATATATTTGACCTGGTATGTATGAGTTTTTAATGGCATGTTCTAACAACCGGCTGAAACTTGTGGTCAGTGATGCATCTAGAACTTCCAGAAGGGCTTAACTGATATTTTACCCTAGACTTTGGTTCCATGATAAATAAAAGTGTGTTGGTTCCTCTTTATATATAATGTATGAGGCCTTCTGTCCAGCTACTGAAGTCCTGAGCAATGGGAGAGCTTACTCAGCTGTATCTACCAATCCAAGGACAATTGTTTGGCCATTTCAAGTTTTTAATCCTTATGTTTCCAGCCAAAACAATGAAATCAGAGTATTAATATAATGATTTAAATTTAAATGTTTAAATGCAACAACCACAGTGATTCTGTTAAATACAAATAAGCTAGAAATGACAGATGTGCATTTCTTTAGGTACCAGAGATCATTTGATCGCCTTTAAGGGGCTGAGAGGCTCAGAGGCATCACTGGCCATGTGGCAAGATCCAAGCTACTGCAAGAAACTTTCATTTTAACTAACAAAGATTAAGATTAAGTGACCCTTATTAGTCCCACAACGGGGAAATGTCACCTCTGCATTTAACCCATCCATGAAGTGAAACACCACATACACACTAGTGAACACACACACTAGGGGGCAGTGAGCACACTTGCCCGGAGCAGTGGGCAGTCCAATCCACAGCACCTGGGGAGCAATTGGGGGTTAGGTGTCTTGCTCAAGGACACCTCAGTCATGTACTGTTGGCTCTGGGGATCGAACCGGCAACCTTCCGGTCACGAGGCTGGATCCTGAACCTCCAGCCCACAACTTAGCATTACATAAATAAATTAGAAAACAATGAAACAAACAAACAAACATGTCCTCTGGATAGGATTGTGTGTTAATTATTAAATGAAAAAGGAGGAATTATTAGCAAAAGTAAATTTATTTACATTTACAGCGTTTAGCAGACGCTCTTATCCAGAGCGACTTACAGGAAGAGCTTCGTCTGTCTAGAGAAAGTCTCTCTGCTCGTTACCAGCAGGTTAGAGAGAGAAAGACGGTCCTGAGCTCAGATACTGATAGAAACACAGTCACAGTAGATACAGAGAGAGAAGGAGCAGAGCTGAACACAGAACAGTGCAATGTAATAAAATACAATAGTAAGCAGTGCAATACAATAAAGCACATAAGTGCAGTAAACCCTATAAAATAATGGTCTGATGGGCTAACATTGGCATTTTTTACCAATCTTACTGATTATCTTGATTATACTGCCATCACACTGGAGGAAGAGGTCACAGGCGAAGCCACGATGTCCAAAAGTTATGACTTCTGTAAGTTTTTAAGTTCCTGACGTGTCCATCACTGTCAGAGAATAAAATATAAAAAATAGAAAACAGTGCAATAGACCAAAATAAAATACTAAACAGTGCAATAGAATAAAACACAATAGAAAACAGTGCAATAGAATAAAACACAATAGAAAACAGTGCAATAGAATAAAACACAATAGTAAGCAGTGCAATACAATAAAGCCCATAAGTGCAGCAAACCGCATTACAATGCACTACAATACATCACAATAATGGTCTGATGGGCTAACATTGGCATTTTTTCCCAATCTTACTGATTATCCTGATTATACTGCCGTCACACTGGAGGAAGAGGTCACAGGCGAAGCCACAATGTCCAAAAGTTAGGACTTCTGTAAGTTTTTAAGTTCCTGACGTGTCCATCACTGTCAGAGCACACGGCGGCCTGTCAGTAATATTTAGAGAAGACAGGCTGAAAATTGGAATTTGCAGCAAACCTGTGACACGGCTAAGATGGCCAGTCAGTAGGCCTCAGTCAGGAGGCTAAATTAAGCACCTTGTCCAGTATGTGTCATAGAATACAGGCAATTGGGCCGATCATTATTCCATGGATAGCTAGAGAACTTTCTAGAATATGCTTTTAATTGGATACTCGCTTTGTAGATACACCCATATTTTTTGCACTAATTTATGACATTGTGATATAAATGAACACATGGATTTGTATGGCTGCACATTCTGGATCTCATTCAAATGAAAAATTCAAACATTCAAATCCAGCTGTGTGTTTAAAACGTCATAATTAAAGACATGAATGCGTATTTTCTTTCACATTTCTGTCTATAATGACTGGAATAAGGTTAGCATGGAAAGTCCCGGTGCTTTTAACATTTCATTGCCATAGTCTTAACCCTCTATGGCGTGATTTATTCATTACACATGATGTTTAAATGTGTTTTTGCTGTTTAAAGTGCCTTAGATAAGTGGGGTACTTAATAGTAACGTAAATAGCTGCCATAAGGCAACAATGCACAGTTGTACCATAGCACCATAAAATCTAAACAAACACACTATAAGGTGTAGTGTAGTGGTTGGTTAGTGTAGTGGGTAACACCTCTGCCTTCTACGCTGTAGACTGGGGTTCAATCCCCTGTTTGGACAAGCCCC
The DNA here is from genome assembly GCF_015220715.1 of Pygocentrus nattereri. Lineage (NCBI taxonomy): Eukaryota > Metazoa > Chordata > Actinopteri > Characiformes > Serrasalmidae > Pygocentrus > Pygocentrus nattereri. The sequence goes on from NC_051235.1 coordinate 30,701,584, forward strand.
CTACACTATACCAATAAGAGTCCTTGGGCAAGACTCCTAACACCACCTTGGCCTCCCTGTGTAAAATGATCAAATTGTAAGGCAAATGCCATAAATGTAAATAAAATCAGTTTTTTTCTCTAAAAACATTATTTTACTGAACAAAAGATCAAAGAAATCCAACTTATCTAACTTTATTCAATATTTACAATACAATTTCAATTGGTATTTGTAATGCATGGTAATAACAGCATCATAATAAGAATTCCTGGTCATTTTATGTCATGAAGTATTTGTCCTTTCAAAGCAAAATACCCTTTCTCCCACAATTAAATAAGAAAGCACATATTTTATTACTGCTTTTTAGTAAAATTGAGGTAAAGTAATTGTTGCCCATATGGCATATATAAAAAAAATCATCGCCCATATTAAACCAGAGTTTCCCTCACCACACGTCAGCGAAAATACAGCTGCCACTCCTGATTGAGATTGCAGTTTCACTGTCAACAAGGCTTTCTGTCAATCAAACATTGTCGGCGGGATGTTGGGAGGGGCCGTTCTGTGCCGTGCCATGTTTTAAGAGGAGTGACGAGTCTAACTTTGGCTAAAGAGGAATTCTGTCCAAAGTGATTGTAGTGCGGACGATAATTCTTGGCTTGAAACAGGAGAGCTTATAGCTGCACTAACACAAATGATCGTGACACTGTGGCCAGCTTCAGGCAAAGGCTCACCGGACGTGTCGAGAAACGATGGTCATGTGATTAACATTTTAGTGTTTTCACTGTTTTGACACACCACAAATAGTAGGCACTGTTAATGAGCTGAGCGGCCTGGTTTTCTTCAGGAGCAGCCTAAACCTTGCATAGTTACTGTTGCTATGTCAGACTTTCAGCTCACGTAGACCACAGTTTTACAGTTTGTAGGTACAGTTATGGAAACAAAAGAGAGAGCCATGTTTGAGAGGTTACAAAAATGTGAATGCAGAGCCATTTACAACAAAAGGAGGCATGTTAAAATTAATAGTGGACCTGTAAGGTAAGTCTTTCTAATAAAGTGGCCAGGGAGAGGAAGCACAAGGTAGGTGTTTCTAATAAAGTGGCCAGTGAGTGGAAGCACAAGGTAGGTGTTTCTAATAAAGTGGCCAGTGAGTGGAAGCACAGGTAGGTGTTTCTAATAAAGTGGCCAGTGAGTGGAAGCACAGGGTAGGTGTTTCTAATAAAGTGGCCAGTGAGTGGAAACACAAGGTAGGTGTTTCTAATAAAGTGGCCAGTGAGTGGAAACACAGGGTAGGTGTTTCTAATAAAGTGGCCAGTTAGTGGAAACACAAGGTAGGTGTTTCTAATAAAGTGGCCACTGAGTGGAAACACAGGGTAGGTGTTTCTAATAAAGTGGCCAGTTAATGGAAGCACAAGGTAGGTGTTTCTAATAAAGTGGCCAGTTAGTGGAAGCACAAGGTAGGTGTTTCTAATAAAGTGACCAGTGAGTGGAAACACAAGGTGGGTGTTTCTAATAAAGTGACCAGTGAGTGGAAACACAAGGTGGGTGTTTCTAATAAAGTGGCCAGTGAGTGGAAGCACAAGGTAGGAGTTTCTAATAAAGTGGCCAGTTAGTGGAAACACAGGGTAGGTGTTTCTAATAAAGTGGCCAGTGAATGGAAACACAAGGTAGGTGTTTCTAATAAAGTGGCCAGTGAGTGGAAACACAGGGTAGGTGTTTCTCTTTAAGTGGCCAGTTAGTGGAAACACAAGGTAGGTGCTTCTAATAAAGTGGCCAGTGAGTGGAAACACAAGGTAGGTGTTTCTAATAAAGTGGCCAGTTAGTGGAAACACAGGGTAGGTGTTTCTAATAAAGTGGCCAGTGAATGGAAACACAAGGTAGGTGTTTCTAATAAAGTGGCCAGTGAGTAAGGAAACACAGGTAGGTTGTTTCTAATAAAGTGGCCAGTTAGTGGAAACACAGGGTAGGTGTTTCTAATAAAGTGGCCAGTTAGTGGAAACACAAGGTAGGTGCTTCTAATAAAGTGGCCAGTGAATGGAAACACAAGGTGGGTGTTTCTAATAAAGTGGCCAGTGAGTGGAAACACAAGGTAGGTGTTTCTAATAAAGTGGCCAGTTAGTGGAAGCACAAGGTAGGTGTTTCTAATAAAGTGGCCAGTAACAGGAAGCACAAGGTGGGTGTTTGTAATATAGTGGCCAGTGAGTGAAGCACAAGCGTTTCTGATAAAGTGCCCGGTGAGTGAAAAAATATAGGACAGGTGTTTCTGATAAAGTGACCAATGAAAGTCTGTGCTAATGCTGTCCAGGTATGTTCAGTTATTGCATTTGCATTCATAATCGCATCTCAAATCCAGACATGTTTACATGGTGGCATAAGTTACTTTCAGGACCATAAATGGTAGATCAGATCTGTGATTTCATCCACAGCACTGAAGGACTGCGTATCCCTGGCCAGAACACTCAGTATCCATGTTAACCTTCAAGTTCTCCTCACAGTTACACTGAATTAGCATTTTCATTTGGGTCTTTTTTATGATTTATCAGGATTTTAGCATGGTCCGAGTACTCCTTTCCCCTCGGTGATAGCAAATTTGGAGCATTGTGAGTAAATTTGCAGCCGCGGCCTGCGGACTGCCAGGCCGAGTGTCTTGCATACCAAGTGTGTCCTGAGTGCACTAGCGGAGTCACCCGCCTCTCCTTTCCGTCGCTCTTAAGATTTCACTCACATTTCCCCGAGCTTCGTGCAAAGATAAAGGGTGAAAATCAAGTCAATAATTGCAGCAGGGGAGAACAAAGGGGAGAGTTTATATTTATTCATTTATTTTATAGCAGAATAAGAATGGGCTTCAAGGACTTTCCGAAGTGTCGAAGCAAGGAGAGGGAAGAGTAATTCGTCTTGTATGTCCTTGGCACTGATATCATGATAGGGAGTGACTTTGGTGATTGGATGTGTCATGCGGCATTTAAAATTGAGGGCAGTGACATTCTGCAGCGAGCTGTGTGAAATATGGCCAACAGTAAGAAATTTCAGGCACATTTCATTAAGAGGTGCTTAATTATGGAATCATCATTTACGAGTGGAGATCTTCCAGTGGCATATCTTCGCTTTTAATTTAACACAGCTCTGGCAAATGGGGGATGAATGGAGATTGTAACATCGTTTTGATTGTATTTATTTCTCACCGTGAGGAAATATGGTTATCACAAAATGACGCAGTGACAGATGGGCCACACTCTGCAACATAGTGGATGTGTAAGGTAGGTGTTTCTAATAAGCGGCCAGTGGACGCATGTAGTCGGTGTCCTTTTGCATAAAAAAACAAAAAACAAAAAAAACATTCAGTTCTTTCAGAAGCGTTTTCCGTGTGTCCAGTTATCTGGTATTGGAATTCAAACTTTCAGCTCAGCGCAGATCACAGATTACAGTTCATAGTTTTATTATTTGAAAATAAATTGGCTTTATGATACATACAAAATGTGAATGTAGAGCGATTTACAACAAAACATGCTGGAAACAATGTTAATATTAATAGTGGAGGTGGAAGGTAAGTATTTCTAATAGAGTGGTCAGTGAGTGGAAGTACAAGGTAGGTGTTTCCGATAAAGTGGCCACTGAGTGAAGGTACAAGGTAGGTGTTTCTAATAAAGTGGCCAGTGAGTGGAAGCACAAGGTAGGTGTTTCTAATAAAGTGGCCAGTTAGTGGAAGCACAAGGTAGGTGTTTCTAATAAAGTGGCCAGTGAGTGGAAGCACAAGGTAGGTGTTTCCAATAAAGTGGCCAGTGAGTGGAAGCACAAGGTAGGTGTTTCCAATAAAGTGGCCAGTGAGTGGAAACACAAGGTAGGTGTTTCTAATAAAGTGGCCAGTGAGTGGAAGCACAAGGTAGGTGTTTCTAATAAAGTGGCCAGTGAGTGGAAGCACAAGGTAGGTGTTTCTAATAAAGTGGCCAGTGAGTGGAAGCACAAGGTAGGTGTTTCTAATAAAGTGGCCAGTTAGTGGAAGCACAAGGTAGGTGTTTCTAATAAAGTGGCCAGTGTGTGGAAGCACAAGGTAGGTGTTTCCAATAAAGTGGCCAGTGAGTGGAATCACAAGGTAGGTGTTTCTAATAAAGTGGCCAGTGAGTGGAAACACAAGGTAGGTGTTTCTAATAAAGTGGCCAGTGAGTGGAAGCACAAGGTAGGTGTTTCTAATAAAGTGTCCAGTGAGTGGAAGCACAAGGTAGGTGTTTCTAATAAAGTGGCCAGTGAGTGCTGTCCAGTTATCCGGTATTGGAATTCAGGAAGCATTCTGAAACACCTGTTCCAGACAACAGCAAACTCATTCCGTTTATTCTGCAGAAGTGCTCGTTTGATGGGGGAGCTCAGAGGTGATCACTGAAGTGCTGCATTGTTCGGCTGTTACTCTGATTGATGTTCCCGTTCTGTCTGATACATACTAATCATGCATGTCTGGACAAGTCAAGCAGAGAAAACCAGTCCTCAAAGAGGCATGCAAGAATTTACCCATCAATACCTCAGCTGAGGACATGCTTACTCACCTTTTATAGCTGGGATGCCAGAGTGTCTGTAGCTTTTTCAGCTACAATGACAAATATAGCAGCTGAGAAGTGGAACTTCCATTTCCCTGGTCACCTCCTAGTCCTCCTCTCCCTAATTCCCTGAGGACTGATTTGAGGAAGGCTCTTTCAGCTGGTAAGAGAGGGGGACCTTGGCTAGAGAGGCTGACAGGGACTGATACAAACCATTATCACATGCTTTGATGATGGTATCCAGTCTTAAAGGGTCCATCATGCTTCTGGACACCTCTGCCCTGCACATTGTATTGTTTTCACCACTCGAGCACATCTTATCCAACTCGTCACAATTGGTGGTGATAGGAACCAAACGTCCACCTCTAAAAGCTCCCTTGTGGAAAGTTGCTACATGAAATGGTTATGAATTCACTGCCTGATGACTGAGCCACTGCTTTAAGACAGCACTGAGATATGAATGTAGGGGTACATGCACGGCGCTGTGAGGCAAAATCGTCCCCAAAGACAATATTTTTTTCATATTTTCTGATATTTTGGCATCATCAACATTCCACATAAAGAAGAAGACACGTGGGCTCACTGGTGGTTTTGGCTAGTAAATAAAATGGCTATATCTGGCTCTCCGAATCACTCTGTTTACATATCACACGCTGCATGTAGAGGTATGTAGAGATCATTTGAAAAAATCAGTGGAACTCCCCCTTAAATAGTGTAAAAGAAAATATTAGTGAAATGACCATACTTGTGATGTGCTCAGGAAAGCGTATGTGTCACTTATCGTGATGTATTTATATCGCCTACCCACAGATTCATTCAATATTGCTTTTTGGTTTCTTTAGCACTGGATAAAAGTATTTCTCAGCTTAATCTCAGTCTGTTATGGAGAAATAACAACATGTTTTTTCACCATCACTGTATCACTCTGCTGAGACGCCGTGTCTAAGCTGTAGAATTACTTTGTATTACTTCTTACTTCGCCACAAGCAAAAAAAAAGACACTTTTAAGATCACATCTGACCGACAGCCGATTTGGTCCGACTCTGAAGATGAGACGACACTAAATTCCCAAACTGTCGTCACCACTGAGCAGCTTTTCAGTCGGCAGCTGTGACAGAAGAACAGCTGAACAACCTGGAATCAGCCAGAAATGAACCCAACACCATTCGCCAAACTAAACGGGCTGTAAGAAGCTTTACAGACCGGCTGGAACAAAACAACATTAATACTGATCTGGACAAACTGACCAAACTGAACCTGATATTGGGTCAGTTTTACAGCTCAGTCTGATTTGGTCCGACTCTGAAGATCAGACCCGTCTGGCGAATGGTGTTGGGTTCATTTCTGGCTGATTCCAGGTTGTTCAGCTGTTCTTCTGTCACAGCTGCCGACTGAAAAGCTGCTCAGTGGAGACGACAGTTTGGGAATTTAGCGTAAGGAGCTGGAGAACGAACTGCCGGCTGAGCAGCGAGTGGGCGGAGCTCGTTACTCTGACGTAGCAACGAGCTGCTCGTTAAGGAGCTCTAATTAGGAGGAAGGAACTGAACATTAAAACATATTAAACGCCGCGTTCACGGCCAGTTTATTCATTTCTTACTGTATTTATTTAACTGCTGTATTAAAGCAGTAGAGCACTCGAGGAGGGAGTTATCACCAATAACATCATGGCTGTGATGATCTACGGACACCAAATGGCTTTTAAATCAATTCAACCTTAATACCTTATTCCAATAACAAGCAATAAAGACAGCATATAATACTCACCAGTTACACTGTTAGTTCATATCAATAGGCCTCCTCCTGAATCTGGCTCTGGCTGCAGAAGCCGGGCTTCTTGGAATGTGTTGTCTTCTCTGGATTTGAGGAAGGGACACAGCACCTTCAGACTTTTATTACCTCCAGTGGACCCGAGCACCACACGTGTAAAGGTGCAGGGGGTGAACAGTGTGAAGTCAATGAAAAGGCATTTGTTTTGTATGTTCTTCACAGAAAACAAGCAAAGGCCACGAAGTTTGAGGTTAAAATAATAATAATAAAAAAAAAAAAAAATCGCATTATTTTTCTTTTGTTAAACCTTGAAAACAAGTCCAACAGACCCCACCACCACACAAGGGAGGCATATCCAGATATAATATCTGCTGGTGAAATATCGTCTATGGCTGTCCCTGATGTGGGTGATTATCGGTCTGAGTGCAGAACTGAAAGCCGTATTTGCAGCCCTGATCTTTTCATCTGCAGGAAACAAAGTCATTGTCCTTCAATGAAAGTGGAGATGAACATGTGGCCGGAGTTCTTTCCGCAGAGAGATAATGGACCTTGGGTCCTGACCAGTCCACAATTAGTATGAAAAGACACGGCGATGAAAAAAGATCATCTACACAGCTCATCCTCCACATGAAACATTTATAAAAGAGAGCACTGACTCCTTTTTTCTCCTTTAGATTCTTTCAGAGCTCAGCTGCATTGTGAGGAGAAACCTGAGGAAAAATTCTGCGAGGAATCGATCGCTGCTTTCTGTGCCTCTTAGAAATCTTTAAATCAGAGCAGAGGGGATCAGACCAGAGGAATATGTATCATACATATTAATATCAGCAGTTCAGAAATACGTTTGTCTTACTTGCACTAAAGCAATCGGTTTCTTTACTGTTGTTCAACTAACAGACATGTTCGCTTTTCAGTGAGGGCGTTACATCATTTCCACACCTCTTTGTTCGTCGCAGAAGAGAATAATTAAACAATAAATCACTGACAGATCACAATCAACATTGCAGTTTATTTCGCAAAAGACATACATTGAAGAAAGACACGTTCGCTTTATTCATGACGGCACACCAGATCAGATTTTTTTTGGGAACTTTATTGTTTTTAATACTAATCAGCACACAGGAAAATAACACAGATACAAATAAATGCACCTGGTGGTTAATAGGCAACAGCTCAGTCACATGACTGAGTCTTTCAGAAGTAATGATGAGGAGGGGGTCACCACTCTGTGAAAGGCTGCACTATCAAATAGAGCAACAACTCAAGAATAAAGTTTCTCAACATACAATAACAAACTTTTGCTTTTCATCGTCTACGGTGCAGAATATCATTAAAGGAATCTGGAGAATCTGGAGAAATCTCTGTCTGTGAGGGACGAGGCTGAACACCAGTATCTGCTGGCTGTGATCTTTGGGCCCTCAGGCAGCACTGCATTAAAAACAGACATGATTCTGTAGTGGAAATCACTGCATGGGCTCAGAAACACTTCTGAAAACCACTGTCTGTGCACACAGTTCATCACTGCATCCACAAACGCTGTTAAACTCTAAAACACAAAGAAGAACCCAAATATAAACAGGATCCAGAAACGCTGCCACCTTCTCTGGGCCTGAGCTCATTTACAATGGACTGAGGGGAAGTGGAAAAGGTCCTGTGGTCGACGAATCAACATCTGAAATTCTTTTTGGAAATCATGGACACTGTGTCCACCGGGCTTAAGACCACTCAGCTGGTTATCAGTGCACAGATCAAAAGCTAGTATTCATGATGGTTTAGAGGGCATTAGTGCACACGGCATGTGTGAAGTGTTCATCTGTGAAGGCCACATTAATTCTCAGTGATATAAACATGTTTTGGCAACATGTGCTGCCGTCCAGACGACGTCTTTTTCAGGGAAGGCCTTGATTATTTCAGCATGATGATGCCAAACCACGTTCTGCATGTATAACAACAGCATCGATCTGTATTAAAAGAGTCTGGGTGATAAACTGACCTGTCTGCAGTCCAGACCGGTCACCGCTGATAACGTTTGGTGCATTATTAATTGAAAAATATGACTAAAGAGAACCTGAACTGCTAAGCAGCTGAAATTCTGTATCAAACAAGAACATAATCTACAGAACTACAGCAGCGTCCCCTCAGTTCCCAAATACTCACAGAATTAAAAGAAGAGGTGATGAAGTACAGCCATTAACAGTTGGTGTGTCACGATTGGCCCCTCCCAGTCCTGTCCACATGCATTTGTTTCTTCCCGGTCCTGCCCCCTTGTTTTCAGACCCTGCCCCTTATTGTTACCACCTGTTATCCACCTGTCCCTCGTTATCCCTGTTATATATAAGCTCTGTGTTCGTCGAGGTTTGCTGGTCTTTGTATTGTATTCTCGTGCTGTTTGGTTCTTGTTTGAAGTGTTTGGTCTTTGTCTTGGATTGTTTGTTTGTCCTGTGTTTCTTTCGTTATGTCTGTTCCCCATTCTCTCTCTGTCTTGACCCTGGTTTTGGATTTACCCATAATAAATCTCGCTTCTCTCAGCATTTCCAGCCGCCTCCTCAGCGCTCCCCCACATTATATGGAGTCATATTCAAAATAGGCATATATTTTTCAAATAACAATGATATTTCTCAGTTTCAACATGTGGTATATTGTCTTTGTGGTATTTTCATCTAAATATAAGGTTTAAATGATTTGCACATCATTGCATTATATTTTCATTTACATTCTGCACAGCATCCCAACTATTTTGGAAATGGGATTGTATATAGATATACACAAATGTATGCGTACATAGCCCTACAAACACATTAAGAAAGCAAAACAAAAACAAAAATTCTGGTGTTAACAGAATAACAACATAAGGAGATTAATGTGCTGTGCTGGCCCAGCATGCCTTACAGTGTGGCAACTCTAAATCCCTAATTTACCCTTTTCAAACCCTTTACTCATGCATTAAGTATTTTACTAATGTTTACCAACCAAATATTTCCATATTTGGCTCGTTAAAGCTGTACATAGGGTATTCAAGCTGTACAGAGCTCCATCATAACTGTCATGTCATAAAAATAAAATTACCACTTCCTATTATGCAATACATGAGGGGGCATCCAGCTATCAGTTTTAAAACAACACAAAATATAATTTTGGGTTTTCTTATTGAGCCGTGGATGTGATACGTCATAAAGGGGCGAGATAATTAGTGGAAGGGAATGTCCTTTCCCAAGTGTAGAAAGTAGAGAAGTCACGCTTCATGTTAGATATTTTATAAAAGAAAAAAGAGAAGAAAGAAAAATAGAAGCAAATTCCCATTTTCAACTTTTTTGTAATAAAGCCTTTTTTATTATTTACAGTGCAATAAGCCTGCATTAGAAATTATAAAAGTGCCCTAACCATGCCAGGGATCAGGTGTGACAGAGCGGGCTAATTTAACCAATCTAATTGCAGCCACGTTCCAACGGAGGGTTTCGGGTCCACAAATGAATTTTCGCTGCTATTTAGCTTCTGGCAAGAAACATTAAAGAAACACTGGCTTTTTCTCGTGCTCTGTAAAAATTGGTTGAATGCCAAACAAACTAACTGAAGTCAAAAACGGTTCATTTGACTGCATTGCTGCATTAGTTTGTGTGTGATTTGTCACCGTTTGAAGGGTTTTAAGCGGGATTAATTTCATTAATGTCGTCTGGAGCACAGACGAGAGAAGTCCGAGGCTTTAACAGGAGTGAAAAGGAAGGGATAAGAGGACAGTGAATGCTGAGACATGAAAACAGAGGCACAGAGTGGAAAACAGGCCTGGGGTTGGTGAAGGTATCCTCTTTGCACCCTGTTCACACTGTTTTTACATGCAGAAGGTGACCTGGTTGAGCTTGTGACCTTTCTTCTTGTCTGCTGTTGGAAGTTTGGAGATGTTCAGCGATCTTTTGTTCAGTCAATGTGGGCTGCAACCACAGGAGAGAGACTGCAAGGCAACATGGTGATGCAAGATATCAGTTCTTAATCATTGGTGTTTACTGATTACTGAATCTGTATGAATCTGCAGCGTGGAGTTTTACAGTCTGACTGTAATAATTGTGGAGTGATTTTAATCCAGTATGAATCTGCAGTGTGTAGTTTTACAGTCTGACTGTAATAATTGTGGAGTGATTTTAATCCAGTATGAATCTGCAGTGTGTAGTTTTACAGTCTGACTGTAATAATTGTGGAGTGATTTTAATCCAGTATGAATCTGCAGTGTGTAGTTTTACAGTCTGACGGTAATAATTGTGGAGTGATTTTAATCCAGTATGAATCTGCAGTGTTTGTAGTTTTACAGTCCGACTGTAATAATTGTGGAGTGATTTTAATCCAGTATGAATCTGCAGTGTGTGTAGTTTTACAGTCCGACTGTAATAATTGTGGAGTGATTTTAATCCAGTATGAATCTGCAGCGTGTAGTTTTACAGGTTGACTGTAATAATTGTGGAGTGATTTTAATCCAGTATGAATCTGCAGTGTGTAGTTTTACAGTCTGACTGTAATAATTGTCAGTGATTTTAATCCAGTATGAATCTGCAGTGTGTAGTTTTCCAGTCTGACTGTAATAATTGTGGAGTGATTGTAATCCATTATGAATCTGCAGTGTGTAGTTTACCGTCTGACAGTAATAATTGTGAAGTGATTTTAATCCAGTATGAGTCTGCAGTGTGTAGTTTTACAGTCTGACAGTAATAATTGTGGAGTGATTTTAATCCAGTATGAATCTGCAGTGTGTAGTTTTACAGTCTGACTGTAATAATTGTGGAGTGATTTTAATCCAGTATGAATCTGGAGTGTATAGTTTTACAGTCTGACGGTAATAATTGTGGAGTGATTTTAATCCAGTATGAATCTGCAGTGTGTGTAGTTTTACAGTCTGACGGTAATAATTGTGAGTGATTTTAATCCAGTATGAATCTGCAGTGTGTAGTATTACAGTCTGACTGTAATAATTGTGAATGATTTTAATCCAGTATGAATCTGCAGTGTGTAGTTTTACAGTCTGACTGTAATAATTATGGAGCGGTTTTAATCCAGTATGAATCTGCAGCATGTGTAGTTTTACAGTCTGACTGTAATAATTGTGGAGTGATTTTAATCCAGTATGAATCTGCAGTGTGTAGTTTTACAGTCTGACTGTAATAATTGTGGAGAGATTATAATCCAGTATGAATCTGCAGTGTGCAGTTTTACAGTCTGACTGTAATAATTGTGGAGTGATTTTAATCCAGTATGAATCTGCAGTGTGTAGTTTTACAGTCTGACTGTAATAATTGTGGAGTGATTTTAATCCAGTATGAATCTGCAGTGTGTAGTTTTACAGTCTGACGGTAATAATTGTGGAGAGATTTTAATCCAGTATGAATCTGCAGTGTATAGTTTTACAGTCTGACTGTAATAATTGTGGAGAGATTTTAATCCAGTATGAATCTGCAGTGTATAGTTTTACAGTCTGACTGTAATAATTGTGGAGTGATTTTAATCCAGTATGAATCTGCAGTGTGTAGTTTTACAGTCTGACTGTAATCATTGTGGAGTGATTTTAATCCAGTATGAATCTGCAGTGTGTAGTTTTACAGTCTGACTGTAATAATTGTGGAGTGATTTTAATCCAGTATGAATCTGCAGTGTGTGTAGTTTTACAGTCTGACTGTAATAATTGTGGAGTGATTTTAAACCAGTATGAATCTGCAGTGTGTGTAGTTTTACAGTCTGACTGTAATAATTGTGGAGTGATTTTAATCCAGTATGAATCTGCAGTGTGTAGTTTTACAGTCTGACTGTAATAATTGTGGAGTGATTTTAATCCAGTATGAATCTGCAGTGTGTAGTTTTACAGTCTGACTGTAATAATTGTGGAGTGATTTTAATCCAGTATGAATCTGCAGTGTGTAGTTTTACAGTCTGACTGTAATAATTGTGGAGTGATTTTAATCCAGTATGAATCTGCAGTGTGTGTAGTTTTACAGTCTGACTGTAATAATTGTGGAGTGATTTTAAACCAGTATGAATCTGCAGTGTGTGTAGTTTTACAGTCTGACTGTAATAATTGTGGAGTGATTTTAATCCAGTATGAATCTGCAGTGTGTAGTTTTACAGTCTGACTGTAATAATTGTGGAGTGATTTTAATCCAGTATGAATCTGCAGTGTGTAGTTTTACAGTCTGACTGTAATAATTGTGGAGTGATTTTAATCCAGTATGAATCTGCAGTGTGTAGTTTTACAGTCTGACGGTAATAATTGTGGAGTGATTTTAATCCAGTATGAATCTGCAGTGTGTGTAGTTTTACAGTCTGACTGTAATAATTGTGGAGTGATTTTAATCCAGTATGATTCTGCAGTGTGTAGTTTTACAGTCTGACTGTAATAATTGTGGAGTGATTTTAATCCAGTATGAATCTGCAGTGTGTAGTTTTACAGTCTGACGGTAATAAATATTATTCCGTCATTTTGGGATTTTACTAGTTTTCAAGATGAAAACTACCATTCCTTTCCAGCATGGGGGTGTGTCTATAGTGTTCTACAGCTCCACCTGATCATAACACACAGCATGGAAAATGAGTCTTCATAATTATTATTTTCTAATTCCACTTCAACTAGAAGCCAATAGCTTCAGCACCATCAGCATCAACTTTGAAGAACAGAGGAACCTGTTGAAATCTTCATGTGCATTAATCAACAATCCGCTACAGATGTGGCTGGTAGACATTAGACTGGAAAACTCTGGAGAGTTGTTTTGTCCCCGCATGTCAAACATTCAAGATCGTCATAATTTTTCATCTCCTCTGTTTTCAAGACTGGAGCACCCGGGACTGCAGAACACACAGCAAATCCTTCCGCCTCATCACTAATCTCACTCAAACTTCATCACCGTCAGACGTTACACATTAATCAATCCATTAATTATGAACTGGAGAGCCTGGAGCATGTCTACGGGCTTAGCCACCAAATAAGATGCAAAGCTCTGATCCTGAAAGAATTCCTATCTCAGGAATAATGCGCTCTCGAGGCTCCGAACGTCTGTCCCTGAAGCGCTAAGACACAGATAATTTAAAACACATAAGCAGGTTCTTGCCGCACCTTAATCAACGCCAACGGTGCATTTTTAGCTGAGGGAGAAAGAGGCAATAAAGAGATAATGCCAAAGGAAGCTGGGGAGCTGAAGCAGAAGAATCATGGGACGTTGTAGCCCTCAGGGTTATGAGCTACAAAACTCCTGACAAGAAGTTCTCCTGGAGGTTTTTTATTCTCTCTTTCACTCTCTGTCTCTGTCACACACACATGTACTTGAGTCTGAATTAATGGCAGCATCTGTTTGAGTGTAGTCGTGCTCCACCAGCACCACGCTCTCAAAAATACAGGCAGCAAACAGGGCTCTTTAAAACAAAGCCACAAAACGTTCACACTCGGTTTCCTAGAAACCTTTTCTTGAAGGTTTATGTCATGGGAAGATGTTTGATTTGGCCACCAAAAACTTACTCTAACTGCACCTCTCACTTGATGACACAACCAAGACATACACTATATTTCCAATAGTCTCCACTCCCCCATCCAAATCACTGTATTCAGGAGTTCCAGTCACTTCCATGGCCACAGGTGTATAAAGCCGAGCCCCTAGGCCTGCAGACTGCTTCTACAGACATTAGTGAAAGAATGGGTCGCTCTCAGGAGCTCAGTGAATTCCAGCGTGGTACCGTGATCGGACGCCACCTGTGCAGCAAGTCCAGTCATGAAATTTCCTCACTACTAAATATTCCACAGTCCACTGTCAGTGGGATTATAACAAAGTGGAAGCGACTGGGAACGACAGCAGCTCAGCCACGAAGTGGTTGGCCACGTAAAATGACAGAGCGGTCAGCGGATGCTGAGGGGCATAGTGCGCAGAGGTCACCGACTTTCTGCAGAGTCAATCACTACAGACCTCCAAACTTCATGTGGCCTTCAGATCAGCTCAGGAACAGCATAGAGAGCTTCATGGAATGGGTTTCCATCGCCGAGCAGCTGCATCCAAGCCTTACATCACCAAGCGCAACGCAAAGCGTGGAATGCAGTGGTGTAAAGCGCCGCCACTGGACTCTAGAGCAGTGGAGAGTTCTCTGGAGTGACCAATCACGCTTCTCCGTCTGGAAATCTGAAGGACGAGTCTGGGTTTGGCGGTTGCCAGGAGACGGGACTTGTCTGACTGCATTGTGCCGAGTGTAAAGTTTGGTGGAGGGGGGATCATGGTGTGGGGGTGTTTTTCAGGAGTTGGGCTCGGCCCCTTAGGTCCAGTGAAAAGAACTCTTAAAGCTTCAGCACCAAGAGATTTTGGACAATTTCACGCTCCCAACTTTGTGGGAACAGTTTGGGGACGGTCCCTTCCTGTTCCAACATGACTGCGCACCAGTGCACAAAGCAGGTCCATAAAGACGTGGATGAGCCAGTTTGGTGTGGAAGAACTTGACTGGCCTGCACAGAGTCCTGACCTCAACCCCATAGAACACCTTTGGGATGAAGTAGAGCGGAGACTGTGAGCCAGGCCTTCTCGTCTAACATCAGTGTCTGACCTCACAAATGCTCTTCTGGAAGAACGGTCAAAAATTCCCATAAACACTCCTAACCCTTGTGGAAAGCCTTCCCAGAAGAGCTGAAGCTGTTATAGCTGCAAAGGGTGAGCCGACATCATATTAAACCCTGTGGATTAAGGATGGGATGTCAGATGATTGAAAATGTTTGGTAATATAGTGTATGTTGTGTATGTTTCTTCTATATCTGGCATCACTGTCTCAGAAAAACCTTACTTCACTGTATTGTCAGCATAATTTGGCAGCTCCAGTTGCTTTTTATATTCATGCTAAAATGTAACGATGAACGCGCTAATAGAAATGCTAAATAAACAAATACTTTAAAAAAAAGTTACATTAACCTCCAAACACCAAATATGTGTTTGGTTCCCCTGAAAATTTACCATCCTAAAGATTTGACATGTCCTGTCAACTCACTGTGATTTTTGAAATGTTTTCATAACAAAATGTTTTAATGTCGTGAAACGTTTGTGAAACTGACTATGAACTTTCTTTATTTGTATATTGTTTTACTTTGACCTCGTAACAGAAAAGATTTGGGCACCACTGTTCCTTACCACACTCTTACAAAATTGGTTCTCCAGTGGTTCTTTATTAAAAAAAATAATAATCTAGGTAAAATTATGAACACTCAAGGAACCGTTTGCGTGGTTAAATGGTTCTCTGCATGATGAAGTGTTTCGATTGACGGAGAACGTCTTGTATATGGTTCTTTAAGGAGCATTGAAAATGGTTCTATATAGCACCGAAAAGGGTTCTGCTATCGTTATAATGTCAACTTGTAACAACAGAGGAATTGTATTTTTATTTATGTATTTATTTTATTTTAGTATTTTTTAAAGGTTGTGTATACAGTTAATGTCTTTGCTGAAGAACCCTCAAAGAACCATCATTTTGTGTAATACAGTTAAATATTTTTCTTAGAACCATAAGTCCAAGAACAATTCAGGAACCTTAAGTTTTATGAACGGAAATTTATTCATCTGAACAACAGATTCAATATTAAAATTGACTCTTGTTGCCAGTGTTACTGTGTCAGCACTTTATTTACATGCTTTTACATTGCTCAGTTATTACTTTCAATTTGCATAGATATTTACATGAGTAACTAGAGTGAACCAAAATTATATATAATAACTTCCTTTATTATCACTTTTTATCAAGGTCAGATAATGACATGTATTATTTTTAGTTTTACATTAACAGCAAATTCTTCCGCTTTTAAGCTTAAAAGCTAAAGTAACCTGGTTGATTTGAAATTCCTGAAATCTGGAACTTTAACAGAAGAAGAACTTGTGTTTCACTTTTGTTAAACTATTAATTGAAGTGCAGTAAACTCAACTTTTAACGCTGACCTGGTTCCTGTTTTAAGTCTAAAGGTGCATATCGCTGTTGTCAGAACAAAACGGCAACTTTACAGGAGAAGGAAAAAACCCACTTTACCTTTAATGTAAGTCAATGGAACCGGAATTATTTCCCAGCAGTTTTGCACCCCTTCTTTTGGTCCGTTCTTCATGAAATTCATGCTCAACGTAAGGATCACAAGGTATTTTCAAATGAAATAAAAACCTGAAAAATGACCAGATTTTTTTTCAGTGTCGTATCTCCTGCTACACGTTTATTAAATCCAAACCATAATGAAATATCTCCTTGTCTATACTTGAACACAGCGTGGTATGGATTGAAAATTCAGTGAAGAAATGCATATTGAATGACTCTCAGCCCTTCGTTCTGACCGATTACTGCAACTCACTAAAACAGACACAAGTTTAGAACCATTGATATAGATATAAACTCCCGAGGATGAGCCTTGAGAGCCCAGCGCGAACAAGCCTGATGGATTTGCTGGCTCCACAGCGCGACCGAGGAAGAGCGGAGCATATTTTCTGAAGGAGAGGCCCAAACAGCGAGGATTGATGGAAGGCGCACCGAGCCACAATTGGCTGAAACCGATGATTATGAACAATTAAGACAGCAGGCTTGACAGTGGCCATTTCTTTCCACCGGATGCCCCGTCTATAGATAATGTTTACCATAAAACTCCTTTAAAGCGAGCGTCAGCTCTGAAACTTCCCCATCAAGCTGATGTATGAAACCATTTCCCCAAACCAAACATACTTCAAAACATTATTAGCACCATTTCTGCAATGTATTAAGGTGAGGAGTGCTGAAGGCAGAATGGAGAGAGCCTTTCCCGTGTGATGAAGCACCTTTCTGCACCGGCCTCGCACACGCAGGGGGAAATGGGAGGAATTTATCAGTGTTCCCTCTCTTTCCTTTCCCCGCTCTCTTTCTTTTAGGAAGTTAGCTGAGGCCTGGCAAGTCCCGCTTTGCTTTACCACGCGCCCTGCGTGTCGCCAATGTCAAACGGCTGTTTCATATGCATGTAAATCAGGCCTTTGAATGGGAAAGTAAAGAGGTGCGTAGTTTGAAGTAATGGGCCAATATTATGTCGGCTCTATTGAGCACGAGATTTAGGCATTATGAGACGAGTCATCGCTCAAAGGTGTTTGGTGACAGCCTCTCATTTCCACGGGAGTTTGCGGCTGCTGAGATTTATCCAAATCAGCGCTCCGCTCTTATCGTCGCGCAGCTGCGCCCCGCGCTGATAAGTCGAGGAAAATAACTCCTTTAGCGCTAATGATGAATGACCCTGTTACCTGTTTGTTATGGAGGCAAGAGTGCAATTAGAGCGCCTCCCTTCAGCGACTTCAAAGCCTTCGCCGCTCCTCATCTCACTCCTCATACCTTCGGCTTCTGAGCAGGAGCGAAGCTGCTCAGCTGATACGCTTTCTTTAATGTTTTTCATTCATTTCTGTATGTATTTCTTTTCATCATACCAGGGTCGTCCTACAGAAACGTCCACTTTTCCTGTCTCTCCATAGGAGTCACTGGTGTGACTGACCGTCATCGGTGTTCCACGTAATAAAGGAAACACCAGAGACGTTTTTAATGATCGATGCGTTTTACAGAACATCAAACCACACGCCGTCCATCAGGGAACGTCCACTAAAATATGGAATTTAATCCGTTTGCGTTTCTGTTGTTTCACAGTGACCTCAGAATAAAGTCGGTCGCACCAGTGACGTCAGCTAGAAGCTTCATATGAGATCATGAGCTGAATGAGAAGATCTCTGAGAACTGAGAGACACAGTGGACTCACCACGAGCTTTTCTCCATAGATCCTCAGAAAACAGGTCAGAGGAGGTCGAGTGACGTCATCAGCGTGACTTTTATTTCAAAATAAGAGCTTTTTTATTACGCGGTAACACCAGTGACACGACTCCTGGGGACTTTCATTCTATATTTTATAATATTTCTTTGGCTTTTTTTTTTGGTTATATAATTAAACTCAAAATGTGGCCTCAGCCTTCACACATGACTGTGATGACGAGCTCTTCTGTGTTGTTTGGAGTTCAATACGATTGACTTAAAAACCAATATTGCTAAATTGAGGCTCAAGAAGGTGTAAGTGATAAAATGTCATATTATTTTATTCTAAATAATGAATACATTGTAACCCTAACATGTTTATGAGATACTATTATCATTTTTATAATACTACTATAATTTTATAAAACTATTATAATGTTTATAATGTTTATACTGTTGAGTGTCTTACTCCTGTTACTCTGCTGCTGCTGTAATACTGTGAATTTCCCCGCTGTGGGACTAATAAAGGATGATCTTATCTTATCTTATCTCATCTTATCTCATCTTATACTTTATGAAAAATAGTACGAACTCATACCTTCTTGTCCCCAGGGCGGTACGTCTTTAGTACCCTTTGTGATCTTAATTCTAGTCGATCTGTGGTTGTGCACTTATTGTAAGATTATTTAGCTCATCTCTAGACATTATTCACACACAAACCAGCCTGCACATGTTCCTAGGTTCTAAAATCTACCAGCTGGACTGGACTTGGTCTCCAGAAGATTAACAACATGAGATCCTAAGTATTTTAACCCTCTGGCATCCACAAACTTCATGTTTCTATCTCTGTATCTTCGTGATGATCCAGCACAGAAATCCAGCTCAGACGTTTCCTGAATCTTTTCCATTCCCTCTCATCACCACATCGCATGTGACTCACACCCGGAGCTGTGAGGCTCTTTCCGTCTTCTTACTGATGATGTTCCACCTGATTGGTCACTTAAGCAACAAAACAGCACATAAAAGGTGAAAATATGGATTTCTCCCCTGGGCACGTCAGGCGCTTCAAATGAGACCACGTGTTTCTTAGACTCTTCACATGTTGGCAGGTGTTTAGACGCGGGTGAACCGTGACGTTCCTACACGTACATAAGAGGAAAGTTGCATGAATCCTGATTCAAAGTGCAGAGAATAAAGTAGCAACTTTTCAGCGTCAGCGTGCCACTTTCCCTGTATCACTGTTAGCTCCCTAGGCTTGAATCCTGCAGAAGTGCGGTTTGTCCCTGAGGCCTCTCATTACTAATACATCTTCAATATTAAATCAATCTATCTCTGCTGCCAGGCTTCTTTTTTCCCTGTTGACCTCAGTGGCTTCTTCCCTACTAGTGCTGCTCTGCCATGTAACATATGGGCTAGCGGGTCAGAAACGGCCTTTTTAATGATCACAGGGGGGTCGCAGTCTGACCGGCCCCAAGCGATGTAATTAGGAGCATCCCCTAAACGGCGGCGTGGAGTTGCAGCGGGTCAGGCAGCAGGTCCTGGCGAGAAATCTGGCAGTTGCATGTTTTCTCGTCTCATTATCACAGTTCCTCAGCCAAAAGCACGCTCAGAAACTCCACTTTGATCACTCCCGCTGTTCGAGATAGCGCCAACTCCCCGGAGAACAGGATTTAACCAGTGGCTGCTCAACAAGTGCGCCAGTGAGTTCGTGTGCTGGAGCTGGTGTGGTTTGGCCGGCGCTGTAAGCCTGTGATTGGGGCTTTGTGAGAGCGCTGAGCTGGTGTGGGGAGTTCAGCTCAGACACAGCTCATTTATTCCTCAGAGTCGTGCAGAGGACGAGGGTTAGATACACCTGCACATGAGACCGCAGCCCAGTGTCGTATACACTCTGCCTGCTGCTCTTACTGGTGACGTTTTATGGCCGGGAACAGACAGACAGGGTCATTTTATCATGAGAAAACATATAATAATAACAAGTTGTCTTTGTTAAACTGCACAAAGGTCCCAGATTCTTGTTTAATATCAAACTCAAATCCAATATGAACCCATCGAAATAAAGGTTTAAATGAGTATGACGCTGCCGTCGGAACAAAACCTCACATCTCCGTTTTTTGTTGTTTTTCAGTTTTTGTCATAATTCGAAAAGGCGTGTTGGTTTGTACATTGGGTGTGAATTTCATGATAAATGGACCAAAAGAAATGGCCCAAAATGACTTGGGGAGACGTCTGGTTCCATTGACTTACATTAAAAGTAAAGTCTGTTTTTTCCTTCTCCTGTAAAGTTACCATTTTGGAGATTCTTCTGACAACAGCAATATTTTATAAATGTAACCACTAAGCTGGTCATTTTCTGGCCGTTGGTCAAGATCACAAACTGTGCAGCAGCAGATGAGCTGTCGTCTCTGACTTTACATCTACAAGGTGGACCGACAAGGTAGGAGTGTCTAATAGAGTGGACAGTGAGTGGACACAGTGTTTAAAGACTCCAGCAGTAATGCTGTGTCTGATCCACTCAGACTAGCACAACACTCACTAACACACCACCACCACGTCAGTGTCACTGCACTGCTGAGAATGACCCACCACCCAAATACTACCTGCTCTGTGAGGGTCCATGGGGGTCCTGACCACTGAAGAACAGGGTAACAGAGTATCAGAGAAACAGATGGACTACAGTCTGTAACTGTAGAACTACAGAGTGCAGCTATACAGTAAGTGGAGCTGATAAAGTGGACAATGAGGGTAGAAACAAGGAGGTGGTCAGAATGTTAGGCCTGACCGGTGTCTGATGGCGTTTGGTGTTGTTTAGTTGCTCAGTGCAGAGGCAAACTTCAGAAACTAAACATATCTTGGTTGATCAACTACATTTGGGGTAAAAAAAAAATCTGTTAATTTAATTTTGGCTAAACCTTCACATCACAGACAGACAGAGTGAGTTGGGGGAGGAGGCGTCTCTCACTGACTAGGACGATATAAACACGGACAGCCCCCCCCGCCCCCCCATCCACCACCACCACCCCCCTCCACCACCACCATGAAGCATTTAATATCCGCTTTTGACACACTGCCGCTCCAATCTTTCCTCTGTAATTACATGTTATTAATCTTATGTAATTTATCTGTGCAGTGCAATTATTGACATTAGCTTGAGTCTCTGGTTCCTATAGCTTTGGAAGAGAAAAGGTTATGTCTAATTAGGCCATAATTAAGCATTGTAATCTCCATGTTCGTGTGTAGGACCAGGGCCACCGGGCTTTTACTCTTTGTACTCTTTATCCAAATGGTGTCAATCCACCAACACTTGGATGAGGCATGTTTTTTTTTTTTTTGCGCTTGATCTAAACCTGTAATGTTTTCACAATGAATTAATCAGCAATTACGTTCAATTCACCAAAAGACCTGGGGGAGTAATCAGTGTGCAGGCGCTCCCGAGGGAGTGTTGATATGTTCTCGTGATGAATTCATCTCGGAGAGGTTGGGTTCTCAATCGACAGCATTTCGTTTTCTTTTTGGGAAGTGGATATATTTCCTTGGAGACTTGCTGAATGTTGTTGAATTCCATCACAGCGCTTTATCTGTCATATAATAAGCTGAAAGTGACATTTTGCCGACAGAAAATGCCATACCGCTGATCATTAGGTTTACACTGATAGTGGTCAGGGGCCCCACAAAGGTCACCGAACCAACAAAACCAAGAGACTTGTTTAATATCAAATATAAATTGCTCCACTGAAACCGAGGGCCTCCATTTGCTCAGTATAAATGTTTAGGTCTGTTCACTTTCAGCACAGCATCTCTAGTCTAGACGACTAAAAAGGACAGGTCAAGTTTGAGTGACTCCATAGTGACTACGAACCACTGTAGGGCTGAAGGAATGTGGAGGAACAGCTAATTAACTCTGCGTCATGAGCATTTACATACACAACGAAGACTCAAGCAGGGAGAGGTGATTACATTTCTCAAAGCAATCAGGGGGATGTTATTCCTTTCAGTGTTCTAAGTGTTCGTTTTCTCCTGCATTTTTAAATCATCAGCTTTGAAATGTGCAGAGTTTGCTTTCCTAGAACATTCGCCCTTCCATGCTTTTAGGAAGACGAAGGATTCAGGTCTTAGTCATGTTATCTGCTGGTTAAACCCCTCCGTCTGCTCCACTGATCCCATAGTACCGGTTCTCCACAGGTTTTAGACTGCTTTATTAAAGCATTGGAAAAAGTCTTCAAAACTTCATTCCTGAAACAGTGCATCTGACGGGCACTTCAGAGTCTTCAGAGAAAGTTCTTTTTCTTCTTAACTGCTACTGTAGACCGCAACATACTTGTAAAGTGCATGGAAAATTTGATTGGAATTGCCGGTGAAGCCGTGAATTGTTTATGTACATATTTAATAGGTGGCCAGTTTACTGTGAGTCTCAGGGAATGTGTTTTAAAGCTGCATAATATACTCTATGGTGTACCACAGGGGATTATATTTGGTCCAATGTTGTTCTTGCTGTACATGCTGCCATATTAGTGTTATTTTTCCACAGTTGTGTAGATGGTACACAGTTATGCTTAACACTTTTCACTGGAACATCTGCAGAGCTATTTATATAATGATATAATGCATTCATATGGATTTATAAACATGGTTATAAATATTTATAAAAATTAATTACATAGTATTACACTTTATATCCATGTTTTTTTAACAGTATGAATTGCTAGTATAATGCATTATAAATAGTGTTAATACCAGGTTATACTGTCTGCCAAAGAAGTCACTGCACTTTTCTTAACCAGCACTCTACTTTAAATGTCCCTCCCCTAAACCCCCTCTGACACCACACTGAGCGTGATGTCACTGTGGAGTGAAGGCCTGGAGAGGGAGGGGTGAGATAGTCGAGTGCTGTCATTGTAATTTGTTCCCTCACTGGTTCTAAAGTCAAGCTCTAGAACCCTTCACTCTGTATTACTACACTACAGTACAGTGATGCTGGATTCTGCTGGCGTTCTATTGGATATGCAGTGTTAAGTCAGTGCCAGGCTAACAGTGGTGAACATTAACAGTGGTGTACATTAACGGTGGTGTACATTAACAGTGGTGTACATTAACAGTGGTGAACATTAACAGTGGTGTACATTAACGGTGGTGTACATTAACAGTGGTGTACATTAACAGTGGCGAACATTAACAGTGGTGAACATTAACAGTGGTGAACATTAACAGTGGTGAACATTAACAGTGGTGCACATTAACAGTGGCGAACATTAACAGTGGTGCACATTAACATTGGTGAACATTAACAGTGGTGAACATTAACAGTGCTGAACATTAACAGTGGTGAACATTAACAGTGGTGAACATTAACAGTGCTGAACATTAACAGTGGTGAACATTAACAGTGGCGAACATTAACAGTGGTGAACATTAACAGTGGCGAACATTAACAGTGCTGAACATTAACAGTGGTGAACATTAACATTGGTGAACATTAACAGTGGTGAACATTAACAGTGCTGAACATTAACAGTGGTGAACATTAACGGTGGTGCACATTAACAGTGGTGAACATTAACAGTGGTGAACATTGACAGTGGTGAACATTAACAGTGGTGAACATTAACAGTGGTGTACATTAACAGTGGTGAACATTAACAGTGGTGAACATTGACTTTCCCACATTGGGTGAAACTCTGATGTTGCTCTAGTTTAAACTCTGACATTTGAAGCCTGTAATGAGCTTTATTGTGTTTTAGTGTTTCAGTAAATCCTTCAGTAAATTCTTCAACTTGAAGCCTCAGTCTGAACCCTGGAGGAGGCTTTAGTCCAGTACGCTCCACTTTACTGAGAGCGGACTAATACAGCTTATGAGCTCTTATAATGTGTTATGAACAGTAATTATAATGCACTATGCTAACAATTCACAATGCATAATAAGCATGGCTATAACATGTAATGCATTTTATAAATATTTATAGCCATATGCCTTATATATGCATTATAACATGTTATGAATGTGTTTCTAGATGCTTACAAACGTGACATTCATAGTGTTACCATAAATATTTCAAGAGTTTTACTTTCTTTTCACATGATTACATTGTAAGACTTTGATTTATACTTTTGTGTTCTGCATATTTGATAAGATAGTGAACACAAAAGCATTTGCGAATGAATAGCCACTTCTTCAAAGTTTTCCTTCCAGAGAACTTCCAGAGAAGCTATTCATGGGGGGCGTTATTCCTGAACTCTTCTTCAGAAAGAGTCTCTCCAACCCTTGAATGGGAGACAGGCAGAAAAATGATCTTTCAATGCCGACAAAGTCCCGCGAAATTGGTACTCAGAGAATTTTGTATCCATCTTATAAGCTGCGAAAGTGTTATTTTGAAAACCTATGGGGTTTTGAACAACAAAAATGTTCCGATTTCCACTCGGGGCACATCTCCAAAGGCCAGAGCAGCATGAAATCAGCTACTCTATGTGTAAATGAATCCTTTGGCTGTTGGGAAGGCAGGACGGGAAGGTATGCATAGCATCTGCCCCATACCGATTCACTCACTCAATCCAAACATCTTCATAGGCCTCTCTTTGATGTTCATGCCTTTTTCATGACAGTCACTGAGATCCAGCTGTATCTGCCATGAATGTGATTCATGGATCACCTAGTACATCTTTAAGATGTGTGTGGGCAGCACACATGTGGTCAGATGAAACTGCTACCACAGCTACAGCTTAAGAGAAACATATAGAAGGAAACTGAAGGATATCTTTTATACTCTATGATGACTGTCAGTCTGTCATTGCCACCTCCCTCATTATGCTACTTCATGTGTGCACTTATAAAAGAACATTTCAATGAATGGTTCCTTAAAGAACCATTTTAGTATTTGAGATGTGTTTAATATCAAATAAAAATTATATAAAGACTCTGTATGCAAAATAAGCAACTATTAATAACTAATAATAACTATTTTTTGGTTTCTCTCAAGAACTTTTCAACATCTGGCTGTTTCGAGAAGTATTTTCCTAAACAGGATGCATGAGCAGGAGTGTTGAAGCTTAAAGAACCTCCATGTGATGGAACCACTACGTCAGTGTCACTTCAGTGCTGAGAATGATCCACCACCCAAATAGTACCTGGTCTGGGAGGGTCCATGGGGGTCCTGACCACTGAAGAACAGGGTAACAGAGTATCAGAGAAACAGATGGACTACAGTCTGTAACTGTAGAACTACAGAGTGCAGCTTAGTAAGTGGAGATGATGAGATGGACAAGGAGGTGGTCATAAAGCGATGCCTGATCGGGGTATAGTGGCTCTTTTTATGGCGCCTCTGAAAAAAACCAGAACAAAGATTCTGACTCACCAATGTTCTCTTATTTGGGATTTTTTTCTTAGGTAAGAACAGAATCTACACACTCAAGAGCTCAAAGCTGAGAACAGTTCTCCACCTTAAGAACACGTCATGAACCTAACGTAGACTTTTTATGAAAACCTTTCTCAAGAACACATTTAAGGACAAGCTTAGGAAGGCATTGGTGAATGAGGTTGCTTGTCTTATACTTGTAATGCAGGGGAAACTAACTCAGCTGATATGTTCAGCCACATCATAGCAAGCAAAACAAACAGGCACACTGAATTCGAGATGTCAACCTCTTGCAGACTGAGTAACGAGTGGGGAACCCAGTGTACATCAGTTGTGTTGCCCTCAGTCCCAGAGCCAGTGTAGCTTTCATGAGCAGAAATAAGCCTGGAAATAAGCATGTGCACTGCAGCTCTCGTTATTTTGTCACATTTTGATGTGTTTTGTTTGATTTGCCATTCTGAACACAGAGTACACATCAACTAATGCGACTGAAGCTTGAAAGCTTGAGCGATGTGACAAAAAGCAAGGGACTAAGACAAGGTGCTCCCTAATGACAACACAAGAGCTCATTTGAATAGGAAAGATAAAAGGGCAGGCTTACTCCATGCTACAGTCTCGCTGATCGACTGCGAGGGAATAGTAATGTAATGCATTACCCCACTGCTTCACTATGCGTCATACTTGAGCTTCGTCTTCGTTGCCAAAAACTCACTAATTACAAACACCAACGCCTGAAACTCTGCCACACAAGCATCCCCTTTTCAGCCTTGTTTGAACAAATAGTGGTTTGACTCATGTTATAATGAATGTATCTTGTTTGTTTCACCATGATGTCTTGGTTTCTATGATGAAAGGAAATGTATCAGCAGTGCCATCGGGTGCTGAACTGTAGAATGTAGCTGGGGTTGGACAGGAATACGGAACAGCTGATTACAAAGGCTCATCTGTGGTGGTGCTTGACCATTATCCCAAATTGTAGTTATAAACATAGTGAATAGTGACAATTATTCAAATATTGTAGCCCATAAATAGAGGATCCTTTCTTAAGTTCTAGGTATCAACCAGGTGTTGATAGCTACAAAGTACTAGAAAATGATTTTGGTTAATGTGATGGAAAGTTTTGTTTAACTAAATTACACTGAAATAGACAGAAGGTAGTTTTGTGAAGCAAATGATAAGAACTTTGTAGAACCAGAGTCGACAACATGTGCATGGGGCTCTTTTACTGCCCTGTTGTGGCTCCACAGCTGAATCAGATCAGTAGGTAATAATAAAATAATCCTCCTCTACAGTAAAATAAAGCTCTGCTGATCCTTCAACACAGTTTAACAGTAAATGGTCTTAAACGCTGGAGTTAATGTAGAACTGCTGATTCACCCTTTAACCCTGAAGATCAGCGCAGACGGCTGGTCACCATAGCAACACAGACAACAATCTCGCCCAGCTAGGAGCTACGAAACGGCAAAGAGAGAGATTTAAGACGAACGTCGACAATTTGGAGGTGAATTTAATTATTTGTGTTTATAGTCACTCCAGTTGGTTTCCTGATACGTTTAATCTGCAACAAAAGTCATGGAGCTGAAGTCAGATTCTTGTTCGAACTTTCCCGTTCCACCTTAAGTGGTGCAGCAGTTCCATTCTTAAGGTGGAATGGAAAAATTCCAACTTGAAGCTGGTGAATAAGAAATGACTTCAGCCTATTAAGAAGTCAAAGGTTGAGATACATTTTACAAGAAACTGTTCCACTTTTGAGGAAAAGTTTCCTGCCTGAGATGCGAGAAAAGCAGCTACAGCTGAGCTAAAGCTTAAAGCAGAGCAAATGAACTCTGTGTTTTCATTTATATCGCATTTTTTTAGCCTTTATCAGTTCATTAGCACAAACTGAGATATATTTACAGCCACGATGGTAAAATAGACATCCAATGTTGTGGCTCCCAAGGTGGTTTGATTTTTGTGGAAAGGACAAAATGGCTTTTTTTAACATGTGGGATGCCGACACTGCAGTAGAACCATAGTATAATCCAGTGCTCTTTTAAAGCCCAGATTCAGTTTAGTTTATAGATAATAAACAGGTTGAGACCACATAAGACTCTGTACTTTATTCATTTACAATCTGTTACATCATATAACTACCAAAATATGCACTGTGGAGTTTCTACTACATACTTAATATTTAGAACATATTAGGCATTTAGGCTGCCTGACATAATGACCACACTCACTATAACAGAGGGTTAACAGAGGGACCTGGTACAAAATGCAGTAGATATGAATTTAGCTGCATGATGATGGCTTTTTGATATTGACCATCCAATCAATAGAGCTTCCTATAGCACAAAGCAGCAGTGATATTGTTCAGTTTTTCACACTTAGGGTGTATTAGGGTGTTATTAGTTCCATGAGCACATCTTTATTGATCTATTCTAACCAAGCTAAGCTCTGCCAAGCTTTATACCTGTTAAGGCCATGTTTTATGTGGGTACTGTAATGCATGGATACATAAATGCTGACTACTCTCAAACAACTGACCATCTACAAAACACTGATTGACACAGCTCTCAGCCAATCACAGCAGACTATGAATGCTATGTCAAGTGAAGCAAAACTTCAGAAAAAGCTAAATACAAAAAAAACAGCAGTGAGAACGACGGTGGCAGTAAATCGAAATCACTAGACTGAGAGATATCGAAGGGCGTTAGCGAGGAACTTCAGGTCATCTGGAGGCGGGAGCTGTTTTCATTTCATTCTTGAAGCTAAAAAAGTTTAAACTTCAAAGTCAAAACTAAAAACCCCAGGATCTAAGGTAAGTTAAACTTTATGTTGGTTACAAGAATTGCAAAAAAACACACTTAAATATGATTCCTAACACTAAATAATATAACAGGAAAGGTTTCCTGCCAGAGATGCGAGAAACAGGACGTTTTGAGATGATATTCCTTTTTAATTTTTGTTGATATTCTTTGATTCTTTGAATTCTTTTTGAAGACGCTAAATTACTGACAGTTTTTAGGGCAAATAGTATAGACGATGTTAGAGTTACTTATAAATGTCCAGATGCTGGGCAAGAAGGGAGAGCTCTTCGCTGTGACATGTTGTCAAGCTGACAGATTGACCTTGATACATCACTTGCCTTTGCAATGATTAAAACATACATGCACTTCCACACATGCCAGTCTTTGTATTGTTTAATTAAACTTTACTAAATGACCTCATATACAAGATGGCAAGTCCTCCTCCGCATCGAATGTTACACCAAATAGCTCTAGTGTTAGCTTTATCATTAACCCATCTGAATGGGCCATTTTCTTAAATAAAAAACTTTCATGCTATTCGAAATGAAAACCTGATGCTTTAAAGTCGAATCACTCATTAATGTAAACATGCTTTGTATTTATTAATTTTGGTCCATTTTAAAACATATTCGCCTGTACATCTCGTTAAGTCGGTTAATGCTCCTTAGTACTGCTGAGTCTGTTAACACAAGTGTTATGGATGCTACCAAGTAGCCTGAACTGAAGGTTTGACACACTTTAAAACAGTAACTAAAGCCAGGGTTACACTACATGATGTTTATTCTGATTTTAGTCCTGATTCTCGGTCTGGCTGAGTCTGTGCTGGTCCGCTTTAGTCTGAGAATTTGGAGAGAGTTGGTGTTGACAGTTAGGAGAGAAAACCGTGTAAAGTGGAGGGGCACTGATCACATTTCAGACCCATTGGAGTGAATTTTTTCAACCTGACTCTGAGTAGGGCACACTACTCACTCTGACCAGACTCCTCAAGCAGCCAATGAAAACTAAGTGCAAAAGTGGCAACTTAGTCACATTTACAGCCTCAACCTCCCCAAAATGTGATTTACCTGTTGCTTCTTCACTGTTTGAGCAAATACAGCAGCAGTGAGGTGCTCCACATTTGTTTATTTACATCTCGTAGTAACAAGATTTGGAGCATGTCATTATGGAGAAATGTGATTTCAGGAAGCGAAGTTTGGTTCAGCTACAACTTAGTTGTGTAACAAGAGATCCTTAATATCTCAGTCACCCAAAAACACCATAGAAGCCTTTGTGAAAGTGTGAGATACCCAGTTTTTATAATCTGTCATGACTTTAACGTCTTATTCTCTATGGTTTGTTTTGGTTTTTCCATCTGAATTTTCATGACCAGCCATTAGGGGTGTACTTTGTGTACTTCTGGTGCCGGTCCCAAGCCCGGATAAATGTTGAGGGTTGCGTCAGGAAGGGCATCCGGTGTAAAACTTGGGCCAAAACTATCATGCGGATCACAAATATGATTGCCATACCGGATCGGTCGAGGCCCGGGTTAACAACGACCGCCTCCGGTGCTGTTGACCAGCAGGGTGCTGGTGGAAACTGGACTACTGTAGGTCGAAGACCATCAAAGAGGAGAGGAGGAAGGTGGGTTAGACGGCAGTGAGAGAGAAAGAAAGGCAGGAGTGTGGAGGTTAGAGTAGGGACTCTGAACATAGGGACAATGACTGGTAAAGGCAGAGAACTTGCAGACATGATGGAAAGAAGGAAGGTAGATATTCTGTGTGTCCAGGAGACCAGATGGAAAGGAAGCAAGGCCAGGAACATTGGAGGTGGATTCAAACTGTTCTGTCATGGTGTAGAGAGGAAACGAAATGGAGTAGGGATAATCCTAAAGGAGCAGCTTGGGAAAAGTGTTCTGGATGTAAAGAGAGTGTCAGACAGGATCATGAGCCTGAAGTTGGAGGTTGATGGTGTGATTTTGAATGTGGTCAGTTCATGTGCACCACAGGTTGGTTGTCAGTTAGAGGAGAAAGAGGAATTTTGGAGTAAGATGGATGAAGTGGTAGATGGTGTCCCTAGAGAGGAGAGATTAGATTGTGACATACAAGAGTGGAGGGAGGTGCACACAGGTGGATTATATCCTTAGCAGGAGAGGCCACCTAAAGGAGATTGGAGATTGTAAAGTGGTACCAGGCGAAAGTGCAGCAAGGCAGCATAGGGTGGTTGTCTGTAGAATGAGATTAGAAACAAAGAAGAGGAAGAGATTGAAGACAAAGATTATATGGTGGAAGCTGAAGGAGGAGGATGGTTGCAGGCAGTCCAGGGAGAAATTGCAACAGGCCCTTGGGGGCAGTGAGGAGCTACCTGAGGACTGGGAAACTACAGCTGGTGGTGAGAGAAACTGGCAAGAATGTGTTGGGTGTTTCGTCTGGTCAGAGGAAAGAAGACGAGGAAAGTTGGTGGTGGAATGAGGAAGTCCAGGAGAGTATTCAGTAGAAGAAGGCAGCTAAGAAAAAGTGGGATAACCAGAGAGATGAAGGAAGTAGGCAGGAGTTTTGTGAGGCTAGTTGCATAGCGAAAAGAATGGTAAAGGCTCAGGCCTATGATGAGCTGTATGAGAGGCTGGACAGTAAAGAAGGAGTAAAGGACTTGTATCGTTTGGCTAAACAGAGAGATAGAGCTGGAAAGGATGTACAGCAGGTTAGGCTGATAAAGATAGAGAGGGAAATGTACTAGTGAGTGAACAGAGTGATGAGTAGATGGAAGGAGGACTTTGAAGAACTAATGAATGAGGAAAACAAGAGAGAGAGGAGGACAACGGGGGGAGAGATAGTGGATCAGGAAGTGCAGAGAATTGGTAAGGTGGAAGTCAGGTCAGCTTTAAAAAGGATGAGGAATGGAAAGGCAGTTGGTCCAGATGACAGACCTGTGGAGGTATAGAGATGTTTAGGAGAGAAGACAGTGGACTTTTTAACCAGGTTGTTTAACAAAATCCTGGAGAGTGAGAGGATGCCTGATGAGTGGAGAAGCAGTGTACTGGTCCCCATTTTTAAGAACAAGGGTGATGTGCAGAGCTGCAGTAACTACAGAGGTGTAAAGTTGATGAGCCACACCATGAAGGTATGGGAAAGAGTTGTTGAAGCAAGGCTAAGGCGAGAGGTTCAGATCAGTGAGCAGCAGTTTGGTTTCATGCCCAGAAAGAGCACCACAGATGCAGTTTTTACATTGAGAGTGTTGGTAGAGAAGTACAGAGAAGGTCAGAAGGAGCTGCATTGTGTCTTTGTGGATCTAGAGAAGGCAGATGATAGGGTGCCAAGAGAGGAACTGTGGTACTGTATGAGGAAGTCAGGTGTAGCTGAAAAGTATGTTAGGGTGGTGCAGGACATGTATGAGGATAGTGAGACGGTGGTGAGGTGTGCAGTTGGAGTGACAAATGGTTTCAAGGTGAAGGTGGGATTACATCAGGGATCAGCTTTGAGCCCCTTCTTGTTTGCAATGGTGATGGACAGGTTGACAGATGAGGTCATGCAGGAGGCTCCATGGACAATGATGTTTGCAGATGACATTGTAATCTGTGGTGAGAGTAGAGAGCAGGTGGAAGAGAATCTGGAGAGGTGGAGGTTTGCACTGGAGAGGAGAGGAATGAAGGTCAGTAGAGACAAGATGGAATACATGTGTGTGAATGAGAGGGAGGCAGGTGGAAAGGTGAAGATGCAAGGAGTAGAGGTCGTAAAGGTGGATGACTTCAAATATCTTGGGTCAACCATCCAGAGCAATGGACAGTGTAGAAAAGAGGTGAAGAAGAGGGTGCAGGCAGGATGGAGTGGGTGGAGACGGGTGTCAGGGCTGATGTGTGACAGAAGGATAGCAGCAAGAGTGAAAGGGAAGGTTTACAAGACAGCAGTGCGTCCTGCTATGATGTCTGGTTTGGAGACTGTGGCTCTGTCTAAAAGACAGGAGGCTGAGCTGGAGGTTGCGGAGATGAAGATGCTGAGATTTTCGTTGGGAGTGACGAGGATGGACAAGATTAGAAATGAGCAGATCAGAGGGACGGTGAAGGTGGAGCAGTTTGGAGATAAAGCCAGAGAGGCCAGGTTGAGATGGTTTGGACATGTGTTGAGGAGGAATAGTGGATATATTGGGAAAGAATGTTGGAGATGGAGCTGCCGGGTAGAAGGAGAAGAGGTAGACCTCAGAGAAGGTTTATGGATGTAGTGAACGTGGACATGGAGATGGTGGACAGGGCAAGATGGAGGCAGATGATCCGCTGTGGTGACCCCTAAAGGGAGCAGCCGAAAGAAGAATTATTATTATTATTATTATTATTATTATTATTATTATTATTATTATTATTATTATAACTGTTTTGTTGTTATTGTTGTTGTTGTACAGTACTTTGAATTTTACTACTGTCACACAAATATGTACATAAAACATTGTAGAGATAAAATTCCATGATCTAAATGAAATATCAGAAAGGCTACTTTAAGATTTCTACACTACATAAATGTTAGAACCATATTTCAAGCGAAGAACCATGGTTAGATGATAAATTGAGAAAAAGAGTCAACCAAATGGTATAACTATATGCACAAAATGATTTTTCTACATTCTATACATTGTGTACACATGCATATACATATATAATAAGTCTAATGACTTATTTTACTGCCACTGTCATTCTCACTGCAGGTTTATTGTGGTTAGTATTTTCTAGTTTTTGCTTCACATAGCATTCATTGACAGTTGTGATGGGATAAAAGCCGTGTCAGTCAGTGCTTTGTAGATGGTCAATTATTTGAGAATAAAGTCAGCATTTATGTATCCATGCATTATATTTGTTGACATAATTTGAAAATACCTGTTGTTCTTTTCATTGTGTATAAATTTCATGATCAATGGATCAAAAGAAACTTGGAAATGACTTGGAAATAGTCTGGTCCCATTGATTACAGTGAAAGTACAGTATGTTATTCCCTCGTCCTGTAAAGTCACGAATTTGGACATACGAGGGAGATATAAGGTACACACACACACACACACACACACACACACACACACACACATATATATATATATATTGAGCAAGCAAGAGAGAGAATGATCAAGCAAATTTCTTAAAGTGTAGAACCTCCAGATAAAAGATGAAGGTCCATTAAAAGTTCTTGTTTAATTCTTATGTTAAATAATGCAATCTGTGTCATTTAGGCACTGTTGAAAACAGCCGTAGGTGAACAAAGGCCAAATATATTTGCAGAATAATAGCAATTAAAGATTAAACCACTTAGAAAATGAATGATGAATCTTTTGCTGGCAGTTCAGCAGCAGTGACCCAGCCTGTCTACCACCCGCTGAGATGATGCGTACTGTGAGAAATGCCAAGCAGAAGCTACGGGAAATGCTACGGTAACACCTTACTGCCTTACCGTCTCGCAGTACCTCGCTTTCCATTAGTGGTGTGCAAAGCACTTACATTATGTCCCAAAGGCAATGGGGGATATTGCTTTTGAAAGATTATATGGCCATGTGATATCTGGCAGGTATGATCGTCCATTGAGCATTAGGATAAAATCAATTGTGCATAGCTGTAGGAGCATGTGATTTCAGAGAAAACTGGGAGTAGAAAGTGTTTGGTATTTGAGAACGTATCACTATGTCGGGTTTTTTGGAACAAGTCTTGTGTTTTTTAGTCCTTTTGTCTGGTCAAGGCCTGCAGTGTGAAAGAGAGAGTGATTCAATCTTTCTCATTAAAAAAGAGGTTACCCTGGTCGCCTTCAAAATATGATTTCATTGAACAAATAACGAGTTAACCCCTTAAAGTCCAAGGCCGTTTACAACTCAAGGCTTGTATAGCAGTTATATAACTTTAAAACACAGGACTGAGGAATGGAAACCTGGACCTGTTCCATTTTTGGGAGTTAACAGATTGTAGCTAAAACCGCTTCACCTCTTCTGGGAAGCTTTCTACAAGATGTTGGAGTGTCTGTGAGAATTTTTGCCCATTCATCCAGTACAACATTTGTGAGGTCAGACACTGATGTTGGGCGAGAGGGTCTGGCTCACAAGCTCTGTTCTAGTTCATCTCAAAGGTGTTGGATGGAGTTGAGGTCAGGGATCTGTGAGGGTCAAGTTATTGCACACCAAATTCACCCAGCCAGGCCTGCACTGGGGCTCAGTCACGCTGGAACAGGAAAGGTTCTTCCCCAAACTGTTCCCACAAAGTTCTAAACATACAGTTGTCCAAAATGTTTTGGTCTGCTCTGTCATTAAGATTCCCTTCACTGGAACTAAGGGTTCTAGACCAACCCCTGAAAAACAGCCACGTATCATCATCCCCCCTCCACCAAACTTTACACCTGGCACAGTGCAGTCAGACAGGTAATGTTCTCCTGGCATTCGCCAAACCAAGACTCCTCCATCAGGCTGCCATGTTTCCACTGTTCCACATCATTAGAAATAAAGGTACATTTCTCATTCTTGAAGGTACAAATAGTATAAATGTATCCTCAAAGGTACAACAGTGGTTTTAAGGTCAATTTTGAACCTTAAATAAGTTTTTTTTTTCTCTAGTGAAAATTTATGTATTTGTATATTTTCATTAGCTAACATTTAAAAACAGAACAATACAATGAAAGCCAGGAGACGAGACCGGGTGTGTGGAGTCAATACAACCTGGAATATATAATTACATTGGATTATCATAGTTATGTTTCCTGAATAAAGGTACTGAGATGTACCCACCCCAGTGATAAGAGGTTAACCGCCCCAGTGATCGTTTTGTACCTTTTTTCTGAGAGTGCAGAGTCCAGTGGACGGTACATCTGATGCTTGGCACTGTGTATTTTAATCTTGGCCATGGAAACCCGTTTCTTGAAGCTCCTGACATGCAGTTCTCTTGCTGAAGTGGCTTCCAGAGTCAATTTGGAACTCTGTAGTGATGATTCTCCAGAGGATAAACACTGTGCTTCAGCACTCAGTGCCACGCTCTGTGAGTTTGTGTGGTCTAACACTTCGTGGCTGAGCTGTTTTTGCTCCTAGACGCTTTCTTTTCACAGTAATAGCACTTACAGTTGTCTAGCGCAGCTCTAGCAGGACAGCAATTTCGCAAACTGACTTGTGGAAGAGGTGGCATGCAATGAAAGTGCCATGTTTAAACTCACTGAGCTTATCAGTACGAACCTCTACTGCCAGTGTTTGAAATGGGTGTGGATGAAGCACATAAACTCAAAAATTAGGAGGGGTGTCCCAATAATTTTGTCTATAATGTTGACCAGAGCCACCACACGTATATGGACATTGACAGTTATTATCGTTTTAGCTGTCTATCACAGCACATTGGAGGCCTTTTCCCTTATTTTGTGAAGCTCAAAAGTAATTAGACAATAAAAGATAATCATAAGTTAAACTGTCATTTTTAATCACTGATGCTAAAGCCTTTGTCAATAAAGCCTGAAGTCTGGAACCCATATACACTTAGGTTCTTCCCTGCTGCTGCTCTGCCAGGCTGAACTGAAGCCGCCCTCAGTTCCTCATTGTCCTTGCTGTGTTGTGTCTTCAGTAAGTGAAACTCAGGCTTGATGGGATTGAGGTCAGGTGATTGACTCGGCTATTGAAGGACCTTCCACTTCTCTGCCTTAAAAAAGTCCTGGGGTGCTTTTATAATATGCTTTGGGTCATTGTCCATCTGTGTCAAATGAGCTTTGAAGCATTTGGCGGAATAATATTGAGCGGATAATATAAACGCCATACACTTCAGAATTCATCCTGCTGCTTTTGACCTGTCCAGGCTTTTCATAGATGGTTTTTGACAAACTGAAATCTTGTCATCCTTTATATACTCCAGATTTGCTTTGGTGAAGAGCTCTTCACACAGATACGCCAGTCTTTTGGAGGGTGTTGATCTGGCCAATTGCTATCAAGCATTTTTCTTCACCAGGGATTCTTCTGTCAGTTGTTTTCCATGGTCTTCCAGGCCTTGTGGTGTTTCTGAGGTCACTAGTGCATTTTGTCTTTTTAACAGTGGTGGACAGTAACTGAGTAACTGAGTAAATGTAATTAGTTTCTGTACTTTAGTATTTTTGGTGTATCTGTACTGAAGTTTCTCCGTTCTGGGCGACTTTTTCCTTTCACTCCACTACATTTCAGAGTCTAATATCCGACTTTTTCCTCCTACATTTTGAGAAATCTGTCGTTCCTTTTGGTTTCTGTGTGTATAAAAACGTAACATGTCAAAACGAAAGAAGCGCAAAGCCAGAGCACCAATCAGGGCCCAGCGGTCACTTTGTTTAGAGCTGGTTTTGACCTGTTGGTCATACCGACCCAGTGCAGCACGCGGTTCAACGTCAGCGCAGCAGCGTAAAACTTTGGGAGAGTCTGTTCAACATAAATGATGAACTAACCTAACTTTGTGTAAATAGAGCTCAATATAGAAATATGTCCACATATGCAGTCGAGACTGACGCGGCTTTTTTCTGAATTTCTACAAACACCATTTCATTTTATAGTAAATGAGTTTGGGCTGGTTTATGTTTATGAACAGACGCCTACAGATCAACATAGTAAAGGAGCTCATCTGTGATCCTGAGTTTAAAGCCAGTTTTTATTCAACTTAAACTTGGAACTAAGTTGTAAATAAATCTGAAACTGAAACTTTGCTTGTGTGTAAAAAGTGATTTCAGAGCCACTCGGTTCTCCCTGATGGAAACTGTTTACCTTCAGTGTTTTGTGCTTCTGATCGTTTTAATAGACGTCAGCGTCACTAATTAATGACGTTCTATTAAAAGACTGGTTTACCAAGAGAGACGCTGGAGGACTTTCACCTGAAATGAGTTCATGAAGCCAGTCTGGTTATAAAAATGATAACAGGACATCAGAGCCAGAATTACTCTTTTAGTACTTTTACTTTATACTTAAGTACATTTGAAGGGAAATACTTTAGTACTTTTACTCAAGTGGAGGTCTAAAGGGAGGAACTTCTACTTTTACTGGAGTGATATTTACCTTGGGGGTCTCGACTTTAACTCAAATCAAACCATGTACATATATATATACAGATATATATATATCTTCCAGATTGTACAGGACATGTATATAAGATGTAGAAGATGTCAATCTACATGTGTAAGTACAGATGTTCTAGATTGAAGGCGCAGAGGATCAGAGTGAGTCTGATGAGCTGTGGATGAGGTGTCGATTACATGTTCAAGTATATTATTCGTGCTCTTCGTCCACTCCTGAAGGCACATATGTTCCTCTAACTTAGTACTAGTTCAGAAGTTCAGTGAAGTCAGATGTTAAGGCAGCCAGGTTTGTTACGGTTCTAAATATACCTACAGATCTTTTTCACACTGTATCTAATGGAGTAAGTTGAGGGTTTGAGGCTCATTCAGAAGTGAACTCCTCATCACTCCGCTTGCCTGGTTTATCACGTATTCCTCAGTGGCGCAACCATCAAACGTGAATTTTCTCACATCACAACTTAGTGCTCCAGCATTATGAATGTAAGACGTCTGGAAGTGAAATCAAGCACAAATCCCATTTACTCCCTTTACCAACAGATCTTCTGCCAAGGAGGTTTTAGTGGAGTGCGAGTGCTTTGGAGCACAGATTAGAGATGGAGCCAGCCTGTGCATGCAGAAAGCTGGGATTTTCAAACAGGTGCGCTCGTTCCCTATAGAGACGCAACACAAAGGGAAATGTCTTCTGGGGCAACCACCTGCCTCTCAAACATATTGTCATGAGGTGCTTTCAAAGCCTCTGATTTTAGAGGAAAAAGAACGATTTCAGATGGAGTTATATTTCAGTCAGGACACACCTGCAGATATTCCTGTGCTTTGAAAAATCTGTGTCCTCTTTTCACGAGCATGCAAATCTGCACAGCACAGCAGCGTCCAGAACAACACATAGTATCTTGTGGGTCTTTGCTCTTATTTTGTAAGATTTGTTGTGGAACAAGCGCAACAAAAAACCTTACAAAATCAGAGCAACGACCCATAAGATACTGTGTGATGCTATTAAAGCTTTTAGAACTGGGGAACTGAAGTTAAAGTCGAGACCCCCAAGGTAAATATCACTCCAGTAAAAGTAGAAGTTCCTCCCTTTAGACCTCCACTTGAGTAAAAGTACTAAAGTATTTACCTTCAAATGTACTTAAGTATAAAGTAAAAGTACTAAAAGAGTAATTCTGGCTCTGATGTCCTGTTATCATTTTTATAACCAGACTGGCTTCATGAACTCATTTCAGGTGAAAGTCCTCCAGCGTCTCTCTTGGTAAACCAGTCTTTTAATAGAACGTCATTAATTAGTG
Source organism: Pygocentrus nattereri (assembly GCF_015220715.1). NCBI lineage: Eukaryota > Metazoa > Chordata > Actinopteri > Characiformes > Serrasalmidae > Pygocentrus > Pygocentrus nattereri. The sequence continues at coordinate 30,739,988 of NC_051235.1, forward strand.
ACGCTGACGTCTATTAAAATGATCAGAAGCACAAAACACTGAAGGTAAACAGTTTCCATCAGGGAGAACCGAGTGGCTCTGAAATCACTTTTTACACACAAGCAAAGTTTCAGTTTCAGATTTATTTACAACTTAGTTCCAAGTTTAAGTTGAATAAAAACTGGCTTTAAACTCAGGATCACAGATGAGCTCCTTTACTATGTTGATCTGTAGGCGTCTGTTCATAAACATAAACCAGCCCAAACTCATTTACTATAAAATGAAATGGTGTTTGTAGAAATTCAGAAAAAAGCCGCGTCAGTCTCGACTGCATATGTGGACATATTTCTATATTGAGCTCTATTTACACAAAGTTAGGTTAGTTCATCATTTATGTTGAACAGACTCTCCCAAAGTTTTACGCTGCTGCGCTGACGTTGAACCGCGTGCTGCACTGGGTCGGTATGACCAACAGGTCAAAACCAGCTCTAAACAAAGTGACCGCTGGGCCCTGATTGGTGCTCTGGCTTTGCGCTTCTTTCGTTTTGACATGTTACGTTTTTATACACACAGAAACCAAAAGGAACGACAGATTTCTCAAAATGTAGGAGGAAAAAGTCGGATATTAGACTCTGAAATGTAGTGGAGTGAAAGGAAAAAGTCCAGAACGGAGAAACTTCAGTACAGATACACCAAAAATACTAAAGTACAGAAACCAATTACATTTACTCAGTTACTCAGTTACTCAGTTACTTTTTGTGTTCACCTGTTAAGTACTGATACAATACACCATTCACAGATATCTTGAAACACTGGATTCCACCCAAACTCCCAAAGCTTTGTACTAACATCAGTTATTGAACACGAATACATAAAGTGTGCAAAAAGCTTTTTCCTTTATAATATTTACTATAAAAAGCAAAGGCATACAAGAATAAATCATTTGAATGAACTAAATTATGAATTTATTTAAGTATAAGTGGACATTTTTTAGGGGTCTTACTTTACATTACAACCCCTTTTGCAAAACGGCTGGGACGGTGTGCAAAATGTAAATAAAAACAATGCAATTATGACATGAAAATCATTTAAATCCTATATTTCATTGAAAAGAAAACATATCAAAGGCCATTTCAGAGTTGGGTGGAAGCTTTGATGGTCCTCTGCTTGGCAGCAACTACAACCAGGCCTACTTTCCTGGCAGGGGCGATCCTGTGATCATGAAAGTGGTTCACCCAGGGCGAGGCTCTGCCGTACTTCCATTGCTGACCCTTGCAAATTCCTTGAATGCGGAAATCTCGACTGCATAATTTCTGGTAGAGGTGAACTGCGCTCGCACTCTCCCCTGACAAGTTTTTAGGGGCAGTCGTGGGCTGGAGGTCAGGGAACCGGCCCTGTGACCCGGAAGGTTGCCGGTTCGATCCCCTCGGCTGACAGTCCATGACTGAAGTGCCCTTGAGCAAGACACCTAACCCCCAACTGCTCCCCGGGTGCTGTGGTTAGGGCTGCCCACTGCTCCGGGTAAGTGTGCTCACTGTCCCCTAGTGTGGGTGTTTTACTGCACGGATGGGTTAAATTTGGAGTGTGCAAATCTCAGTAGGCAAATGGTTCTGAATTCATTTCAATTCATTTCAATTTTTCTTCCTCCTCTGGGATGAAATGTATAATACGTTTTTTTTTTTTTCATGTTTTTCACTGCTGTTGGAACAAAACCTTCACTTTTTGACATAATTTAGAAATCCCTATTGTCAACACCTGTTGTCTGGTTCCATAGACTTTCATTAAAAGTAAAGCAGGTTTCTTTGTTCTCCTATAAAGAAGAGATATGAGGTTTTGTTCCGAGAACAGCGATGTGGTAGTTTTTAATGCAGAGAGTGTCGGTCGGATTATCTGTCTTTGTTATGTGCCACCACAGACTGTCTGAATGCTGCACCTCAGCACTTTTAAGTCCTGCCTTTTTGCCTTCCGTCAACATTACATTATCGATTAAAATTGACAAAAAACGATTTTTGACATTTGTGAATCGATACAGAATCGTCCACATCCACATCGCGATGTTTCAAAGAATCGATATCTTCTCCCACCCCTAGTAATATAGAAGGGGCTCTAATGCGAAATCCCTGCAGGATCTGCTGGATGGGGTGTTTAATCCTCTAACTGTGTATTTAAAATTTCATGTTTTATTTTTCCATCCCGCATTCAAAATGGGTTGCCTCCATATATGGACTGAGGAATGAATGGAACATTTTGAAACTGTAATAATGTTTACAAGCTACATCAACTCTTATTTCAAAAAAGCAGGAACGCATCCGTTTCCCGGGATGAGGATCCTTAAGCAAAGAAATTTTATTCCAGACCATTTTGGATCTTTTCTATTGCTGTGCTCTCATAACAGCAGCTGGTATTTTCAAATGGTGCAATAAAAAACAAGTTATGAGGTTTTGATTTGACAGCAGTGACACATATTTGAAACGGTTTGTCAGGTAAAGTTCTTGCGACGTTTAGTTCTTTAATAAAATCTGAACCCATTTCTGGGGAATAAAGATGCCAGCGGTGCAGAAGAGCAGCGCTCTGATGCCGTGGCCTTGCCGGTGTGGATATGAGGGACACTGAGGCCTTGCTGCTGGACGTAGTGTTGGGTGGATGTGTCCTCATCTCCCCTCTCACGTCAACCACACTGTGGCTTTTATTCTTCCCACAGTTAACAGGATTTGCTCTGTGGTCACTGGTGACTTCTATATTTCATCATCCATTCCAGTTGTAAGGTTTTCTGTATTTGTGAGGGTGTAGATGACCGTATACGGAGTGCATGACAATAGATTGTATTATTAATCGATTAAATAATAGTCATATTTTTATTATATAGAAACTGATCAGCTGCTCCGTTTCCTTCATCAGAACCGCCTCCTTGTTTCTATGCTCATTGTCCATTTTCTCTGTTTGCTACCCCACTTTACCCTGTTCTTCAGTGGTCAGGACCCCCATGGACCCTCACAGAGCAGGTACTGTTTGGGTGGTGGGTCATTCTCAGCACTGCAGTGACACTGACGTGGTGGTGGTGTGTTGTGCCAGCACCTCAGTGTCGCTGCTGGACTGAGAACCAAAAATATCCAGCCGGCAGCATCCTGTGGGCAGCGTCCTGTGGGCAGCGTCCTGTGGGCAGCGTCCTGTGGGCAGCGTCCTGTGGGCAGCGTCCTGTGACCACTGATGAAGGACTAGAGGACGACCATCACAAACTGTGCAGCAGCAGATGAGCTGTCGTCTCTGACTTTACATCTACAAGGTGGACCGACAAGGTAGGAGTGTCTAATAGAGTGGACAGTGAGTGGACACAGTGTTTAAACACTCCGGCAGCGCCGCTGTGTCTGATCCACTCAGACCAGCACAACACACACTAACACACCACTGCAGTGCTGAGAATGATCTGGAGAGTGGTCCTGACCACTGAAGAACAGGGTAACAAAGTATCAGAGAAACAGATGGACTACAGAGAAAGGAAAGAACGAAAAAAAGAAAACAGAAAGAGAACAAAGGACAAAAAAAGAAAGAAGGGAGACACATGGAAGGAGGGAGAAAGAAAGAGAGAGCAAGGGAAATGAAAGGGAAAGAGGGCAAGAGAAAGGAAGGAGAAAAAGAAAGCTAGAATAGAAGAGAGAATAAAGAACGGGAGAGTGAGAGATACTAAGGCAGAGAGATAATGAGCAAGAAAGAAAATAGGAGAAAGAGAAAGAGAAGGAGAGATGACAGAGAAGGCAAGAGTGTGAGAGAAAGAGAGAGGAGAGAAGAGAGCAAGAGCGAATTCAAGAATAAAAGAGAGAGAGGGAGAGAAGAAAGTAAGAGTGAGAGAACACTAGAGAAAAGAAAGAAAAAGAGAGATGAGGAAAGAGTGGGAAAAAGGACAACGAGAAAAAGCGAGGGAAGTAGTAAGAGAAAAAGCAAAAAATAGAGAGAAAGAAGCAAGTAGTAAGAGAGTGAGAGAAACAGAGGAAGGAAGGAGGAGAGAGAAATGAAAGAGTGTGGCAGAAAGAAAGAGAGCAAAGAAAGAAAGCGGGAGAGAGAAAGAGAGGAAGGAAGGAGGAGAGAGAAATGAAAGAGTGTGAGAGAAAGACGTAGTAAGAGAAAGAAAGAGAGCGAAGAAAGAACAAGAGAGAACAAAGCGAGAGAGAGAAAGGAAGGAAGGAGGAGAGAGAAATGAAAGAGTGTGACAGAAAGAAAGAGAGCAAAGAAAGTGAGAGAAAGAGAGGAAGGAAGGAGGAGAGAGAAATGGAAGAGGTAGTAAGAGAAAGAAAGAGAGAGAAGAAAGAAAACAAGAGAAGAAAGAGAAAGAAAGAGAGGAAGGAAGGAGGAGAGTGAAATGAAAGAGGTAGTAAGAGAAAGAAAGAGAGAAATGAAAGAGAGGAAGGAAGGAGGAGAGAGAAATAAAAGAGCATGAGAGAAAGAAAGAGTGAAGAAAGAAAGCGAGAGAGAGAAAGCGAGGAAGGAAGGAGGAGAGAGAAATGAAAGAGTGTGACAGAAAGAAAAAGAGAAGAAAGCAAGAGAGAGAGAGAAAGAGAGGAAGAAAGGAGGAGAGAGAAGTGAAAGAGTGAGACAGAAAGAAAGAGTGAAGAAAGAAAGCGAGCGAGAGAAAGAGAGGAGGGAAGGAGGAGAGAGAAATGAAAGAGCGTGACAGAAAGAAAGAGAGTGAAGAAAGAAAACAAGAGAAGAAAGCGAGAGAGAGAGAAAGAGAGGAAGGGAGGAGGAGAGAGAAGTGAAAGAGTGTGACAGAAAGAAAGAGAGTGAAGAAAGAAAGCGAGAGAGAGAAAGAGAGGAGGGAAGGAGGAGAGAGAAGTGAAAGAGTGTGACAGAAAGAAAGAGAGTGAAGAAAGAAAACGAGAGAAGAAAGCGAGAGAGAGAGAAAGAGAGGAAGGGAGGAGGAGAGAGAAGTGAAAGAGTGTGACAGAAAGAAAGAGAGTGAAGAAAGAAAACGAGAGAAGAAAGCGAGAGAGAGAGAAAGAGAGGAAGGGAGGAGGAGAGAGAAATGAAAGAGCGTGACAGAAAGAAAGAGAGTGAAGAAAGAAAACGAGAGAAGAAAGCGAGAGAGAGAGAAAGAGAGGAAGGGAGGAGGAGAGAGAAGTGAAAGAGTGCAGCGAGCTCCTCCTCCAGCTGCATTCTTCCTTTCAGAAATTGATGCTCGCGCTCCGTCTGGGTAATCCCGAGTTTCTGTAGTGTTTGCGTGATAAACCGCCGCGTGCGGAGGTTAAAACATGTGACGTGATTTCTAATCCACTCTGAAACATACACTAATTTAATGAGGCTGTGAACGCGCAGTCAGGCTGGCCTTGGGTCACGCAGCGGCGTCTCACGCGCATTTCTGCATTTGCTTAAACGTCCGTCGCGTTGGGGCCGACCGGATCCCGCGTTCTTACAGAGAGCTCGGCTGTCAGCTCCAGTCCGTCAGGTGCTGTCGAGCGCTGGTTGTTTTCCTGTCATGTTTCTGCCTGTTTTCTTTTTTTCCCGTGTTAGATGAGAGATCACGAGTGTCACTCACTTAAACGCAGGGAATCAGAGCGTGCGTCTGAAAATAAACCGTTTTAAAACACGAGGAGGGGCGAAGGGCACCACGAGCGCATGAATATTAATGAGGCCACTGGCAGGCCTGCACAGCCTCGGAGAAAACGCACCGAGGATTTCCAGGGACTGTAAGAAAATGTTCATCGCCCTGCTCCGAGGAGCGAAACGAAAAGCTGTAGCCTTTAATTCAACATGACCATCATGAAAGGCTTTTAGGGACATACTCATGTTGATGTAATTGCAGCTATTTACGCAAAAATATGCCAAACAAACAGCGGAAACGGCGGCAATAGCTACCACTAACAGAGTAGAGTGGCTTTGTCTCTCGGCCTTGAGATGCTTTTCAAGTGGAAAATGGAAAACTGAAGTTGGTCCGCACTTATCGGTCGCTGCCGGAATTTTGAGGACCGAATCAGGGAGCGACTGTGCTGCTCGGCGCATTTAATTCGGTGTGCTTTGTAAACGATTCACCTGCAAGACCAGACAGAAGCCGAGAGACACACACACACACCTTTCATTCGGTGTTTTCACTCCAGGTTTGGAGCCTCTGCACTGTAGAGTTTAGTGTTTCTCTGTGCTGCTCACACCTCGTTCAGCTCAAGAAGGGATTCGTTAGCTAAGAATATACAACACATAGTTCCGGCCATGCCAGCTGATTGGTTGAGAGGAGTTCTAACCGAGCTGTTATTTCACCGTAACATCACAAACACCGTATCACTCCGCTGAGATGCTGTTGCTAAGCAACGACTCTGACAGCTGTAGGAGACGCTCGAGCCATTTGAACATTTTTACTTCTTACTTTGCCACAAAATGAAAACGGACGCTGTTAAGGTCACATCTGACCGACAGCCGATTTGCTCCGACTCTGAAGACGAGACGACACTAAATTCCCAAACTGTCGTAACCACTGAGCAGCTTTTCAGTCGGCAGCTGTGACAGAAGAACAGCTGAACAACCTGGAATCAGCCAGAAATTAACCCAACACCATTCGCCAGACGCGTCTGATCTTCAGAGTCGGACCAAATCAGACTGAGCCGTAAAACTGACCCAATATCAGGTTCAGCTCAGTTTGGTCAGTTTGTCCAGATCAGTATTAATGTTGTTTTGTTCCAGCCGGTCTGTGAAGCTTCTTACAGCCCGTTTAGTTTGGCAAATGGTGTTTGGGAATTTAGTGTAAGGAGCTGGAGAATGAACTGCCAGCTGAGCAGCGAGTGGGCGGAGCTCGTTACTCTGATGTAGCGTCAAGCTGCTCGTTAAGGAGCTCTAATTAGGAGGAAGGAGCTGAACATTAAAACATATTAAAGCCGCGTTCACGGCCAGTTTATTCATTTCTTACTGTATTTATTTAACTGCTGTATTAAAGCAGTAGAACATCATGGCTGTGATGATCTACAGCCACCAGATCACAGCCGGGATGCTATTGGTGATAACTCACTCCCTCTCGGGTTCTACTGCTTAAAACTGCACTAGCAAACTTACAGAATCACGTCTGTCGAAACGCGGCATCGTCTTCCGACCCACAGTGTTCATTCTTATGTGTAACGTCTATGTTTCTCTATTCAAACGTCTCCAGAAACAGAGAGTAAAGTTCTTGCAGCTCCGTCAGGGAGAAGACGGGACTGATATGACAGGTATGGACACTTTCGCAGTTTATTACAACATAAACACAAAAGAATGAGCCGTAAAGAGAATAAGAGCAGAAACAGAGTAAAGGAAGCAAAGGAACACAGATGGCCTCAGTTAAGGAGCAAACAAAAGCAAGCAAATAGAAGAAGCCGGCTAATTAGAGGCAGAATGTGTCAGAGCCAAAGTACATGGTGAAGTACAATGCTGCCCAAAGGAACTGCGGGGAGAGAGAGTTCTTATAGGGTAAAAGACACTCAGATATTAGTACTGATTGGTGCCGAGTAGTGGCTAACGCCTCTGCTACCCCCCCCCCCCACCCCCCATGTTCAAACACCTTTGATTGGACTTTTATTGATATAGCATTGGGTTTGCACTCTATCTATACAGGGTGAGTCAAAAGTCACAGAACAGGTTTTATTTTATTTTTTATTTTATTATCGACTTTTATCTCTGGGGTCATTTCAAACAAATTGTGTACGCTGGGAAACTCCGCAACAAACACCACCTTCAGCACCGCATGGTGGAGGCTTGTGACAGCATAAAAATAAAACCCCTAACACTGCTTTCATCTGGCTATGGGAATTTAAAGCTGCTGTGGATAAAAGTCAAATGGCGTGAATTTAAGGCTGTGTTCAAATTCAGGGGGCAGTCGTGGGCTGGAGGTTAGGGAACCAGCCTTGCAACTGGAGGGTCGCCGGTTCAATCCGACAGTACGTAACCGAGGTGCCCCTGAGCAGGACACCCAACCCCCCAACTGGTGGGCGCTGCGGATAGGGCTGCCCACCGCTCCGGGCAAGTGTGCTCACTGCCCCCTAGTGTGTATGTGGTGTTTCACTTTCACGGATGGGTTAAATCGAGGTGAAATTTCCCCGCTGTGGGACTAATAAGGGTCTCTTAATTGCTTGATCAGGCTGAAGTGGCACTGATTAACCCTAATGTGAACAGATCTGATGTTTTTAAATCCAACCCGATCCACCTTCATACGGGCTTCTAGACTGGACTCGTATCCGATTCGTGGCCATGTGACCTTCAACATGTTCAGATTGTGATTCATGTGTTGTGTCCTAAAGCACCTGCGCTGTTACTCAGCGTTAACGAGGCAGCAGCACTGAACAGAATTCAACGCTCATCATGTTTGTCTCACTCTAATAATGAACAGCTGAGAGCTGCTCAGGGCTAATTATACAACCCCATATCCAAAAAACACCATATTTAAATGAAAATATTACAGAGACAACATATTCAATGTCAAAACTGAGAAATAAAAACCCATTTAGATTTTGATGCCAACAACATGTTCCAAAAAAGTTGGGACGGGGAACAAGACTTGTAAATTTCTCATGCTTTTGGGTGCATTTTTCAAACAACTTAAACCGCAACTAAGTAAAATTAAGTATATAGATGTTTACGTTTTTGCACTTTGAACATATAATCATAGTACTGGATGTGCTGATTACACCTCAGTGACACAGCAACTAAGTGCATCTAAATGCTTTTTAATTAGATTTCAACATCACTAAATGCGCTTGAATGAAGTAAACATGCATTTAAGTGCACTTTTCTGAAACATATTTAAGTATATACTTAAAAATGTTTATTACAACCAAAAGAAAATATATGTAAATATGTTAATGGGATATGGAAAGACTTCTTATATATACAGATTTCAATTAGCATAGATCTGCGTTCACTTTGACCGGAGTCTGATCCTGTAGAATCAATAAATCAACTTTTATTCAATGTTCTATGATAATAAAACATAAAAACTTTTAAAAAGGGGTGAATACGTTTTACAGGCACTGTGGTCACATGCATTTTTAACAGATATAAGTATAAATCTGAGACACAAAAAACAACAACAACAATAATAACAACAACAGTGATAAACAGCAAATAAAAAAAAGCGCATGAAATTTTAATCTCTTCGTCTTGAGATGTTTTATTCTGAAGCTCTGAAGTTTCGAGTCGCTCCGCACTGGTTTTCCAACATGATCATTGTGTAGGAGGTTTTGTGGGGGGTGATTATGTTGAGGAACACGTACATACACAGAAACAGAGATCCCTGTTAGGGAAGCTTACATATGGGACGAATGCTCAAAACATCAAACTAAAAAACAGGCTCCTCTGCCTTGTTTTCTTTTGAAGCTCCTCGGGAAGAAGTTCTTTGATTAGCACTACATGCACTCTGTGGATCTCGCTGCCCTACGAACCTCTGAACCTCTGAACATCTGAACATCCGAACAAACTTCCTTCCCTGGAGATCCCTTGCACCAGAATGATGTCATCACACGCTCGGCGGGTCGAACAGCTTCGGCTCATCCGAGCAAATCCACACATCTGCTGTGGACAGAGCTGTGCGTGATGTGGCTTCTTTCCCTCGTAACGAACGGGTTAATTACGCTCGCGCGACAGCCCGGTGGGCTCGCCGTGTGTTGGGACACAGCTGCAGGTCTACTAGCTAAATCATGCACTGAATATGTCACCTAGAATTAGACCCAGTGGGGCGGAGCTTTTTCCATGGGCTTCGGCCACCGACACATACACACATGCTGGACTGACCTGATGCTGACCACTGAGGTGTGGAGGATGAAGGAAGCCAAGCAAAGCCTTCTGGATCTCACAGATGAAAAAAAGCTAAACCGTAACTCATCCACTTGAAGAGAGGGCTCTGATAGCGCTAACCGTTTAACCCTTTAATGCCTTTACTCTCCCCATTTTAATACCGAACTTCTCCATGTTCCTCATAACGTTCATATTCCATAAGCTCCATTCAGAAGCTGGGCGTCGTGTGAGGCTGTAGCTCTTCTCTCCAGTCTAATAGACGGTGACGTCATTTTAAACCCTTATAATAAAAGAAGCTGAACTTTGTTTTTCTACTGAAAGTCGACCCGTTTTTCCCCAAATCTGGGCTCTAAACTATAAACAGGGTGTACAGCCAAATTGTACAAAGCCTAAGAAGAATTTTGGGTCCCAGACAGAAGTGTATCTTAATAGCCTGTTGTCGTGTAATTACACAAGTGTAATAACACATGTAATTACATTGGTATTCAGACTGGAACAGCAGTTTTCCAGCAGTAGAAGGAAGTGTGTAATAACTGATATTAAGACATTGTTTACACTGTATCTGCCAGCTTTCCTCACATTTAGCTGCATTTCTGTTGCTACTGCTGTGGCACTGTAACCAGTTTCAGCTTTAAACCAGTCTGTAATGAGACGGAACAGCAGACGGCCCCTTATATTAAAATATAACTTTAATAACATTAATTAATGTGTTGCATTTCCCCCAAAACAGCATCTATAGTACACCTCCTTTATTACACAGTAACTACATAATAATTACACAGGAACTGTCCACTTATTTTACAGTGTATCTTTAACACTAAACCACAGGAAAGTTCCTGTATAGATCCACTTATGTAATTACATAGGCTGTACATCTGTAATCGATTTGTAATACTGACCAAGTAATAAGCAGTTACAGTGTTGTTGCATATGTTATTCATGTGTAACTACACAGTTATTAGAGAGAATATAATGTGGGGCAGATATTTGCCATTTATTTTCCTGCCTTGCCATATTGTAGTGAAATTCAGTGTGTTGTACTCGCCACCTTGTTACTCCATATTATGATGTAATAATTCGATATTTTATTGTGATTTATCAGCTTGCCCACCAGATGGTTGATAGATCAATATATAAATATAATTCTTGCAGTAGTTTTAGAGTTGAGAGTTTATTATTATTATTATTATTATTATTATTATTATTATTATTATTATTATTGGTAGTAGTAGTAGTAGTATTGTATACTCAATGTTTCCTTGAAGCAACAAATATAATAGATCAATTATTTTTGCAGTTTATTATATATATATATATATTTTTTTGTTTGTTTGTTTGTTTGTTTGTTTTTTCTTGTAGCAACAAATATAATAGATCAACTATTCTTGCAGTAGTTTTAGAGCAGAGAGTTTATTATTATTATTATTATTATTATTATTATTATTATTATTATTATTATTATTATTATATACTTAATGTTTCCTTGTAGCAACAAATATAATAGATCAATTATTTTTGCAGTAGTTTTAGAGCTGAGAGTTTATTATGATTATGATTATTATTATTATTATTATTAATGTTTCCTTGTAGCAACAAAATTAAGCTTTGCTGTAAGTGCCATGCCTTTGCAAGCAGACTATGCGGGTGTGTATATCCTTAGTTGTTCCTTTTAGAAGTAGCGTACCACCACGTCATGCCTTTTTAGCATTTACCCCTGAGGACGGCGCATACTTGCATAATTTATTCTGCTTAGCCTTAATTAGTCATAATACTGTTTCCTTATTTTCTATCCAGTTGGACTCAGAAGGACTCTTACTTAGATGCTGCGGAGATTAAGTCAGTTTTTCAGTACAATTAGTGCTCAAAGCTCTGGAGGAGAGGAACCGAAAGCACTCTGCGATTTTTTTGGTTTCCTTTAATTTTCATTATCTTAGGCACATATGAATTGTCAAGAGGCCAGTGTGGGCCTCAACTGCTTGTTGATCACATGCTAATCAGTGGTGAAGGCGCTTCTAGGTATAACCTACTTCGGCGGCGAAATGAATATGCTAACCCACTTACAGCATAATGAGGAACATAACATTTAACTGTGCTGTTTACAGCCAGAGCATGAAACAGAGGGAGGCCCTTCACTCTTTTAATTCAGGTTTACAAAGCGAGACTGAGACCAAATCTGGCCTCCTGTGACACGATTAACCCACTGCATCAGTGGAATGAGCTCAATTTCACAACTCCCGCATGTATCAGATACTGCCGTTTGGAGTCTTGGCTGGCCTGGCGTGCTCACACTCACAAAGGCCTGCTCAAACACTACCAGCGTGCCAAATTTGTTCTTGCCTGTTGGCCTTCGCCATATGGCTCAGAAACAAGCAGGAACTCTCCTACCTCATGCACTGCGTCTCCAAAAATGAGCAAAATCACACTAGACAGTTGGAATAATTCTGTGCGCTGTTGAGAGAAAACGAGAAAAGCCAGTTAACGCAGACTTCTAGCAGCATAATCGAACGGATAAGATGTAAACAAAGTCATTCGGAGTGGTTTGTTTGAAATTTACCGAGTCAGAACTGTTCACAGTGTTGGTGATGGGAACCAGACGTCCACCTCTAAAAGCTCCCTCACGGAAAGCCGCATGGAATTGTTACAGTTCAGCCGTTTGATGTCTGAGACATTGTTTTGTTCTTGAATGCTATTTTTTGAACGAGTCATAGTGAAGAGGTACAGCACTGTGGGAAGGTTTTAGGCATATGAGCAGATTTTTCAGCAGTGAGTTTATCACAATATACATTAGAATAAAGTCGTATTCATAATTCAAATAAACAGAAAAACAATAAATAGGAACAAGAATTTCTTGGCTCCATATTCTTCTTGGACACCTTCACAGCCGCCACAGAGACTCGTTAATATCATCAATTACATCATGAGCTCAGTTTACTGAGCACTGTTCTAGATCAACTTACAGAGTCAGAACTGTTCACAGTGGTGGTGATAGGAACCAAACGTCCACCTGTTACGTGTAAGCACATATTTTGTTTATTTATTTTTGTGTGTATGTTTGTGTCTCTCTCTCGTGGTCCCTTCCTTCACAGAGGTAATGCTCAGCAAACGGTCACATGAGAACCAATCAGAGGCCTGGCTGGTGCAGTTGGGGGAGGAGCCTATGTTTTAAAAGAGGCCTTGTAGCTGGCTGAAGAGAGGCAGGACTGATCACGTGTGCTGTTTCGGGGTGTGTGTTTAAGCTCTTGTGTTGGGGGTGCTTTGTTTCAGGTATTTTATCGGTGTGACTTTGTCTTTTCTGTTAGATGAAGTACTTTACTGGTATTTTACCTGCACACTTAACTTCGATTTGCAGGAGATGGTTTGGACCACGTGGGGTTTCAAACAGGTTAGAGGGGTGCCTATACATTCGCACCATGTCTACGCTGACTAGCTCCCCTGGTCAGAGGGCACCACCACATGTACTTTTGGTTACTGGCTAGGGAAGTTTAGAGCAGTTAGCTTTGGTTTCGTTGTATTACATTGGCTAAATGCTTGTTGTTTCAGAGCAGGCGAACGTGGCTCAGTTTTCTTTGGTCCCGGCCGGTTCGATTCTTCCAGTGTGGTACTGGGTATCACAGCTCTCTGGTTTTATTAAGGTTAGTTTTAATAAAAATGGTGTGTTATTGGTCTGTTTCTCACACTTCCAATCCATTCTCACCAGGTCAATATTTTATTACCACATGTTACTGATCCCACGACATCCTAGACAAAACCTGAGGTCGTAACACACCTCTAAAAGCTCTTTTTTACATGAAATGGTTATGAATTCACTGCAAGCTCTGATCTTCCTCAAGCTGATGATTGAGGGGACCGTGGTCTTGGTCACCTCATATTCGTTGAAAAGGAAAATCAAGAAGAAACAAAACAAGGAATCACGTGGACAAGACCAGAACAAAACAAAAGCACATGGAGGACTGGGAGGGGCCAATCGTGACAGTAAGTAATTTTACCTGGTGACAGATTTCTCTGATTTTGCTTGCTCTGAGCTTCTTCATTTGCTGAGATGTTCTTTTTCGCAGTGCATTATAAGCTTGCACAGCATTGTTTTTTTCTCTTGGCAGTTCTTTATCTCTTTTCTTAACCACCTGAAATAATATGGGTATCTAATGCCTCGTTGTTCTGCTGTCATTTTGTCGGACAGTAATAGCAGCTCAGCTTACACATTACCGCAATGCTGATCACCCACTTTGCGCCTTTGTAAAGAAGGTTGATGGTAAAGCAGGCCGGAGAAAACTGCAGCGGCTTCTTCTGACAGTCTGGAAACGTCCATGTGTGGCTTTTGTCAAACTAAGCTTTTATTATCTGGCCCTTACAACTGTCCCATCATAGTGTTCTCCATATAAAGAGGCAGCAACAGGCCGTGTGGACTGCACAGCCGAGGAGCTGTGGCTAAATGAAGATAAACGACCGCTGACTTGTCATCATTCAGTTGGCTGCTCTCCTTTTGTCTGGTGCCACGGAGTGAGCAAGTTTCTACTGGACAATAGCGCTCACATTCTGAACCTTCACGCCTCTATTTCTGGCCTGGTCAGGTGACTCTGTTCTCTTTGAGTCAGAAAAGAAAAAGGTTTCCATGTCCACTCAATGAAGGCCAGTGCAAGAGAGTATTTTTAGTATCCTGTCTGACACTATCAATTCAACACGGGAGCAGCCAACCCCAAGGCAATCCGGTCCCGTCTGATCAGTTTTTTGCCCCAGGATTCTTCCCAAAAGCTTTGAGATATCCTTCAGACAGGTGTTCGGTGATTTTAACCACACTATTGTTGAGGTTACATGCAAAAAATGTGCAATGCATTAAGAAATACCTATCTATATGACAATATTCCACAATTTGCAGTGATAAACTGTTGAAAATGATTTTATTGTGATGCTTCTACTTTAGGTTACACTAGTTTGTATGACTCTGTAAAACATGAAGAAATATTAGCTCGGAATGATGAACAAAGCTCTAGCCCCTATAAGGACAGACAATACTGTAAAACATTGCAAATGGCATTATAATAAATGTAATATCCACAAAGTATCATATGTGAAAATCAATACACTATATGAACAAAAATATTGGGATATCTACATTTTATGCCTATGGGAGCTGTTATGAATCCCATTCTAAAACCATAGGCATTGATATGGAGTTGCTCCCCCTTTGCAGCTATAACAGCTTCCACTCTTCAGGGAAGCTTTATACAAGATGTTGGAGAGAGTCTGTGGGGATTTTTGTTTGTTCATCCAGAAGATCATTTGTCAGACACTGATGTTGGGTGAGAGGGTCTGGCTCACAATCTGTGTTCTACTTCATCCCAAAGGTGTTGGATGGGGTTGAGGTCAGGACTCTGCGAGGGTCAAGTTCCTTCAGGCCTTTATGGAGCTGCTTTGGTCACTGGGGCTCAGTCCTGCTGGAACAGGAAAGGTTCTTCCCCAAACTGTTCCCACAAAGTTGGAAGTGTATAATTGTCCAGAATGTCTTGGTGCTGAAGCTTTAAGATTTCCCTTCATTGGAACTAAGGGTTCTAGACCAACCTCTGAAAAACACCCCCATATAATTATCCCTCCTCCACCAAACTTTACAGCTGGCACAGTGCAGTCAAGCAGGGAACGTTCTCCTGGCATTCGTCAAATCCAGACTCGTCCATCAGACTGACAGACAGAGAAGCTGATTCGTCACTCCACAGAATAAATTTCTACTGCTCCAGAGTCCATGGTGGGGCTATACATATGTATTGAATAGCAGCAATTAATTAATATGGCAAGTGTTTCCAAATGTTTGAACAGTGGTGCAGATGAAGTGACTGAAAAAAGGATATCAATGCCAGAGCTTAAACAAAAAAAAGAGTTTTGTTGTATTTATTTATTTATCTTTTTTACACTTTAAATAAATAAATAAATGAAATAACACACTGAGCTAAATTTGATCTCACTTAAAGCCATAAGCACAGATTTTTTCCCTCAGGATTCTCGCAAATAACACTGTGATACCCCTTTGACAGATGCTCTCTAGTCTTGCAGGCCTACACTCTTAAAAAGGTGGTTCTTCAATGAAACCTTGGTGAAGATAGTAGTTCTATTTAGAACCATGAACACTCAAAGAACCACTTGCATGATTAAAATGGTCTTTGCATTTCTTCACATTGAAGGAGAACATGTTGTGTAAAGTTCTACGTAGCACCAAAACAGAGTTCTACCGCTGTTACAAGTGGCAGAACCCTTTTTGATGCTATTCAGAACCATATACAATAAAGATTCTACAAAATCATGTTGTTCAGTGTGGCCAAGAGGAAGGGGCTAAATGACCGACCATAAACTGCTGCTTTTGCAAAACATATAAGAACAGGTGATTGTTTCAATGGCGCTAATTGCTTAGTGGCCAGCGGGTAAAGGTGTGTCCATAACCTTAGGGAGTATAACATCTTTAAATCGGATGCCAGGAACTTCACAAAAATCTTTTCAGTCCAGTGACGACATCTTGCTTGCTAATAGTGATGAAAATATCCGTCTACCAAATTTCTTCATGTATCCACCAATGACAGACTCTCAATTTATTAATAGCACTTCACTTTGTGTATTTTATATGGAAAACAGAAGTCATGATGAGAATGAGTCTTGAGCTTTTAAGCGAAGTACCTGCTCAGTGTGAAGGGAGATGATGCTTATGCTCACTGCATGAGTTCTTTATTAGTTCAGATGAGCTTTGTAAAGACACACAGACTTCACTCTGGTAGGATAACACATTGGTTAAACCTTCAGCAACAGCAGTTAAACAGCTCTAGGCCTTGTCCAGACTACCTCGGGCATTTATCATGAATGTGAAGGGGTCGGGGAGGGTGCAGTGACTTATTCGCCAAAATTAGCTGGAAGATGTCAAGACTAGAGCTGTATTTACTTAAAGAAGCAATATGCAATATGATGCTGTCAAATTCATACTCCTCACAGTCACTCCTCCTCCCTCTTCACTCTTTCCCTGTTTACTTACCAGTCTAGAAGAAATGTTGCAAGTTAAGCATCAAACTTAAAAAAAAAATTATAGGGTTTCCCAGTTTCTCTCAATGTGATCGATCAGCCAAGACATGTTTGGTGTCAAAATTTTGCTTCTTTAGTGCTGGAGCTACAAGGCCAACACAAACTTCAAATCAGTAGTCACCCAAATCTATTATATTAGTACTGTATATATTCCCAAAACTCTTCCCCTCAGTGGTTGACTTCCCCTCAGTGTTCAGCTGCAGAGGGAAATATTCACTTTTTTTATTTTCTCAGTACAAACACACTATGTCTCAAAATATCAATGACCTGGATGAGGTTCAGGTTTAGATACGTTTTTGGGGATGTATTTATGGAAAGGATTTAAGGACTATTGACCTTAGGTGTTTGTTAGTTGTGTTGACCTCGTAGCTCCAGCACTAAAGAAAAGAAGCTAAATTTGGATGCCAGGCATGTCGTAAGTGGAGAAGTGCATGAATTATTATTATCATTATTTTTGCCAACAATACATGCATGCAAACTAAGTCATGTGAATGACGTTCTAATTGCCAATAGATGAGTGACATTTTGCCAACATTCTGCTCTTTTGGTGTGAAATATGCCCCCCTAATCTTCTGTAGTGCTTACATAAGCAATACCCTCAGCTATCACAAGGCAGGGTTGGCCCACACAACTTCAACTAAACTGGACTACAATCTCTTTCTCTCTGTTTGAGTCTGAGAAACTTACAGAGAGAAATTACTAAATATTCCACAGTCCACTGTCAGTGGGATTATAAAAAAGTGGAAGCGATTGGGAACGACAGCAACTCAGCCACGAAGTGGTCGGCCACGTAAAATGACAGAGCGGTCAGCGGATGCTGAGGGGCATAGTGCGCAGAGGTCACCAACTTTCTGCAGAGTCAATCACTACAGACCTCCAAACTTCATGTGGCCTTCAGATCAGCTCAAGAACAGCGTAGAGAGCTTCATGGAATGGGTTTCCATGGCCGAGCAGCTGCATCCAAGCCTTACATCACCAAGCTCAATGCAAAGCGTGGAATGCAGTGGTGCAGTGTGGCTCGGCCCCTTAGCTCCAGTGAAAGGAACTCTTAAAGCTTCAGCACCAAGAGATTTCGGACAATTTAACGCTCCCAACTTTGTGGGAACAGTTTGGGGCCGGCCCCTTCCTGCTCCAACATGACTGAGCACCAGTGCACAAAGCAGGTCCATAAAGACGTGGATGAGCCAGTTTGGTGTGGAAGAACTTGACTGGCCTGCACAGAGTCCTGACCTCAACCCCATAGAACACCTTTGGGATGAATTAGAGCGGAGACTGTGAGCCAGGCCTTCTCGTCCAACATCAGTGTCTGACCTCACAAATGTGCTTCTGGAAGAACGGCCAAAAATTCCCATAAACACTCCTAACCCTTGTGGAAAGCCTTCCCAGAAGAGCTGAAGCTGTTATAGCTGCAAAGGGTGGGCCAACATCATATTAAACCCTATGGATTAAGAATGGGATGTCACTCAAGTTCATATGTGTGTGAAGAGAGATGAGTGAATACTTTTGCCAATACATTGTGTATATACACTTAAGCCCAGGAGTTCTTTACTAATTCAGTCAGGCCTCATGAATAATCATCGAGAGACAGTCAGAAGCTTCTATTGAACATCTCCAGGCCTTGTCCAGACCATTGAGGGTCGTGATTCACGTTAATTACATTGGCATTAAAGGCAAATGATACTGGAAACATCTCCACAGTAGTGCATGCATCTACCAAAGAGGGACTAGGCTTGCACTTCACCGTGTATATTTCTTTTTCTATGGGAAGCGAAACTCTTGACGTGAATGGGTCTTGAGCTTTTAAGCGAAGTACCTGCTTGACGTGAAGGGAGATGATGGCGTCCCACACTTAAGCTCAGGAGTTCTTTATTAATTCAGACAGGCCTTGTGGAGATTCACAGACGCGGTGCTGCCATGGCACAATGGCTAAATCTACACAAACATCTATTGAACATCTCCAGGCCTTGTCCGGACTCTTCAGGGTACATATCATTGTTGCGGAGGGGTGGAGGAAGAGACAGCCACAAAGGTTCCTTTGTATCTGAGAGCAGAATGGATGAAAGGAGGGAAAAAGAGCAAATAAAAATAACTAAATGAAGGCTGAGAGATGTTTCAGCGAGACTTCAAGGTGGCAGAGAGAGGCAGGTGGTGAGATTTGCCTTACTTCACTGCTTTCTCAACATTCAGCTTTGATGTGGAGCTGCGGAAAAAGCTACAGCTATGCAACGTGCTCTCACAGTAGCACTCCTCTTCAATAAAAAAAAAAAAAAAAGGAAAAAGAAAGAAAGCCGTGCATTATGACGAGGCACAAACACCTCTTTACTGGGACACGAGTCTATTTCAGGCTTTGGAGAGGTCACAAGATGTGTGTTTGTGTATCATTTCTGTTCCTACCACAGTGTGATCAACGTAACCAGTCCCCAGCCTCAAAGAACAGAGATCTGCATCAGGAGAAGGTGCGGCCAACAAGAAAGTGAGCATTCACAAAAAGATACATGTTTTTTACACGCATGAAACCGAGAATCAAAAAGATGTATATTGTTGTTGTTATAACAAACACTTAGATCCCCAAAATGGTGAAAGAGGAGGTGCATAACACTGTGCTGATGAGGCTCCATCATTTATAAGGCTACATGACACATAATACTTTCATGACAATCTACATAAACATGTACAAACATTTACACCAACCAGGCATCACATTCTGACTCACTGTCCACTTTATCAGCTCCACTGACCGTATAGCTGCACTCTGTAGTTCTACAGTTACAGACTGTAGTCCATCTGTTTCTCTGATACTCTGTTACCCTGTTCTTCAGTGGTCAGGACCCCCATGGACCCTCACAGAGCAGGTACTGTTTGGGTGGTGGGTCATTCTCAGCACTGCAGTAACACTGACGTGGTGGGGGTTTGTTAGTATGTGTTGTGCTGGTGTGAGTGGATCAGACACTGCAGTGCTGTGTTTTTAAACACGTTGTCCACTCACTGTCCGCTCTGTTAGACCCTCCTAGGGTAGCAGAGTATCAGAGAAACAGATGGACTACAGTCTGTAGCTGTAGAACTACAGAGTGCAGCTATACAGTAAGTGGAGCTGATAAAGTGGACAATAAGGGTAGAAACATAGATATTAGTCTCTATATAGAACCATGAACACTCAAAGAACCATTTGCATGAAAATGATTCATCAGACTGGCGAACTTGCTGTAGGTGGTTCTACAGCACCAAAAAGGGTTCTTCTATTGTTACAAGCTCATACTGTAACAATAACAGAATGTTTGTTTGGCACTATGTAGAACTCGCATTGGAAAAAAACAACAAAAAAGATAGACATAGAACCATCTGCAGCAGGTTCTCCATCAATCTGAAGAACCATTTCCCCATGCAAAGAACAGTTTATTCATGCACAGGGTTCTTTGAGTTTTCTTGGTTCTATATGGAGCCATTTCCTTTGCTAAAGAACCCTTATAAAGACACCATTTTTAAATTTAAATGTATGATTAGATTAGTTGTGAATCATGTAGCAGTACTATAAATAAATAAATAATTAAATAAATAAAAGTTTGGATATTTCGTCGTCTTTTAACTTCATATCAAATGATTCTGTGTCATTTCTATTGGTCCATTCATGTTCAAACGTTCATGTTTTGCAAAATATAGCTGTTGTTTACACGTCATGGAGGAATACAAGTTAATCAAAAACATTGGAGATACGTGGGTTTCGAAATTTTACAGCAAAATATTCTTAAATTTGAAGGCAAATTAATGTAACATGATTATATTTCAAGGTACTTTGGATCATTTCTATTGGTTCATTATGGAATATCATGTAAAATTAAGCTAGCATAATAAAGTATTACACAGGAATTTCATTACACATAAAGCAGCATTTGAATATTTATGAGCAGCTGATGCCGGTGATCAAAATCTGACAATCTGAAGCCTATGAAGTAGGTGATATTGCATTGGCCTTCTTTCGCTTATAACACTGTTATGATGCATAATTTCCAATTAATTGCACTTAGACAGATGCCTAATTAAGAGCACCATATGTCAGTTTTGTATATTAAAATAACAGCCCAAATCTGGAATATGTCACAGCGCTTTTACTTTTGATGCTTTTAAGAGCAAGTGCCTCTATAACCAAGTAGAAATACAAACAGGGAACTTTTATTCAAGTAATATTTTCCAAGGACATTCTACTTGTAGACAAGAACAGTATGCTCGGAAGGGAATATGTGTTCGTAAGTATGGAAAATATGTAAGAAAACGATCACTTAAGCTCAAGGGCAACCAAAACTTCCACAGAACTAATGCAAGGTGTTTTAACTAGGCGTCTGCCTTATATGGTCCATGACTTCACCATGAGGCTTCATAACAATGTAATACAACCATCACTTTAGGTGCTTATGTCAATGCAATGTCATCTTGCATTTACTGTGATTGTTCAGTGCATTTCGTGTGCTAGTTGACATTTATCCATGTGTTATGAAGGCCTTATCGTCCACCATATAAGCTCCATTACCTCATAATGAGGCTTCATAACAATGTTATAGAAGCATCATTTCAGTTTAAATGGCTAATGTCAATGCAGCCATACCCTTTGCTCAGCTTGCAATTACGACTGTAATTATTCAGCGTGCTCATGTGTTATTTGATGTATATTCAAGTGTTATGAAGGCCATCCCTTCTCTCTCTTCTACTTCATAATGAGGCTTCATAACAACATTATACAAGCATCACTTCTGCTAAAAGTGCTTATGTCAATGCAAAGTCACATTGTATGTCACCTTGCGATTATTACTGTAATTATTCAGCGTGCTCATATGTTATTTGATGTCTATTCATGTGTTACGAAGGCCTTACCTTCTCTCTCTTGAGTTCCATTACTTCATGATGAGGCTTCATAACAACTTCATAACAATTCTGCTAAAAGTGCTTATGTCAATGCAAAGTCACATTGTATGTCACCTTGCAATTATTACTGTCTTTGTGCATGTAATATATGTGTATGTAATTATTCAGTGTGTTCTTGTGTTATTTGATGTTTATCTGTGTTATGGAGCCTTTATAGAGTTAGATTACATATGTATATATATATATATATTGAAATGCATTGGTGGTCACTTTTACATAATTGAAATCACTGAAGAGTGACAATTTTATCTTTGTTTAAGATCTAGTAAGTCACTGCATTGGCTTTGAATCTGTGAATATAAAGTAGCTTTTCCGCTACAGCCTCAGGGCTCAATATAAATTGATGTATTTGTATTCTTGTCTGTGGAGCTGCTGAATGCTGCCGGAGCCATCTGTATCCCCCTGTGGTGCACCTATCTCACCACGCCAGCTCCCTCAAATGGGGAGCAACTGCAAATAGGAAATGCTGAAGTGAGAACGGCCGGAGAGATTTGGTCCTTCCACTTCAGCAGCTTCTGAAGAGACGTGATTGACTATATCAGCGCCGAGCTACTCTGTGAAGACAGCTGTTTCAAATGCATCAAGCCGATACGGGGAACGTTCCTGCCTGGTGGGTCATTCGCAGCTTAATGTGTACAGTTTTATTGTGAAAGGAGGGATGAAAAAAAGAAAAACAAACAAAAACAAAACAAAAAAACTGAAACTGAACCCAAAGAGACACAGCCAGTCTGTGTGGTTTCCAATATTGCCCTCGATTGGTCAACACCAGGCATTCAAGCATGCAGTGCACAGTGTGGTTTGCATCAATGCAGGTTGAGCGATTTCACACTAACTGGACAGGACAAGAAAGAAAACAGGACAATAGATTTAATACATCGTTTTTATCAAATATTTCAAATAATGATGGTATCATATGGTATTATAATGGCTCTTGGAACAGCGGTAACCGTCCCTCCTCTTCTTTCATGCAGACTTTAAGTGTTCAGTGTGCCAGTGTGTTATCTGATGTTTATTCATGTGTAATGAAGGCCGCATCACCTGCCTCATAAGTCCCATGACTTCATAATGAGGCTTCGTAACAGTGATATTCAAGCATCGCTTTAGTTTAAGATGCTTATGCATATACAATGACACATCTTGTGTCATGTATGTAATAAGTCACATATATTCATGTATTTTCACTCTAATTCTACAGACTGCAGTCCTTCTCTTTCTCTGCATACGTTGTCACCCTGTTCTGTAGTGGTCAGGACACCCACAGAGCAGTGGATCATTCTCAGCACTGCAGGGCTGCTGGAGTTTTTAAACGCTGTGTCCACTCACTGTCCGCTCTATTAGACACTCCTACCTCGTCGGTCCACCTTGTAGATGTAGAGTCAGAGACGACAGCTCATCTGCTGCTGCACAGTTTGTGTTGGTCATCCTCTAGTCCTTCATCAATGGTCACAGGACGCTGCCCACAGGACGCAGCCCACAGGACGCTGTTGGCTGGATAGTTTTGGTTCTCAGTCCAGCAGCGACACTGAGGTGTTTATGTTGTTTGTTGTTAGGTTAAGTGGTGTATATGTGTTTGTGTTGTCAGGAAGTGGGTTTAGTTAATGTGGGTTGGCGGTCACAATGAAGGTGAAGTGTCAAGCAAATAAATGTTTTGATAAGGCTTTTTGGGAGATTGGACTACATCATGCAGCTACACTATATTGCCAAAAGTATTCAGTCGTCTGCCTTCACATTCATATGAACTTGAGTGACGTCCCATTCTTAATCTATAGGGTTTAATATGATGTCGGCCCACCCTCTGCTGGTATAACAGCTTCAACTCTTCTGGGAAGGCTTTCCACAAGGGTTAGGAGTTCCTTTCTAAGGGCCCGAGCTGAACTCCTGAAAAACAGCCCCACACCATGATCCCCCCTCCACCAAACTTTACATTTGGCACAATGCAGTCAGACAAGTACCGTCTCCTGGCAACCGCCAAACCCAGACTCGTCCATCGGATTCCCAGACGGAGAAGCGTGATTGGTCACTCCAGAGAACGCTGGAATTCACTGAGCTCCTGAGAGCAGCCCATTCTTTCACTAATGTCTGTAGAAGCAGTCTGCAGGCCTAGGGGCTCGGCTTTATACACCTGGAACACCTGAATTCAGTGATTTGGATGGGCGAGTGAAAACCTTTGGAATGTGTGCTGAATTGTTCCTTTCAGTCCATTTTCTTTGAATCTACCAGGATCCTCAAGCATGCTAAGACTTCTTTTTTAACTCGTTTAAGCTTCCAAATCTAATGCCTGCATGAAATCAATTTTACAGACTTACCTCCTTCAGACAACGTGGCCTAAAGATTTGCTCATCACAGCTTTTCATATCAGTGTCCTTTAGAAAAATCAGTTTTTGCATAAAGTTCATCGTTATTGTCTGTTTTCTGTGTTCGATTAAGTTCACCATATGAAATGTTATTTACCTGACTGTTGTTATGGCAATACAACGTTGAGATGGATAGAACAGAAAAAGCAAAAGTGAGATTAGAGCTCTGAAAACTTTCAAAGGTTACCGAAGTCTGATCTCAACCAGCTTCAGTCTAAAAGTAGAACCCACTGAAAGCAGAAACCAGCTGGGAGACGCTAAACGAAGTCAGCTGAGTTAAGAGGTCACATTGAGCTCAATTTACTTAAGAAGCTGAGTTTGAGAAAATCTTCACAAGGCTGTTTTATGCATGAAAGAAGCCCATGTTAAACTCGGGGAGCTCGGCTGAGCGAAATTGAACTCAGTTGGTGGTGATTCAGCTTTGGTGATTTTTCCTGTGTCTCTGAATTTCTTTTCTTTTTCGTTTTGTTTTCGTGCACAAGGCAAAACTTCCAGTGACAGTTTAGAACTTCTAACGTCGTCTCCCTCTTTTTGGTGGATGAAGACGAAGTTCTGAAGTGTTGCAGTTACATATTTAAGCCTCTTTTTAAAATAAACCCAAATTGCAAAACTTTAATGATTTGCTCTTTTCTGAACTTCCGAAAACATCCACAATGTCCTGATCTTGCAGGAAACTCAGAAAGACTCACGATCTTAGCTCAGAGTACCCACTGCCTCCATCTATGCCTGTGTTTGTTTATTTATATATTGATTTGGAAATCAAACCTGTCACAACTGGCACTTTTCACCCTTCGTTTTCTTTTCCACTTGCTTAAATATTTTCTTTCTTAGGGACCACGAGGCAGAAGGAACTCTGTACAGCATCCGTCAAGCGGGGCTCAGTTTGTATGGATGCATTTTCTGACATTTTATGTGAATTCGGCTGTGTGTGTGGTCCGTTGTAAGTAAGCTGGCACAGTACAGCATTGTTGTCTTGTTTTGTTTTGTTTTGTGTTGTGTTGTTTCTGTGTAAGCTTTGATGTTCCCCTGCTGGCTGAGGAGTTTGCCATCATTCCACCAACAGTGATTTTACAGCTATGGCTCAGAGGCTTCTTGGGCAGGCTGTTTGAGTAATGCTGTATCACAGCTATGCTGTAGCCTGGACTGACTGCTTAAGTGATGCTGCATTGTGGCTGCAAAGCTGCCTGGACTGGGTCTTGATCTCTGCTGTATATATACATATGTATATGGGTCATTCTACAGAAACATCCATTTTTTGTGTCCCTAGCATTTACAGATATATTACACCTGAAAAACGAACATGTTCGGGTTACATTTCTTTTTTTTTTTTTTTTAATAAATCAATATGTTATGTGAACAATTAAACAATTTAGCAATAGAGAAAATAAATATAATAGCCAAATAAATATAATAAAATATATAATAAAAATTCCCCTGGAGTCGTATCACTTGTGTTTCCGCGTTACCAAAAACTCTTATTTTGAAATAAAAGTCACGCCGATGACGTCACTCGATTTTTACTGTAATAATCTTTACATGACTATGAAATATATAAATGAAATGGCCTTAAGAAAACAAATGTGACATATAAATATTATAAAATATATAATGAAAGCTGTGGTCCGCCAGGAGTCGTGTCACTGGTGTTTCCACGTGATAAAAAAGCTCTTATTTTGAAATAAAAGTCACACCGATGACGTCACTCGACCTCCTTTGACCTGTTTTCTGAGGATCTATGGAGAAAAGCTCGTGGTGAGTCCACTGTGTCTCTCAGTTCTCAGAGATCTTCTCATTCAGCTCATGACCTCATATGAAGCTTCTAGCTGACGTCACTGGTGTGACCGACTTTATTCTGAGGTCACTGTGAAAAAATAGAAACACAAATGGATTAAATTCCATATTTTAGTGGACGTTCCCTGATGGACAGCATGTGGTTTGATGTTCTGTGAAATGCATTGATCATTAAAAACGTCTCTGGTGTTTCCTTTATTATGAGGAACACCAGTGAGGTTCAGCAACACCAGTGACAACCAATGGATAAAAAATAATTACAGGAGGAGGGGAAAAAAAAAAGACTTTTCATTTATGTCAGTGGAATGGAAGTCATTTTAGGTCATTTCTTTTAGTTCATTCATATATATATATGTAAATATGTATAATTTAATACTAAATATCTAGCAATTATGAAGACAGTGAGATAAAAAGAAGCAAGTGTTTATGTCGATTCTTCAAGCACGAGCTTGTTGATGTCGAAGCAAGGCGAGACACTGACATACCACGAGGCAGAAGCAGCACTTTGATTTCTCTGAAATTTACCTCAGAGAAGAATATTTTAAGCTACTTTTTGATCTGAGACGCAGCTGAAAGAATAGCCCTAATTTAGATCCTTTCAGGAAACAAACTTTCTTAGGCTTCTGTTGTTTGATGTTCACTTGAAATATATCAAAGCCTTCATTTTCAATATCTGCGGAAAATCAAATTGATCTGCCTGTGTTCTTGTCAGGGAGTGAAATCTAATTCCCTTGAATCTGTGACCTTTAATCCTGAAAGATAACACATAGATATTCTTCCTGGACGGCAAATGAATTGTCTGTTGCGTCGGAATTCGTACATGTCCAACAAGTTAAATCACGGCGCAAGAAAAATGCCTTTTATCCCAGATTAATTCTGTTAGTGTTGGTTATAATAACCCGTTTTAATGCGCCTCAAGAGAAAAATGCCGCCTTCGTTACGAACGTGGCTGTGGCATTCACACCCAGAGCTGCTAGCGCGTTTTCAACTAGGACTTATGCGGAAAATGCAACAAAGGACCCACATTTAGAGGAAAGCACATGGTCTACAAGGATCATTTGGTGAACAATAGTCCAAAATGCATGGAATTGATTCAAAAAATGATTTCATTCATTTCAAGGTAAAAACTCATAGTTGATATTATAAAGGATTTCAGCCATTCAGGTAACAAAAGTGCAGCTCAAAGACATCTCACCTGCACTTAACTACAGTAGATATTTGGTAAAATAAAAGTAAAAATAAATCAAAATTCTACAGAATTTATACCATTCTGAAGTGCTAAGTTAAATGTTTTTTTTTTTTTGTGTCCTTTAAATCAAATATTCTTTTACAGGACACTGTATCTCTCACAGCATTGAATCAGCCTTTGAAAAGCTTTTAGACGTTTATTGTCTGAACTCCTGGAAGCCAAAGGCCTGATGTGTTGAGCATTTTGTGCCAGTTTCAAGGCGAGTTCTGTACAAAATTGGTACACAAGCCAGTTTAGGTCACTTTATGAGCTGCACCTAAGTTAAAATGGAAAATGCACTTCTTGTCCTCGTGCATATGTCTTTGAAGCTAAAGTCTAAATTAAGTATTGTTTGCAATATATTGTGCTCGACTTGTACATCATATTTTATTGTATTGCACTGTGTATTGTAGTTTATTGTATTGCATGGCAGAGTTCTGTGTTCAGCTCTGCTCCTTCTCTCTCTGTATCTACTGTGACTGTGTTTCTATCAGTATCTGAGCTCAGGACCGTCTTTCTCTCTAACCTGCTGGTAACTATCAGAGAGACTTTCTCTGGACAGACGGAGCTCTTCTTGTAAGTCGCTCTGGATAAGAGCGTCTGCTAAACGCTGTAAATGTAATACAGGGAGATTCAGTCCATAGAGGCCCTGAATATTCTGTTGTAAC
The DNA here is from genome assembly GCF_015220715.1 of Pygocentrus nattereri. Lineage (NCBI taxonomy): Eukaryota > Metazoa > Chordata > Actinopteri > Characiformes > Serrasalmidae > Pygocentrus > Pygocentrus nattereri. The sequence goes on from NC_051235.1 coordinate 30,767,713, forward strand.
TCCCGTTACATAAATACGTTACATATTTCAACGTGTGTGTAATTGATTGCTGGAAGTGATCTTGAATATGCCTTAATAAAAGATGCTTCATCAACAAATACCTCAAACCTTTGGAGATGTTTAACTGGTACTGAGCAGTTAATGTGCAGCACAGCGAAGCTAATCCACCACCAGAGCTGCTGATCGCCTCTGTCTGGCTTATCTATCGCCGCGTCCCAAACCACACACTTCTGCATTTCACCTGCTATACTACTGAGTGCACTTCTAATCAAATCTAATCAAATCTAATCAAATCAAATCAAGTTTATTGTGCCAACACAGGTGGAAAGTGAGTGGAAGATCTTAGGTTGTAGCCCAATTGTAGAATGTAAATACAAAAATTTTATGAATATCTAAAGAGAAACTTACCAGCCACTTTATTGGTTCTATTGCTTGTTATCACAAATAGCTAATCAGCCAATCACACGGCCGCAGCTCACTGCATTTAGGCGTGTAGAGGTGGTCAAGACGACTTGCTGAAGTGCAGACCGAGCATCAGAACGGGGAAGAAAGGGGATTTAAGGGGCTTTGAACGTGGTGTGGTTGTTGGTGCCAGACGGGCTGGTCTGAGTATTTCAGAAACTGCTGATCTACTGCGATTTTCATGCTCAACCATCTCTAGGGTTTACAGAGAACGGTCCGAAAAAGAGGAAATATCCAGTGAGTGGTCAGTTGTGTGGACGAAAACGCCTTGTTGATGTGAGAGGTCAGAGGAGAATGGGCAGACTGGTTCCAGATGATAGAAAGACAGCAGGAACTCAAATCACCAACCAGAATCTCTGAGGAACGTTTCCAACACCTTGCTGAAAGTCTGCCAAGAAGAATTAAAGCAGTTCTGAAGGCAAAAGGGGGTCCAGCCTTTTACTAGCGACAACTCATCGCTACAACCACAAATCAAATAAAATCAAGCCAGTACACTCAAATACACTTTTTAGTGTGGTTCAAAAACTTGTTTAACTGCCTTTGCTGGATCGGTTGTAGCTTTGTCATCTCATTACAAACAGCCACAGCACTGCCGAATAAACTTTATCATCCCGAATGGTGGCAGCGCAACTGTGCCGTCATTGGAACTCAATCAACAAGAGAGCTTTATTCTATAGGCCTTCCCTTAAGGTCCAGAAGGGCCTCGACCTCATGTGGTTTCAGTGCTGTACTTTTTGTTGGGAAAACCTCATTTATTAGCGCTGCTATCTCTCCATCACTGAACTCTTATTATTGTTTTGTCTCATGCTTATCAACAGCTCCATTATTCCACGACCTCTTTTAAACCCTGCAGCTCATGAGTGAGCAGTTACTGGGCACAGTTTGCATGAACAGCTGCAGATTCAGTAAATCAAACAGTCTAGACTTAAACTCATCTGCTACGAAGTCCTGGCGACGAAGTCTTGACATGGATTTGCCTCTAGAGGTCTTTCTTATAGTTTCTATTCTTTTCAAAGGACGTGCGTCCAGTTTAATTTCAAGTTCAGTCTTAGAGGTTGGTTGAGTTTTTTTTTTTTATTTTTAATAATCCCAAACACATTCACTGGCTGTTCAGATTGTTGCCAATCCAATTGAACACGTTCTGGTTACAGATTAAGACTGAGGTGTTTATTCTCACTCTACTCAACAATCTGATGGAGAATCTCTGTTTACATGCTCACTACAAGCAATCAGATCCAAAATTACAACCATGCATAGAGCACCGCTTAGTGTAGATGTTACCATGACAACCAGCATCCCGTGAGTCCAGTCAGAGTGAGATGAGCAGCAGTGAGCGGTGCTTGTGTCTTTAATAACTTTAAAATGATGTCAGACTCAGGAAAACGTCCTTCACACATCCTTATTAAAGAAGGCCGAGAGGAAGACGTCGTGTTCTGAGACACATAAGCTGGACATTATTTAAAGATCAGAGCATGAACTTCGTCTCCTCTGCAGACCAGTTTCTGCTCCGCCGTGTTGAACGGTATAAACTCTAACTATGACGCATGACATGCAGAACGGACTCAAACTTTCCGATAGGGAATGTAATCGGATACAGACGTTTACACGGATATTATTCTTCTATTTAATGGATTATTTACAGGATTACACGATTTGTTCAATCAGATAGAAACTGTGTTCTCATTGGCCTCAATCAGACTTTCCATCTCTGTTTAAGGTGTAAAAATAGACGTATTCTATTCTGAATGAGCTATTAGTCAGATTATTAACTGACTATCAGGCTGCATGTGAACATGGCTAATGATGTAGAGGCCTGGACTCCGGGGTGGTCAGTCCATCGTCCAGCTTCTTTGTTTGGTGTGTCCTCCTTTTCTCAGTGAGGTTCTTCTTGATCAGCTACACGTCCTTTCAGACCCACAGTGCTGAGTGGTCTTCTCACAGTGGAAGGATGGACAGAAACACCTGTGGATGTTTTCAGATCTGAAGCAGCTTGATGTTCTCCTCTCTCCCAGAGATGAAAGCTCCATTTTCTCTTCATCTTGTAATACTTTTTAAAACTTTTTTCAGTTTATTGTTTAATTTAATTATTTACCCCCCCCCCCCTTTGACTGTCCTGATGCAGGTGGATTATCTTACATCCGCTTACCTCAGAGAGAAAGTAGTGAAAGGTGGTCTTTGAATTTTTGTAATGTATACCTGGCCCCAAATCTCCAGTTCACTTTACATAGAGCTCAATTAAACCCAGAGTGAACTAGATTCAGTTCTACAGCGATATTAAAGTACTGGCTAAGATATTTTTTGACATTTATGGCCACTACGAATATATTAAGCTTATGTTCTGATATATCATGGCCATAAAAGCAAGCACTTCCAAAGCTTTCTCTATCAAAATCACTTTGCAGAACTGCAAAGTCTTGAATTCCTGAGGCATGTATGCTCGCTGGAACGCTTTCATTATTCCCAGACTGACACGTCCCAAATAGCTGAAGCTGCAAATATGCCACGTCCCTCGTCCCTTGCTAATATGCGCGTTTGGGCTGATGCGGTTTGTTGAGTAAACCCTGGCCGCCTCCGAGTGACACGCAGGGCATTGGAAAGTGACGCGGAGAGATCACCTCCCTACCAGCTTTGAGGTGACAGGTCATAAATCCCTACAGAATGCCGCTGGGGAAAAACACAGCGCTGAAGGAGATTTCTCCTCATGCATAGAGAACGGCTCTCCCCCCAACTCTGCCATTCAAAGCCCCCCAGGGACACTCCAACAGGCTGCATGCAAAGCAGCCTGGCTGTCGGCTGGGTGTGGGCAATAGAATTTCTCCATGCCCTCAATAAGAGGGAGGCAAAGAGGGTGTCTTCAGAAATCGCCGTCGCTCTATTATTGGGATGATCCTGAATGCCAATTACCCTCTGTTCTGCGGGGAGCGAGCTGTCAGTCATGTGATGGCACGGGAGGAAATTCATGATCCAGCACGGTGGTGGAAAGAATCAAGGTGTTAAAGGTGGCAGAAATGTGCAACAGCATTGTCGTTTTATTATTTACACCATTCAAAGAAATGGCATTACAGCAGCTCCATCTAAGCTAGTATTTGTTTTAACTCCAAGCCAACAAGCAACGGGATCAATTTAAATGCTACACCTTTCATGAACTACTCATGTCATTTTATTGTCGTAGCTTTTCTTATACTCTCCCTCGTAATATATTCCAACAGCTACTCTTTAGTAAGAACAGGATCTCACACGTTTTCACAATTTAGAAGCAAAATCTATTTAGAAACAGAACAACTCGGAGCTTATTAACCTCACTTTAGTGAAGGTGTGAAGGATTAATGAGGCAGGTAAATCATTACCTGGGAGACTTTCTCAGAAGATATTTCTTCAACATATGGTCTATTGCAGAGGTCTTCAACTTAAGACCTTGAATCCTGGGTTTTGTTTTTTGTTTTTTCCTGCAGAATAAAATGGATAAGATGGTTTGACGTTCCAGAGAAACTTACGGAGTCAGAACTGTTCACAGTGGTGGTGATAGGAACCAGACGTCCCCCTCTAAAAGCTCCCTCACAGAAAGTTCCTACACGAAACGGTTATGAATCCACCGCCAGATGACTGAGACGCAGTTTTATAACAGCTTTGAGAAATGTTTTCACCCTTAAATCATATTTGCTTCAATGCAGTCATGGTGAGACAAAATAGTTCCAAAAGAAAACTCATTATTCGAGATTTTCCGCTGTTTTCCCAACATAAGCATTCCGGGTAAACTCAGAAGACTCATGCAGGTTCTCTGGTGGTTCTGGATGGTAAATAAAATGTCTATAACTCTTGTAGTCATGGCGACCCCTGGTTCCCATCACCACCACTGTAAAGACGTCTGAGTCGGTAGGTTTTTCTATAAACTGAGCATTTCACATTAAAATACACATTTGAGGAGACTGATCCACAGTATGAACCCCTAAACACCGCCAGAGATGCGCTTGACCTTGTGTTGACCACGACGGTGGAGAACAAAGACTGCACATTCATCCAGTGGCGAGTAAAGAAGGCAGGAATAAGATCTTTACAGCAGACTGTTGTTCTTGTTTCTACAGATACTGGTAACACGGATGCAGTGCCAGCTAGCAGCAAGCGAATATGTGTGAAAATAACAGTAACACCAACAGCCACGTTACAGTCCTACACATTAAATGCTATTTGAATCGCATTAAATCGGCTTACAGTACACGGCATTGCTTTTATATCGGCTTTTAACTTATTTCTAACTTCCATTAAGGCATGATTTACATGGTAAATGTCCTAAATTTGAGTGATTCCTGTTCAATTGTCCAAAAATACTTAGATTAACATACACTAAAATAAATGAGAGCATTGGGCCAAATTCTCCAACATGTTCCATAAGTTCCATCATGTTTCATAAGTTTGTTCTTAAATATGTTAATGAGAAAGATCCTTAGAAAAAGTCTACGTCAGATTCATGACATGTTCCTAAAGTGCATGACTTCTCTCATCTCTGTTCTCTTGAGTGTGGAGGATTCAGTTCTTGCCAAAGAACAAATCCCACATAAGGGAACACTGGTGAATGTCAGAATCTCCAGGAAAACTGCATAAGTGGATTTAACCCTTTCTATGAATGTCACATTTGTAAACGTCTATAAACACATTCATAAATATTCACGTCTATAAGTATTAATAAAAATGCATTACACATTATAGCCATGATGATTATGCATTATATATTGTTAATATTATGCATTATAAGTACTGTTCATAACAGATTATAAGAGCTCATAAGCTGTATTAGTCCGTTCTAAGTAAAGTGAAGAGTACTGGACTAAACATTAGAACCAGTGAGGGAACAAATTACAACAACAGCACTCGACTATCTCGCCCCTCCCTCTCCAGGCCTTCACTCCACAGTGACTTCACACTCAGTGTGATGTCAGAGGGGGTTCAGGGGAGGGGCTGATGGGTACTTGGTTTGCTGTGATGTAATGTAGTGTAGCATTTAAAGCGGGACGCTGGGTAAGAAAAGCTCACTGTAGCAGTGATTCTAGGCTGGACGGCCTGTTTGGAGCATCTGAATATTCAGGACTGAAGCCCTGAAGATGCAGCTCTAACAGCTCCAGCGCTGAGAAATAAAACACTGGAAATCTCAGTAAATAAACTTTATATTAGTCTTTAAACTCTCCAAGCTGGGACTGACTTCTTTAACACTGACAGTATAACATGTTATTAACACTACTTCCATCCATCCATCTATTTTCTAAGCCGCTTCTCCGTCAGGGTCGCGGGGGGGTGCTGGAGCCTATCCCAGCAGTCTTCGGGCGGAAGGCAGGATGCACCCTGGACAGGTCGCCAGTCCATCGCAGGGCAGACAGACAGACACAGGCAGTCACCCACACACTCACACCTAGGGGCAACTTAGCATGTCCAATTGGCCTGACTGCATGTCTTTGGACTGTGGGAGGAAACCGGAGAACCTGGAGAACATGCAAACTCCACAGAGAGGACCCCGGTCGTCCGGCCAGGGAATCGAACCCAGGCCCTCCTATTAACACTACTTATAATACATTATATTAACAATTTATAATTGTAGTAAACATGGCTATAAAGTGTAATTAATTCCAGATGTTTATAAGGCTTTACAAGTGCATTCTAACATGTTATAAATGTGTTTATAGACGCTTACAAATGTCACATTCATAGAAAGTTTTATTAATAAAAACAGTAAGACAGCAGCATTTGTATGTAACCTCAGTAAAATCCTGGCACTTTCTCTGATCATTTTTCTTCTAATAAACGTAACATTTTGGGGATTTGAGTTTTTCTCTCCTCGGTGACATAATCTTCACAGACGAAGACCCAGCAATGTCAGTTCTGACCTCGCAGCAGTAACGCTGCACACATTACACAGATTTACCTTAATATTTCACATGTTCAAGGGGGGCCTGAGCAAAAATGGTGATTAGAGCGTGGACTCCTGCTGGGACTGAGACGGGAGAATATCCTTGAGCTTCGCCTCTGGGGTGT
>NC_051235.1:30779195-30804195 GCF_015220715.1 Pygocentrus nattereri
CCGATGACAGCTAGGCTCCAGCACCCCCTTCGACCCAGAAGGAGAAGCGGCTTAGAGGATGTGGGTGTGATTTTTGTATTAAAGTGGAGCAAATTTGCCATTTTTACACACTCTAATGAACACAGACTGACTTAAGACGGCCGTCCTGACCACCTCACACTAAGCGATCGAGATGACACGAGAGCAACTCTCTCGATTCTCTAGTGAGTCTTCAGTTACACAGTTAGGTTCAAAGTAGTTTGGTTGCACCATAAATCCATAAGTCGTGTCTTATCCAGTAACAGCTAAGTAGCGCGTACTAGAGCAATAAACAACGAGTGGCTGTGCATTGCTGTGGTTGAACCACGGCGAAGGGCGTTCTTCGGCACAGCGTGAAGCGGCGTAAAAGCCCCTTCTCTGTGATGACATCGCCGTAAAGCACGGACTCAGGTGTCTTACTGCTTTTAGAAAACGGCAGCCAACATAAAACACGATGCAATGCAAACTTTTCAGTAAACAACTGAATAAAAATCAACATAAACAACTATAGAAATGTGGCTCCTTTAGAATGCAGCACCACTGAATGAGGACAACGTTTGGTCGCCCATCGTTATTCGACTGGAAGATCCAAACTGGCCCAGTTCAGGCCTCCTGGCTCAGTGAGTCAGGTTCCAATTACTTTAATAGAAACTTTTTTTAAAATGGTTCTATAAAGCGCCAACAAGGGTTCTAGTGTTGTAGACAAGTTCGACATCGTAACTGAACTAACTGTCTAGTGTAATTTAGAACATCAAACCGAAGAACCCTTTCACTATGCAAGGAACCGTTTATGCATGGAAACCTTCTTTTGAGTGTTCATGGTTCCGTAGAACCATTGTTTTTTTACTAAAGAACCATTGAAGAACCTTTTTTTTCCTCACAGTTCTATTTAATTTCCTAATTCTCTGTTTTGGGTTTAATTTCACTCTGCTGTGTTGGATCAGCTCCTGCTCTGCCTCGCTGTTGGTCCCTCCTGCCACGTTGGGGCTTCAGCGCTTTATTTTAGACCAACACGAACCAAAAAGAGAAGAACAGAGACTAAAATTCCGGTTCTATGCTGAAAGACGCTTGATGGACGATGAAGTTCTGCTGCAGTTCTGCGGAGGAACTCCTGCAGGTTCTGGACCTCCACTGGGCACTGGAGTGTGAGTTTTGGCTACATTAGAGGAACAGAGCGTTGGTAGCACTGCAGCTCCGACTCGTTGCAGTGTTGCAGTGAAAGCCTGTCCTGCCGCACTGAGCAGTGCAGAGCGGAGGATAAAGGCTGAGACTGATCCAGACAGACTCGTTTGACGTGAGCTGGTTGTGACAGAAACAGAAAGGTGGACCCTTCCACTCCGTCTGCTCCACAGAATAACCACTGGAGCTGAAGGACGTCCAAACGGCAGCTCACTGACTGCAGGTGTGCCTGGACAGCTCGCGACTGCCGGCCAAAACGGAGAACCAATCAAGCAGCGATGCGAACTCTGACGACTGTGCCAGTCGAGAACCTCCAACCTGTTACTGTCAAATGTGTGTAAATGGTTCAGTGACTGCAAAAAAACTCCCATTCATGCCCATTAAAAGTAATATAATAATAATAATAATAATAATAATAATGATAATAATAACAATGAACAATAACAACACAAAAGAAGAGTAATAATGAGAATAACTTATATATAGTTATTATTATTATTATTATTATTATTATTATTATTATTGTTCAATTAAATAATAATGAACAATAACAACAGAAAAGAAGAGTAATAATGATAATAACTTGGAGTAACAAGTAACTAACAACAACAACAAGAAAATTGTTGAAAATGTTAATGTAATTACTATTATTATTATTATTATTATTATTGTTGTTGTTGTTGTTGTTGTTGTTGTTGTTGTTGTTGTTGTTTCTGTACATATAAATGCTTCAGTTACTGAATAAAACACTTTCTGGTCTTATTCTTGTGGATAAAGAATTCTGTGGTCATTAATCAGGCCTGTTTAGCCAGTAATGACCACTTGTGTTTACTTAAATGTAAGTGAATATAAAGTTGTTAGAGCAACTCTAAAGACTGACGCTGCATTTTCACCTCTGTACATTCAACTCATTACAATCACAATTTACTGAAGGAAATGGGTCTCAGCAAGAATGACATTAAACACCGCTGTGGGCTAAAACACCGGCCTGAATCAGATCGCAGTCGGCACCGGTGTGTTAACACACACACACACACACACACACACACAGCAAACCATCACAGACACAGGCAGGAAGCACCGCAGCTGATTGAAAGGAAGAGCATCTAGAAATGTCTAAAACACGATTATCAGCAGTGAAACCAGCCCAGCTAAACATTCATAACCACTGAATAACAGAGGACATGCTCGAAGGCGTGATCTGTATTTGTGTTGTTCTTGGCCCACTCGACTAATTTCCTCATAATAAATTCAACGCCAAAGGATTAAGTTATTTGCAGACACTTCATCTACATAACATAATATAATTTATACAGTTGTTTATGTACAATAAACTTTGATATATACAATTAACTAGTTTATGTCATATTTGTAAGGTAATAAAGTGGCCAGTTAGTGAAAGTACAAGGAAGGTGTTTCTAATAAAGTGGCCAGTGAGTGGAAGCACAAGGAAGGTGTTTCTAATAAAGTGGCCAGTGAGTGGAAGCACAAGGAAGGTGTTTCTAATAAAGTGGCCAGTGAGTGGAAGCACAAGGTAGGTGTTTCTAATAAAGTGGCCAGTGAGTGGAAGCACAAGGTAGGTGTTTCTAATAAAGTGGCCAGTTAGTGGAATCACAAGGTAGGTGTTTCTAATAAAGTGGCCAGTTAGTGGAATCACAAGGTAGGTGTTTCTAATAAAGTGGCCAGTGAGTGGAAGCACAAGGTAGGTGTTTCTAATAAAGTGGCCAGTGAGTGGAAGCACAAGGAAGGTGTTTCTAATAAAGTGGCCAGTGAGTGGAAGCACAAGGTAGGTGTTTCTAATAAAGTGGCCAGTGAGTGGAAGCACAAGGTAGGTGTTTCTAATAAAGTGGCCATTGAGTGGAAGCACAAGGTAGGTGTTTCTAATAAAGTGGCCAGTGAGTGGAAGCACAAGGTAGGTGTTTCTAATAAAGTGGCCAGTGAGTGGAAGCACAAGGTAGGTGTTTCTAATAAAGTGGCCAGTGAGTGAAAGCACAAGGTAGATGTTTCTATCAAAGGGGCCAGTGAGTGGAAGCACAAGGTAGGTGTTTCTAATAAAGTGGCCAGTGAGTGGAAGCACAAGGTAGGTGTTTCTAATAAAGTGGCCAGTGAGTGAAAAAGGTATAATCCACTAACGATGTGCTTTACAGTGCCTTGCTTTTATGTGACTCTGCGAAATAGATTTAAACTTCCCACCATCAGCAGAGCTGCTTTGGCCCCTCTAACTGGATCCCCTGAATTATTAGCACCCCCCTGCCTTTAGGACGCTGCTGGCTACACTGAACCTGAAGGTCATGCATGTGTGCTCATCTGTAACTCACTGCACCTGATGGTGCTTTACTGCTGTCTAGACAGTGATTAATGGACGATGTCAGCCGAAGTTGGAAAAAAAAATAAGATAAATGAAGAATGCTAACAAGGCTAGCGCTGCATTTAAGACTATGCTGGATACCTTCGGCGTTTTCTCTGCTTTTGTACTCCAGCAGTAAAAACACGACACCGTCTGAATCCGTCATGCTGAATATCTGCAACATGGCGGTTCCACACACAGGTTAAATGATAGTCCCCAGCCTTATCTAATGTGACAGGGGGGGCCTTTCTTGGCTGCGACACAAAGCTCTTTTGAAGCATCTGCCGTGCCCTCCCCTGGATAAATGTCATATGCGGAATATCTCCGGCGGCAGGTGGGCCGCTGTGCCGCGCAGGCAGAGGGCCAAAAGTCAGCCGAAAACGTCCCGCTGTCATTGTACTGAGCCACTTCTCTCGTTCCTTCATTCCGGAGCCGTCCCTTCCGAGGGTCCTAACGCAGGCGGGACGTCGATGTCGAGCGTCTTTGGATGACCAATGCACATAGTTGTTTCCAGTCAGCCCTTGGTGGGAACCTGTTGGTCAACTGAACAAATAGAGGCCAATCTCTGATCGAGCCAATCAGACAAAGAAGTGAACGAAGCTGGTATGTTTGGTAGCACTTTCTATGAATGCCATGTAAGTACCTAAAAACACATTTATAACATGTTATAATGCATTCATAAGGCATCATAAACATGGTTATAAAAATGAATTGCACTGCATTAAACTTTATGGTCATGTTTATTATACATTATGAGTTGTTAATATAATGCAGTATAAACAGTGTTGATAACATGTTATTCTGTCAGTGTTAAAGAGGTCAGTGCCCACTTGGAGAGATTAAAGACTAATATAAAGTTTATTTACTGAGATTTCCAGTGTTTTATTTCTCAGCGCTGGAGCTGTTAGAGCTGCATCTTCAGGGCTTCAGTCCTGAATATTCAGATGCTCCAAACAGTCTAATATTGGATATGCAGTGTTAAGTCAGTGCCAGGCTAACGGTGGTGAACATTAACAGTGGTGCACATTAACAGTGGTGAACATTAACAGTGGTGAACATTAACAGTGGGGTATATTAACAGTGGTGAACATTAACGGTGGTGTACATTAACGGTGGTGAACATTAACAGTGGTGAACATTAACAGTGGTGAACATTAACAGTGGAGAACATTAACAGTGGAGAACATTAACAGTGGGGTATATTAACAGTGGTGAACATTAACAGTGGTGTACATTAACAGTGGTGAACATTAACAGTGGTGATCATTAACAGTGGTGAACATTAACAGTGGTGAACATTAACCGTGGTGAACATTAACAGTGGTTAACATTAACAGTGGTGAACATTAACCGTGGTGAACATTAACAGTGGTTAACATTAACAGTGGTTAACATTAACAGTGGTGAACATTAACAGTGGTGAACATTAACAGTGGTGTACATTAACGGTGGTGAACATTAACAGTGGTGAACATTAACAGTGGTGAACATTAACAGTGGGGTATATTAACAGTGGTGAACATTAACAGTGGTGAACATTAACAGTGGAGAACATTAACAGTGGAGAACATTAACAGTGGTGAACATTAACAGTGGGGTATATTAACAGTGGTGAACATTAACAGTGGTGATCATTAACAGTGGTGAACATTAACAGTGGTGAACATTAACAGTGGTTAACATTAACAGTGGTGAACATTAACCGTGGTGAACATTAACAGTGGTTAACATTAACCGTGGTGAACATTAACAGTGGTGAACATTGACAGTGGTGTACATTAACAGTGGTGAACATTAACAGTGGTGAACATTGACAGTGGTGTATATTAACAGTGGTGTACATTAACAGTGGTGAACATTAACAGTGGTGCACATTAACAGTGGTGCACATTAACAGTGGTGAACATTAACAGTGTTGTACATTAACGGTGGTGAACATTAACAGTGGTGAACATTAACAGTGGTGAACATTAACAGTGGGGTATATTAACAGTGGTGAACATTAACAGTGGTGAACATTGACAGTGGTGCACATTAACAGTGGTGAACATTAACAGTGGTGAACATTGACAGTGGTGTACATTAACAGTGGTGAACATTAACAGTGGTGAACATTGACAGTGGTGAACATTAACAGTGGTGAACATTAACAGTGGAGAACATTAACAGTGGAGAACATTAACAGTGGGGTATATTAACAGTGGTGAACATTAACAGTGGTGAACATTGACAGTGGTGCACATTAACAGTGGTGAACATTAACAGTGGTGTACATTAACAGTGGTGCACATTAACAGTGGTGCACATTAACAGTGGTGCACATTGACAGTGGTGAACATTAACAGTGGTGAACATTGACAGTGGTGTATATTAACAGTGGTGCACATTAACAGTGGTGAACATTAACAGTGGTGCACATTAACAGTGGTGAACAGTAACAGTGGTGCACATTAACAGTGGTGAACATTAACAGTGGTGAACATTGACTTTCCCACATTGGGTGAAACTCTGATGCTGCTCTAGTTTAAACTCTGACATTTGAAGCCTGTAATGAGCTTTATTGTGTTTTAGTGTTTCAGTAAATCCTTCAGTAAATTCTTCAACTTGAAGCCTCAGTCTTAACCCTGGAGGTGGCTTTAGTCCAGTATGCTCCACTTTACTGAGAGCGGACTAATACAGATTATGAGCTCTTATAATCTGTTATGAACAGTAATTATAATGTTAACAAGTCATAATGCATAAGCATGGCCTTAATGCGCAATGCATTTTTGTGAGTATTTATAGCCATGTTTATGATGCCCTATACATGCATTATAACATGTTATGAATGTGTCCATAGATACTTACAAACGTGACGTTCATAGAAAGTGTTACAGATTGTTTTTCAGTTTTTTTCATATTTCGCGTTCACATATTTCATGTTTCTTATCTCTTTAGAAGTCCACCTCACATGAACAATTTGTTTGGCAAGATACTTTCAGAACAGTGATTTTATTTATTAGCCATCTTCCGGTCACAGGGCCAGTTGCCTAACCTCCAGCCCACGACTGCCCCAATGTAATGTGGTTATTAAGCATTACATTAAAAAAATACATTAATACATTAAAAAAAACACTAATTAATTGATCCAATTCAGCAAAAACTCAGCTATTAATAAAAATGTTCATGGAAATATTATGCAAATTCATAAACATTCCACATTTTTACTGATTAAAATAATAAAAACATACTGAGCAAACCGCAAGTCTCGTTAGTCTACGTGCAAAGTTGTGAGCTTTTTTTCATAACTGTCAGTCGCTGTTTTTAATGTTTTCACTGTTTATACGTACAAACCCATCTCCAAAATGTTGGGACGCAGTGCCAAATAAAAAAAAATTAAATTAAATAAAAATTCCACGATGTGCAAATTCATTCAAACCCCGTGTTTCATTGAAAATAACACAGAGACAGCAAATTAAATGTTGAAACTGAGAAATTTTATTGCTTTTTTGAAAAATATATACCCGTTTTGAATTTTGAACCACAAACTGAAGCGTGTAGTAATGACTATTAGTGATTTTTACATAACAGACCTCCAATTACGCCCTAATACAGGTCATAATGAATCGGGCTTAATGCAGAGTGAATACACCATTAAGAAGCATCTAATGTGGTCTTCATTGAACTTTTAGATCTTAATAAAGGACTATGTGTTCCTTAATGTAAAGTAATTAAGATATCAATTAAGATTTCACTGCCCAAACATTGCTTAAGTGTGAGTTCATAGTATAATTAAGGGTAAACATCACTGGATGTGTCCAGTACAGGCTGAGGACACAGTTCCACCCCACTTTGCTCAGTGGGATGTTAGTGAGCATATTAATAAGCAGATAATTAATGGCATTAACACATAAGTACATGTAAATATGAATGAACATACTTATCAGTTGACTGTCCATGGAATACGCAGCAACTGACTTATCAGCTAACAGTGTATGTAGTTACTTAGGACTGAGTATAATATCAGTTATTAAGCAATAACTAATGCTTAGTGAATAGTCAACTGGTGTATCAGTAGTGAACTCTCAGTATAAGATGTGAGGTAAATCTCAAACTTCTTGCCACAGCTTTTTGGTTTTTAAAACTCCTGGTCACTTTACCTGAAAATATGAATATACATCAAAAATTTTGATCTTTCATTTCAACAAGAATGTGTTTGGTTTCAGTCTCGCCCCAAATGTTTCAGACAAGTCAGACAAGTACCGTCTCCTGGCAACCGCCAAACCCAGACTCATCCATCGGATTTCCAGACGGAGAAGCGTGATTGGTCACTCCAAGGAACTCGTCTCCACTGCTCTAGAGTCCAGTGGCGGCGCTTTGGGTAATCTACTTCAGATGTATGTTCCAACTCGCACTTTACGCTCCTCTTACTCTCATCTCCTAATTGTGCCTTCTACAAAATTCCGTACTCTAGGTGATAGAGCGTTTGGTGTTGCTGGCCCAAAACTCTGGAATGGGCTTCCACTACAGCTCCGTACATCATCATCTCTATCATGTTTTAAAGCCGGTCTTAAAACCTATCTCTTCCAGCTAGCATTTGAGTGAGAATTTCTCTCGAACTTCTATTTATTTTAGTTAAGTCTTTTATTATTGTTTTATTTTTATTGTTGTTATTTTATATATTTTTTTTCTTAGTTTATTTTATATATTGTTATAAATCTTAATGAATTATCTGTTTTACTTTTTTTGTATTGTACAGTGTCCTTGGGTCTCTTGAAAGGCGCTTTATAAAATAAAAGTATTATTATTATTATTTACACCACTGCATTCCACGCTTTGCATTGCACTTTGTGATGTAAGGCTTGGATGCAGCTGCTCGGCCATGGAAACCCATTCCATGAAGGTCTCTACGCTGTTCTTGAGCTGATCTGAAGGCCACATGAAGGTTGGAGGTCTGTAGTGAGTGACTCTGCAGAAAGTTGGTGACCTCTGCGCTCTATGCCCCTCAGCATCCGCTGACCGCTCTGTCATTTTACGTGGCCGACCACTTCGTGGCTGAGCTGCTGTCGTTCCCAATCGCTTCCACTTTGTTATAATCCCACTGACAGTGGACTGTGGAATATTTAGTAGTGAGGAAATTTCACGACTGGACTTGCTGCACAGGTGGCGTCCGATCACGGTACCACGCTGGAATTCTCTGAGCTCCTGAGAGCGACCCATTCTTTCACTAATGTCTGTAGAAGCAGTCTGCAGGCCGAGGGGCTCGGCTTTATACACCTGTGGCCACGGAAGTGACTGGAACACCTGAATTCAATGATCTGGAGGGGTGACTGAATATTTTTGGAAATATAGTGTATGTGTATATACTCTGAAGTCTTGTTTTGTGTATTTGTTTAGAACATTGTGTTCAGTTGATTTCTATGAAGGCTTGTTTTCCAATGAGCCCTTTTTTCAGTGATCCATTACAGCAGCATATTGCAGTTTATCTGCAACTGAAGGCTGAGCTTATTCAGTACTAACCATTACCTGAAAAAGACAGATTTAGTGAAATCAACAACGGTGGTACAGCTATTTGTGTCGCTGTGCACTCGACTCAAATAAATGCCTTAGAATAAAAAAGGGATTCCAATTCAAAGCAATAGCAGAGGAACAAAACCAATAAAAAAGTAAATGAATACTAAGTACAGAACCAACTTGAAATGAGAAACAACCTGTAAAATAAAGAAATAAATAAACAAATAGTGCTTTCCCTCCTAATGCATTCCAAATCCATTACAGGTCTAGGATTGAGACTATTTATCAGTGCGTACGGCGAGATTTCCCAAGTTTCTCTAGTATCTTTCCAGCTGACTGAAGACTGAATAATTGGGCTTCTCTATGAAGATTGACAGGAGATGAAAGTCGGTTATTAATATGGAGTGAACCGTGGCAGATTGTTTATTAAAAGCTTGTCATTGTTTACTGCTGAAAACAGCTCTGCCTTGACTTTCAGACTTCTGAGAGTGACGGAGTGAAGAGCTGGATGGAAGTTCAAACGGCAGCCTGAACTATCATCCTGGCCATATGTGTCACTCAGAGCCCTCTATCCTGCTCTGAACCCTGCTCTGAACTGTCCGTCCTCATCGGCTCGGCCGCCTGAGAGGGTGTAAAGTATGGAGACGTAATGACTTCTTTTATCTGCGAGGTATCGTACGTGCAGCTCCGAAACTGTCCAGTGAAATAGACCCGACAAGAAACACAGGAGCCGCAGCGAATGTCCTTCAAATGAAAGGCCGACGAAGCGTCGTAGCTGGAGGGGAAAAAGACTCACGGCAATATTAACTATAGCTGTATATGAGGGCGCTGTCAAAAGAACGAGGAAAACACAGTCTGCGCATGTGTCCCTGCTTAAACACTGTGGGCAGCTAACATCCAAGGCATTCATGTATTATTTCTGACCAGCTATTTTCTGATGAGTAGACTTCAAAAACAAGAGCATGCTGTGGCTAATGGACTCAGCAGTTGCTCTGAAGAGGTGTGTGTGTGCAGGTGTGAGCCGAAGAAGGTAAAAGACAGCAAAGAAGTCCTTCTGCAACGTTTCTGCCAAAGAAATCTGCCTGGTTCACTTTTTGAGCGGCTCTCCAGTCCAGACAATCAAGATAGGCTGTTGCCTACAAAGCGAGGTCATGAATTATAGTAGTAACAGTAGCAGTTGAGACATGAATGTCACTACCTGCGAAGACAGATTCCTGCACGTTGAATTGATGTTGCGTGAAATTAAAACTCTTAGCAAACTTCAACGCCCCTATGTAACAACACAAGCTACTCAAACTGTAGTTTTACTAGTCCGTGAATTATACAGCATTTGCCTGATTTATTTTTTTTTGCTCAATTGCAGCGCGAGAGCGAAGTATAAAAAGAATAAAAGAGAGGATACTGGGGGCAGGAGGGCAGCATGGGGAAGGCTGTAGAAAACAAATGCCAGCATAAAAGCAATGTCAACTAATTCCAGCCGACTAACCAGGCACTCGCGGATGTAAACGAACCATGTGTGTTTATTAAGCAGTTCACAAAACCAATGTCGAAGCCAGGGCGGGCCAAACTGTGAGTAACCGAGTCAGATATGGGAACGATAAGCTAAAGAGCAAATCCAAAAGCATGTTGGGGTCAAACCCAAAGCGAAAAACAGACCCAACCCAAGAGGGAAACCCAAAAGAGAGAAACGGCAGCGGGAAAACGGTCAAAGACGAGGTAAATAGAATCGGATGTCGGTGCTCAGTGTGCAGCAGATACAGTGGTGATAAGTTCGATGATGAGGTGTCTTGACACTCATCTTGTATTGGTTATATTGTTATGTTCACGTTATCTTTACGTACTGCTAAGCTCTCTTTTCCTCTGTTAACGCGTGTGTGCTCTGTTGAGGGCCTCTCTCGCCCCCTCCCTCAAGAGAGGGAGCTAATGTATAGAATAGCACGCCAATGGGATGAGAGCAGTAGGTCCTTACGGGCATCTGTTTGCGTTAGTATAAACTTTTCCAGATATGGGAATGTTTGGATGTGTGTGTGTGTGTGTCTCTAACCATGTTATGTATGTGCGTCCATTCAGGATATAAGACCGGAGGCAGCTTGGACGAAGGAGATCCCACATTCGGCCTTCGGGACTCTCACAGGGCTTTAACACTGTCTTATTCATTTGGAATAAAGTCGTTCATGTTTAAATCCAGATAGGGTCTACAGAGCTTTCGTCTCCCCACCAACAATACGAACAGATAAGTCTATATAGCAGGTGGGAAATAAATATCAGGCGACGTGGATTTGGGTAGTGGACTGTGACTGGCTAAGTCCGTGACGTGGGAGTTGTAGTGAGTGGAGTTGATAGAATCAAACGCTGAACGTGGAAATGTGACAACATGTCCAGGAAACAGAAGATGTATGGTCCCCCTAAGCAAATCAGTGAAAATGACTAAACGGAATTGCGTTTAAATGTGTTCCACAGAAATGTGGATTCTGTTTAGATGTAAACTGTGTATTTAAATCTCCTAAATGCTGGAGTCAAATTCTGCAGGGTGGTGGATCTCCAGGACCAGAACTGGGCAGCTTGTCTTTAAGTCCTGTGAGTTGTGAAGCTGCACCTTCAATAATCAGACTTTTTGTTCCAACAAATCCCACAGATGCTCAAACAGATTGAGAGTTGGGGAATGTGGAGGCCAGGTAAACACTCTGAACTTGTTATTCCATTATTCAAATCATTCCTGAACAATGGGCTTCATTCACCAACCGTGTTTAACAAGAACATTTGGTAACACTTTCTATGAATGTCACGTTTGTACGCATCTAGAATCACATTCATAACATGTTACAATGCATTCATAAGGCATCATAACCATGGCTTTAAATATTCAAAAAATGCATTACACTTTATAACCATGCTTATTAGGCATTATGAATCGTTAACATCATTTATTGTAAGTAGACACAATAAAGCTCATTACAGGCTTCAAATGTCAGAGTTTAAACTAGAGCAACATCAGAGTTTCACCCAATGTGGGAAAGTCAATGTTCACCACTGTTAATGTTCACCACTGTTAATGTTCACCACTGTTAATGTGCACCACTGTTAATGTACACCACTGTTAATGTACACCACTGTTAATGTTCACCACTGTTAATGTTCACCACTGTTAATGTTCACCACTGTTAATGTGCACCACTGTTAATGTTCACCACTGTTAATGTTCACCACTGTTAATGTGCACCACTGTTAATGTTCACCACTGTTAATGTGCACCACTGTTAATGTTCACCACCGTTAATGTGCTCCACCGTTAATGTTCACCACTGTTAATGTTCACCACTGTTAATGTGCACCACTGTTAATGTTCACCACCGTTAATGTTCACCACTGTTAATGTTCACCACTGTTAATGTGCACCACCGTTAATGTTCACCACCGTTAATGTGCACCACTGTTAATGTTCACCACCGTTAATGTTCACCACTTTTAATGTTCACCACTGTTAATGTGCACCACCGTTAATGTTCACCACTGTTAATGTTCACCACTGTTAATGTTCAACACCGTTAGCCTGGCACTCACTTAACACTGCATATCCAAGAGAACGCCAGCAGAATCCGTACCGTACTGTAGTGTAGTGCAGTGTTACAGAGTGAAGGGTTCT
Organism: Pygocentrus nattereri; assembly: GCF_015220715.1. Classification (NCBI taxonomy): domain Eukaryota; kingdom Metazoa; phylum Chordata; class Actinopteri; order Characiformes; family Serrasalmidae; genus Pygocentrus; species Pygocentrus nattereri. Next base: position 30,791,876 of record NC_051235.1, read on the forward strand.
AGTGCTTGACTTTAGAACCAGTGAGGGAACAAATTACAATGACAGCACTCGACTATCTCACCCCTCCCTCTCCAGACCTTCACTCCACAGTGACTTTACTCTCAAGTAACATCCTGGAAATCTCAGGACATAAATAACCTGTATTTGTGTTCACGCTCTCCAAGCTGGGACTGACTTCTTTGTAAAATGTTACTAACACTATTTATACTACATTATATTAACAATTCCTAATGCATAATAAAGATGGCTAAAAAGTGTAATTCATTTTTATAAATGTTTATAACTGTGTTTATAATGCCTTATGAATACATTATAAAATGTTATAAATGTGTTTATAGATGCTTAAAAACATGACATTCATAGGGAGTGTTAGCGAAAATATATGTATCGCTGCTGTCTGAACAAAACCTCTTATCTCCATTTTTGTCGTTTTTCAGTGTTTGACATCTTTTCAAAGAACATTGTCCTATATATTGTGTGTAAATTTCATTTTGAATGGACCAAGAGAAATGACCCAAAATGACTTGGAAAGACGTCTGGTTCCATTGACTTACATTAAAAGTAGAGTAAGTTTTTTCTTCTACTGTAAATTTGGTCGGACAGCAGCAGCTTGTAGAAAAGCTTCATGAGATTAACCAATCAAAACAAAAACAAATAGAAACTTAAAACTAATCTTAAAGTTTAATGCATAGTGAATAATTTGGAGGCGTCTGATTTATTGATAATACACTCTCAAAATGTTGTTGGAAAAGAAAACAATATATATATATATATATATATATATATATATATATAAAATAAACAGTGATTATCTGGATGTGAGTGTGTTTGTGTGTTTGTTTACCCATTTCCAAGCCTCTCCTCGATATATTTTATATGTAGTTAAAAAGCAGCTCCTGGTTTGACCAATCAGTGCTCAGTAAATTGAGCTCATGATGTAATTGATGATATTAACGAGTCTCTGTGGCGGCTGTGAAGGTGCCCAGGAAAAATATGGACCCGAGAAATTCTTGTTACTGTTTATTGCTTTTCTGTTTATTTGAATTATGAATACGACTTTATTCTAATGTATATTGTGATAAACTCCCTGCTGAGGTCAACTGGTTAAACATTGCTTAGACGCCTAAAACCTTCCCACAGTGCTGTGTATATATACTATATACAGTGAGTCTACAAAGACATTACAACAAAGACAAAAAAGACAACAAAACATAAAAAACACAACACGAAAGAATGAAAGAAAATGAAAGACAGAAGGACACGAAGAAAACTAAAGAGGGCCTGAGAAGAAAATGCACACAACCAGGGGTATAAAAACACACGGAGCAAACCAGAAACACCTGGGACTAATGAGAGGGCGGGGCTACAGACAACAGACAGGTGAGACAGATGACAAGAAGGCAGGAGTGGGGAGGAGACACAGACCCGAACGGCAACAGAAGTACACGATCTACGTAAACAACAGTACATGACACAAGACAGACGAGGGAAGACAAACTACCTCGTTGTATGTTATTCTATATTAAACACGTTTACCTCTCAAGCCCTCATCACTCGTTGGCATGGAAACGCTACTCATCTTGCATAACTGTAACTCTACGGGTATGAAAACCTTTGGATTGTGCAAATCCTGCTTTTGCCATCTTTCAGATGTACTTAGGCTTCACCAGAGATGCTGATCTGTGCCCTGGTTGAGAGATCACCAAAATGGCCTGCATGCCTCCAACCAGCTCTCAGACGAAAGACGCAATCGCTCAGACCCGAAACGGCAGAAACCCGAGGCGCCCGCGTCACTTTCTGCCTCACTCTTTAGTCGAACATGCTATAAAATAAGTAAATATGCTTAGGATAAATCCAGCCACTGTAAAGCTGTCCCTTTTTGTGTATTTAATTTCACACATATTTGCACAGGAAAATTACATTTTACTTATCTAATATAGCCGGGAATCCTGGGTAAATATCAGCTTGCTGGATGTGTTCAGGATACTGGGCTGTAAACATGGCTCTGCAGATTTTCAGTGAATGCACGCACAAAGAAACGAAGAAACGGAGTGACAGAAGTCAGAAATGAGTGATTAGTTGTCTTAAATGATAAAAGTAATCAGACCGGCTTCTTGCTTCTTGGTTTAAAGCAGTAGTGATGCTACTTACAACTGGAGCCGATGGCCAGAAGATCATAGAGGCGACTCACATGTAGAGATTTTTAAATGTTGGTTAAAATGATTATTTTTTTGTGTGTGTGCTTTTAATTGACCACTAAAACTTACAATTCATTATTGTTAGCGTTGCATTTTTTACCTGTATATGCTTTTTATATATGCTTTCATATGTTCATTAAAATTTAATTGTAGCCTTTATTAGGCTATATATATATTTCGCTGTTGTCAGAACAAAACCTTGTATCTCCATTTTTGACGATTTTCAGCTTTTGACATAATTTGAAATTTCATGCTGGCCTTTATAACTTGTGTAAGTTTCATGAAGCATGGACCAAAATAAATGGAGAAAATTTACTTGGAAAAAATTCTGGTTCCATTGACTTACATTGAAAGTAATGTAGGTTTTTTCCTTCTCCTGTAAAGTTACCATTGTGGACATATGAGGTTTTGTTCTGATAGCAATTATATGTGCATATATATATATATATATATATATATATATATATATATATATATACACACAATGCACAGTAATGCACAGTAAAACACAATGTATTTAGAAGAATATTCTTCTAAATTCTGCCCAGGAGCTCCTTATTTGCCTCAACACAGTCAAATCTAAGAACTTAAGTGCACTTCTGAAGTAGTTTGTGCTCCAGAGAACAACACGTCTGCTGTTCCTCGCCTCAGTGGAACACCTGTCCTTAAGAGAACTCTCTCCCTGGATGAAACAGCAGCAGCAGGTGATGTTGGAGTCTAGAAAAGAGCGAGTCCTGTTTGAGCTGACAGGGGCAGAGCCGGCACCCGTATGAAGAAAGCGAGCGTTTCTTTTCTTCGGCAGGTTGTTTGTGATTGCACGTCGCACGGAGTCAAGTGTCTCTCGCTGGGTTTCCTGTGATAGGGAGAAATTGGCGCTGAGGAGAACACGCCGGAGCTGCAGGAGCTTCTCCGCATCCCTGTTGAGAATGTTATGAACTTGTCTTGGAGAGTGAATTGGAGGACCCAGGGCTAATGCAATATTTATTATTCTCTCAGTGTCAGCGCAGACACAAACAATGTATAATGGATCAAATATCTCTGCTAAACGTGGGTTCTCATAAACCTCGCCCATGGCTTTTGCTACCCACTCGCTCTCCAACGTGGCCTAATTGCAGGCGTGTTGCTAAAAACACAAACGGCCAGCCAGAGGTCTTTGTAAGTGCTTTATTTCAGCTTGTGCCAGCTGGATATCCACACCATTTTCCAAGACAACCCCCCCCACCCCCCACCCCCCCAACCTCCTCTTTTTCCCCAATTTTTAGCCTGAAGTGAGTTTCCGTCTTCAAAGAGAAGAAGAAAAAGCTTGTTTTGAACCACAGGCAGGTTTGCATTCCTCCAGCCTTTGTTATACTAATCATCCCATGGGCAAACACCGTAGATAACAAAGAATAGAAACAACACGCCGTTATCTCGAAAGAAAAACTGGAAAATAGATATCCCCATTGTGCATAATTTAGCCCTGTTCTCGTTTTCTTTCCCTCTTCTTCTTCCCTCCCTCTTCCAATAACAGACGGAATGAATGCACTGGAGAGCCCGAGCGAGAGTGGATGGATATGAATCCCTCTGAGCTTCTCAGTCACTCTGGAATTGATGTTTTCTGGGTGGATTTGGAAATGATACAGGTAAATGTAATCTCAGTGGTGCTGTGGCCTTTTGCCATGCGCCGCATTATTTCATCAAACACAGCAAATGGGGATTTCGGCTCGCATCGAAAACAATTCACATCAAATCAGCTTCTCTGGATCTTCTATTTTTCACTCAGATGAATTGAATTTGCTTTTGTGTGCATTAGACTAGACTGTATGTCACACCGGAGGAACTTGATTTGGTGTTCTAACTTAAAAAGAAAGGAACTTGGACAAAGAGTGTAGTTTACCAACTCGTTTAAGGTCAAGGCAGAAACGGTGGTTTTCATCTTTTTCTCAGATAAATTCGGGGGGGGGCACATTTGGACGTACTCTTTTATGGATCATACATATATCACTCAAAAAGGAATCTGGGTAACACATTGTATGTATGTCATGTTTGTAAGCATCTATAAACACATTTATAACATGTTAGAATGCATTCATAAGGGAATTCATAAATATTTATGAAATGAATTACACTGAACAGCACTATAGCCATGTTTATTATACATTATCGATTGCTAATATAATGCATCATAAATAGTGTTAGTAACAAATTATACTGCCAGAGCTTGGAGAGCATAAAGAAAATACAGAGTTTATTTACTGAGATTTCCAGTTTTATTTCTCAGCACTGGGGCTGTTGGGGCTGCATCATCGGGGCTTCAGTCCTGAATATTCAGACACTCCAAACAGTCTAATATTGGATATGCAGTGTTAAGTGAGTGCCAGGCTAACGGTGGTGCACATTAACAGTGGTGTACATTAACAGTGGTGAACATTAACAGTGGTGCACATTAACAGTGGTGTACATTAACAGTGGTGAACATTAACAGTGGTGCACATTAACAGTGGTGCACATTAACAGTGGTGAACATTAACAGTGGTGAACATTAACAGTGGTGCACATTAACAGTGGTGCACATTAACGGTGGTGAACATTAACAGTGGTGCACATTAACAGTGGTGAACATTGGCAGTGGTGCACATTAACAGTGGTGTACATTAACAGTGGTGCACATTAACAGTGGTGCACATTAACAGTGGTGCACATTAACGGTGGTGCACATTAACAGTGGTGAACATTAACAGTGGTGCACATTAACAGTGGTGAACATTGACAGTGGTGCACATTAACAGTGGTGAACATTAACCGTGGTGAACATTAACAGTGGTGAACATTGACAGTGGTGCACATTAACAGTGGTGAACATTAACGGTGGTGAACATTAACGGTGGTGAACATTAACGGTGGTGAACATTAACGGTGGTGAACATTAACAGTAGTGAACATTAACAGTGATGAACATTAACAGTGGTGAACATTAACAGTGGTGAACATTAACAGTGGTGAACATTGACTTTCCCACATTGGGTGAAACTCTGATGTTGCTCTAGTTTAAACTCTGACGTTTGAAGCCTGTAATGAGCTTATTGTGTTTTAGTGTTTCAGTAAATCCTTCAGTAAATTCTTCAACTTGAAGCCTCAGTCTGAACCCTGGAGGAGGCTTTAGTCCAGTACGCTCCACTTTACTTAGAGCGGACTAATACAGCTTATGAGCTCTTATAATCTGTTATGAACAGTACTTATAATGTATTTTGCTTACAATTCATAATGCATAAGAAGCGTGGCTATAATATGTAATGCATTTTTATAAGTATTCATAGCAATGTTTATAATGCCTCATAAATGCATTATAACATGTTCTGATCATGTTTATAAATACTTACAAACATGACTGTCCATGTGCTCCTGTTGTGTTTACATCCCAGTTCTGTCCATGTGCTTCTTTGTTTTGGTTTTCAGACTCCACCCCTGATTGTCTCCACCTGTGTTTCCACCTGTCCCTCGTTGACCCTCATGTATTTAAGCCGTGTGTTTCCCCCCGTGTGTTTGCAGGTCTTTGTTTTGGACGTGTGGCTGTATGTTTGCAGCATGTGTGCTTGTTGGATGTAAGGCTTGTTCTGTTGGACCTGTTCGTCTGTTCTGAGGTTTTGTCACGTCTGACTCTCTTGCTGTCTGTGCTGGCTTTATGAATCTGGACTGTCATGACTGCAACCCTGGATTTGCCCTCAATAAAAGTCACTTATCTCAGCGTATGCGTCCGCCTCCTCACTCCCCGGAGTTACAGTGACATTTATAGAAAGTGTTCCTGGAATTTGTTTATCATTCTTGTTGTTACTGTCACCAGGGGTGGCTTCCTATGTTGTTACCATTATAATAGTTTGCTATATCACTATAAACTATTAGCAAAAAAAAAACGGTTCTATGTAGTATTAAAAAGGCTTTTTTTGGCTTATAACAGTTGTGCAACCTTTTTTGGTGCTATGTAAAACCATTTTCAAAAAGGTTCTATGTATCACCATCTACAGCCCATTCTCCAATAACCTGACAAACCCTTTCACAACGCACAGAACCCTTAACCCCTTAATAATCCATGTGTATTTCACACTAATGGTTGTAATGGTTAAGTGTGTAATAAAACCTGGTTTGTTAAGGGTTAAATCATGCAACGGTTCTTTGAGTGTTCATACTTCTATATAGAGCCTCGCGTGATAACATCCCAGCTGTGATCTGGTGTCCGTAGATCATCACAGCCGTGATGTTACTGGTGATAACTCCCTCCTCGAGTGCTCTACTGCTTTAATACAGCAGTTAAATAAATACAGTAAGAAATGAATAAACTGGCCGTGAACGCGGCGTTTAATATGTTTTAATGTTCAGTTCCTTCCTCCTAATTAGAGCTCCTTAACGAGCAGCTCGTTGCTACGTCAGAGTAACGAGCTCCGCCCACTCGCTGCTCAGCCGGCAGTTCGTTCTCCAGCTCCTTACACTAAATTCCCAAACTGTCGTCACCACTGAGCAGCTTTTCAGTCGCAGCTGTGACAGAAGAAAAGCTGAACAACCTGGAATCAGCCAGAAATGAACCCAACACCATTCGCCAGACGTGTCTGATCTTCAGAGTCAGACCAAATCAGACTGAGCTGTAAAACTGACCCAATATCAGGTTCAGCTCAGTTTGGTCAGTTTGTCCAGATCAGTATTAATGTTGTTTTGTTCCAGCCGGTCTGTAAAGCTTCTTACAGCCCGTTTAGTTTGGCGTCTGATCTTCAGAGTCGGACCAAATCAGACTGAGCCATAAAACCGACCCAATATCAGGTTCAGCTCAGTTTGGTCAGTTTCTCCAGATCAGTATTAATGTTGTTTTGTTCCAGCCGGTCTGTAAAGCTTCTCACAGCCCGTTTAGTTTGGCGAATGGTGTTGGGTTCATTTCTGGCTGATTCCAGGTTGTTCAGCTGTTCTTCTGTCACAGCTGCCGACTGAAAAGCTGCTCAGTGGTGATGACAGTTTGGGAATTTAGTGTTGTCTCGTCTTCAGAGTCGGACCAAATCGGCTGTCGGTCAGATGTGACCTTAACAGTGTCCGTTTTCTGTTTGTGGCAAAGTAAGAAGTAAAAACGTTCAGATAGCTTGAGCGTCTCCTACAGATGATAAAAACGTGATGTTATGGTGAAATAACAGTGCAGAACAGCTCTCAACCAATCAGCTTGCGTGGCTGGAACTAACTGCTGTATAACAGCCAATAAAAGTATTCGCCCGTGTGTCTTTTCATGTGTATTTTTTGAATATATTGATCTTAGCTCATTTTTAAGGAGGGTAACAGTAATTCAGGAGTTAACTTTATGATCCTTTTCGCTGGAGTGTCATTTATTTGGGATAAAACAACAAATCTATTGTAAAGTGTAGGCAATGTCATGATCCAAGCTAAATCCGGCTTATTTCTGACATGCCGTGGTCCAGCGGTCTCAGAACAGAACTGACCTGCCCTTTTACGAAGTCCGTCCATCGCTTGAGGTCTTTTTCTACTCTCAAGGTCAGGAGAAGTGGAGTTTTTCTCTTTTCTTTTTTTTGCCCTGGGTTTGATCAAGTCCACTACACTCCTCCTCTGGACTCCTGCATATTTATTTATTTCTTTATTTCTCTGATTTGTTTTCCGCCTGTCTCCTGAGATGTTTGAATGTCAAAGGGTTTTCGGCGCTCAAGGCCCGTGGGGGACAGAGCTCCAGGATTTTTTCATCCAGGGAGGTCATGCGGATAGAGGGGCAACTGCTCCACCCCCCCTTCCCCCCTCCACTAGAGCAGTGTGTGTACCCTGCACTCTTCTCCCCTGAGGGTCTGGAGGTCTGACTGAACACAAGCTCTCAGCCCAATGAGCAGTGATGGTGCTCAGACACACACCAGCACTCAGCCCTGTGGTCAAAACTCACGATCGTCAAAAATCTGAAGAAAAATAAGACGTTTCTGATTCAAGGATGAATTCTGTGTACATATTTATTTATCCTTTCATCGGTTTATCATTTCATTTCAAGGAACTTATTGCTGCTGTCGGAACAAAAACTGGTACCTCCAAAATGATGACTTTACAGGAGAAGGAAAAAAGCTGCCTCACTTTTAATGGAAGTCAGTGGAACCGGGCATTTTGCCGAGTCATTTTGGGTTTCTTTTCGTCTATTCCTAATTAAATTTAGACACGATTTAAAGATCAACAGGCTTTTTCAAATTATACCAAAAACTGAAAAACGACCAAAAAGTAGACAGGAGGTTTTCTTTTCCAACGACAGCGACATTTTGAGAGTGTATTATCAATAAATCAGACGCCTCCAAATGATTCACCATGCATTAAACTTTAAGATTAGTTTTAAGTTTCTATTAGTTTTAGTTTTGATTGGTTAATCTCATGAAGCTTTTCTACAAGCAATACAATGCTTGTATCTCCAAAACGGCAACTTTACAGGAGAAGAAAAAATCTGCTTTACTTTTAATGTAAGTCAATGGAACCAGACGTCTTTCCAAGTCATTTTGGGTCATTTCTCTTGGTCCATTCAAAATGAAATTTACACACAATGTATAGGACAATGAGTTCTTTGAAAAGATGTAAAAAAACTGAAAAGTGACAAAAAAAAAAAAAATATATATATATATATATATGTATATATATTCGCGGGGGGTTTGCTGGAGCCTATCCCAGCAGTCATCGGGCAGAAGGCAGGATACACCCTGGACAGGTCACCAGTCTATCGCAGAATATATATATATATATATATATATATTCCCTAGAATACCTTGTGAATCCTTGTTGCTCTGATACATTGCATATGAGTCACCCTCAATATAGTAGATTACATAAAGGTTGGTTGATTGTAAAATTGAATGGATTTTGGTTGCTGCATTTGACTAACATAACCAATAAAAGCAGAATAGTTTAGAATTAATAATTTTTATATTGTTGCTGTTGGAACTATGTTTTTCTCCAAAAATCCAAAGTAACAGGAGAAGGAAAAATAAATAGATTTTTAGTGCAGGTTTATGTAACAAGATGTTTTTTTCTTCAACATAGTGTAAAGAACGACTTTTTAAAATTATGTGAAAAAAAAAACTAGACTAAAAGTTCCAACAGTTGTTAGAGACTTTCGGAACAACATTTCTGCTCCAACAGCGCCAATATATAAATGCACGACTACAACTATGATGATTCTACATGAGGGAACAGTAAAACCAGGATGAACTCAGGAATCATCTATTTTACTTAATTTTCGTTTTCTTGTGCATGAAACCACCCAAGACACACCGGACCGGAGTACTTTGTTATAAAATAAAAAGGAAAGATAAAGCGCTGGAGAAGTGTGAACTGCGGGATCTTCTAATAAATATCATTTCCTCTCTGTTGCTTTTCCTTGTCTCCGTTTTAAATAATGAAAGACGTGGAAAAGTGAAGACACTGAGTCCTTTAGATGAGCAGGAAGAGAAATGCTTCCTCCACTTCAGCCTCGGCGGCTTTATTCTTCATCAGTCTCAAGGTTGTCACCGTGTTACTGTACCTATTCCGCTCCTGCCTTTGTTTGGGAGGATAAATCTTTCACGTTCCGACTTTATTGAGTTTGCTGGCATGAATTGTTGTCCTCTAAGGTCTTTTTTTTCACGGCTGTGTTTCCAGAAACACAGGTGGCTACAGTCCACTATGGCCATGACTGTCAGCTTGATATGATGAAAGGAGTCGGAACAGATAAATTGAGGAACGAAAAAAAAAGGAATAAAAATGTGCTGAGCTTCTCCAGCTTCCCAACCAATATCACGGAGATCCACGTGCTGCTTACGGGATTCCACATTTCTCATAGGAACTAATCTGCTCTGCATGTTACGGCGGGTTTAGCTTGCGCTTGTTTTCTTCTAGGTAAAATAAAAGATGCTGCATGTTCCTGTGTTATATATACACTCATTGTCTCACTGGACATCACGCACCGGTCAGGCATAACATTCTGACCACCTCCTTGTTTCTACGCTCACTGTCCACTTTATCAGCTCCACTTACTGTATAGCTGCACTCTGTAGTTCTACAGTTACAGACTGTAGTCCATCTGTTTCTCTGATACTCTGTTACCCTGTTCTTCAGTGGTCAGGACCCCCATGGACCCTCACAGAGCAGGTACTGTTTGGGTGGTGGGTCATTCTCAGCACTGCAGTAACACTGACGTGGTGGTGTGTTAGTGTGTGTTGTGCTGGTGCGAGTGGATCAGACACAGCAGTGCTGCTGGAGTCTTTAAACACTGTGTCCACTCACTGTCCACTCTATTAGACACTCCTTCCTTGTCGGTCCACCTTGTAGATGTAAAGTCAGAGACGACAGCTCATCTGCTGCTGCACAGTTTGTGATGGTCATCCTCTGGTCCTTCATCAGTGGTCACAGGACGCTGCCCACAGGACGCTGCTCACAGGACGCTGTTGACTGGATGTTTTTGGTTGGTGGACTATTCTCAGTCCAGCAGCGGCACTGAGGTGTTTAAAACTCTTATGCCTGAATGGTGTTTTATGTTTTAGTTGAATTGTCAAATTTCAAAATAAAAAACTCGACATTTTACGCCACAGTTGCCCTGCTGTTCTCTACAGATGCTGTAGTCAGTTTTTTAGTTAAATTTAAGTGAAACTTTTAATATTAGTGTTAATATCAGCCTCATTCTGCTATGAAGCTACTGCGTCTGTCCTTTTGTTCACTAGACGGAAACTCACAGATGTGTGTGGTATATACGGCTGGTTTTCCTGAAACAGACAGAATCCAGTCTTTACTAGATTAGCCTGACAATAAAGATTTTCCTGTGGAAATACAGTCTGGGACCAGGATTAATCCTGAAGACTGATCAATACCACGCTTTTAATTACAAAGCATTATAATGCATCCCTACATCTCTCACTCTCGGTGTCTCTCTCTCTCTCTGTCTCTGTCTCTCACTCTCTCTCACACTCTCTATCTCTGTCTCTCTCTCTCTCTCTTTCACACTCTCTCTCTCTCTCTCTCTCTCTCTCTCTCTCTCTCTCTCTATCTCTCTCTCTGTCTCTCTCTCTGTCTCTCTCTCTCTCTTTCACACACTCTCTCTCTCTCTCTCTCCCTCTCTCTCTCTCTTTCACACTCTCTCTCTCTCTCTCTCTCTCTCTATCTCTCTCTCTGTCTCTCTCTCTGTCTCTCTCTCTCTCTTTCACACACTCTCTCTCTCTCTCCCTCTCTCTCTCTCTTTCACACTCTCTCTCTCTCTCTCTCTCTCTCTCTCTATCTCTCTCACACTCTCTCTCACACTCTCTCTTTCACACTCTCTCTCTCTCTCTTTCTCTCACTCTCTCTCTCACACTCTCTCTTTCACTCTCTCTCTCTGTCTCTCTATCTCTTTCTCTCACTCTCTCTCTCTCTGTCTCTCTATCTCTTTCTCTCACTCTCTCTCTCTCTGTCTCTCTATCTCTTTCTCTCACTCTCTCTCTCCCTCTCTCTCTCACACTTTCTCTCTCACATTCTCTCTTTCACTCTCTCTCTCTCCCTCCCTCTCTCTCTCTCACTCTCTACCCTCTCTCTCCCTCTCTCTCTCTCTCTCTCTCTCTCTCTCTCCCCCTCTCAGACCTGTGACTGGAGTTAAAGGGCTCATATACTACATTTTACTTAATTATCTATTCCTATGTGCTTTACTTACAACATTTACCATGTTTTATCCACCAAAAACAATCAAAATGAATTTTTAAATCATTTTCCTGCCTCTCTATTTTTAGCACTGTACTTTTAAAGGGCCTTTATCACCGACAAACAAACCGTTCTCTTTCATACACGCTACACCAACCTGAGTTTGATAAACTGTTCAGAGTTTATACAGTACGCCAGTGCATGTCTGCAAACTGAGCTGCAAAAACAGCCTGTTTTGAGTTCATTGTTTTCTGATGTCAACCAGCATGTTTATATATCCACTGCGCCCACAGTCGTTTAGCCCCGCCCACTGACTCTGAGGGAGACACTCAGGGCAGCCAATCAGAACAGAGGTCGCTTAGATATATGAGCTCTGTTCTGATCGCCTGCCCTGAATTTTGCCTCTAGACTGGGGTGTCAAACTTTACCACTAACAGGCCACATTCAAAGAATCTTAGCAAATCTGGGTCCAGCACTTTGCCATGACCCAAACGA
>NC_051235.1:30809195-30824195 GCF_015220715.1 Pygocentrus nattereri
GTGAGGAAATTTCACGACTGGACTTGCTGCACAGGTGGCGTCCGATCACGGCACCACGCTGGAATTCACTGAGCTCCTGAGACCTAGGGGCTCGGCTTTATACACCTGGATTCAATGATGTGGATGGGTGAGTGAATACCTTTGGCAATATTGTGTGTGTGTGTGTGTGTGTGTGTTTGTTCCAATTTCCCCATTCCACCTTAAATGATGCAACAATTCCTGAACCAAACGCTGGTGAATAGGTGATTCTGTTTTTTGTGACCTAAAGACGAGGCCAACAGTTAAAATACAGCTCAATTTAACCAAATTCCTTAATCCTTAATCCTTAATCCATAACTTGCTTATTAAAATCCACAATACTTTTGGTGACGACTGAAATCCAAGCAGTAAGAAAAGCTCGAAAGCTCCTCTGACAAGACTGTGTTTTCTGTCTTGGTGGCGTTCAGTAAGTTGCATGAACCCACTTTACTAGCCTAATGATAGTCTATACAGCAGCATGTTGCCATTGAGTTCACTTAATAATCTAAAAACTGCAGAAGCCCAGATTTGGTCAGTAATCCAATCAACACGTTTACATGCTCTTCCCTAGTCAGACAATAGGGAAACTTCATGGAGCAGCTTCTTTAAAAAATAAACATTGCACCTGAAAATACAAACATACATCATATTAAATCTTTCCTTTCGTCAAATTTCATTCTGAGTCTTTCTGAAAGTGTTTTGCTGTGTCTTGCGGCGATGCTGCTCGCTCGTTTTCACATGTGAACTCTATGTATACTCTCACTGTTGCCGGACGAAAACCTTGTATCTCCATTTTTCACACTTCAGTTTTTAGCATAATTTCAAAATGCATGTTGCCCTTTACATCACATGCAAATTTCATGATAAATGGACTAAAAGAAAACGACTTGGAAAAGTTTGAAAAAGTCTTGGAAAAGTTTCTGGTTCCATTGACTTACATTAAAGGTAAAGTCGTTTTTTTCATTCTCCTGTGAAGAGTTACTCTTTTGGAGATATGAGGTTTTCTTCTCACAACAGCTACATACATACATACATACATGCGTACATATGTACATATATACAAGGAGATTCACTCATAAGAAGCCTCAAATACTCTGTAATAACTCTCTCTAGGATGAAGCAATCTGAACAAGACAATGTGCAATGTGTTCCTCAGTATATGGAGCTTTGAACAAGCTGGGATGCCCCTGCGTCGGAGTGATGATGGAGATCTCTTCCAGCATCGCATGCAGTGCAGTCGATTTCACACATGTAGTGTAGTTTTTTGGTTCAGGTTGCTTCATCCTAACTTGAGTTACAACAGAATATTTGGGTCCTCTTTCGAGTGAATCTATATATGTAAATATGTATGTATGTATGTATGTATGTATATAATCAGTGTTGTCGGAAGAAAACCTCGTATCTTATATTTGAAAGTACCTGTTACTCTTCACATTGTGCGGAAATTTCATGATGAATGGACCAAAAGAAACGGCCCAAAATGACTTGTAAAGACGTCTGGTTCCATTGACTTCCATTAATATTAAAGTAGGTTTTTTCCTTCTACAGTAAATTTACCATTTTGGAGATATGAGGTTTTCTCCGAGTGTCACTGTTGTCGGAACAAAACCTTTACTTTGAAAATGCCTGTTGTTCTTTACATTGTGTGTAAATTTCATGATGAATGGACAAACAGCAATGGCTAAAAACGACTTCTGGTTCCACTGACTTACATTAAAAGTAAAGCAGATTTATTCCTATATATATATATATATATATATATATATTTTTTTTTTTTTTTATATATATCAGAAGAAAAGCTTATATCTACATTTTTGTCATTTTTTCCATTTTTGGTGTCCTTTGAAAATGCCTGTTGTTCTTTACATTGTGTGTAAATTTCCAATTGGTGTACATTAAAAGTAAAACAGGTTTTTGTCTGTCAACAGTGATGTATTATACTACATCCTAAGTTTCACTCATTTTGTCCAGTGTGTTAAATTTAGTGGGAAAACCGCAATTGTGCATTAAAATGTTCATTCCCTGTGCAGGAAATGTTCACTTATTTTTACTTGGAAATTCCACAACACTGATTACTTTGACCTGAAGCCCTCAAACTTATAAATAAAATGACCTTAAAAAAAAAAGTCTAATAATATCTCACACAATTCTGACCAAAAGCTCAGAATGAGAAATTTTAGGTATACTAGAGATTCGACTCCATACGTTTGAGAAGAGTTCAACATATTTCAGTGTGGCAGGGAAAACTAAATAAATAAATAAATAAAATTCTGCTCTTCATGTCAAAGTTGATAATGAGGGCCACTTCTCTGCTTTTTTTTTAAGGTTAAATGACATGACAGCATTTAAGTAAGTCTTTCTCCTTAAAGGTCAGATGAATATTTTATCTTTGACCAGGCTGGATGTATTGAAATGTTAATGTAAATACCAGTGGAGCCGAAGCTGCAGGACGGCTTCAATAAAGGAAGTGTTGAGAAAGGTCAGTGACGTCCCCCACCTGCCTTACACTCCCACTCACACCTCATAACACCCTGCAGTAACGACGGGACGGAAGACCACTAACAATTATATCTTAGCAAGGGACGTCACAGGAAATCCAGACAATGCATAACATTCCTCATTTGAAGAGTGTGAGAGTAATGCAAGATTATTTGACCTATTCTTTAACAATTTTTGCTCTTATTGCAGTCATTTTATCTCCATTCACAGAAAAAGTCAAATTCTTGGAAGTAAAATCCGTTTTTATAATCCAGCTGATCAAACTTACTGCTGTTGCAACTTAACTCATCTTCATTCGTCCTCAATATGATAGACATTACGATTTCAGTTGTTTAACGAAAGTTTACATTTTTTTGTATGAAATAGATCAAATTAACAAAATTTAAAGAAATAATAATAATAATTAATAGGGAATAAAGTGGCTCCCGAGTGGCGCAGCCGTATAAAAGTTGGCCTTATCGTCAGGAGACCGCGAATTCGATTTCTGGCAAGCCGAGAGTCCAAGAGAGCGCAGCTGGCCTCACTTTCTCTGGGTGGGTAGGATGGCCCCCCGTCTCCCCCCATCACTCATTGTGATACTAGTCAGTGCAGGCGTCTGTCAGCTGACATAACAGATCTGGCGGTTGGTGCGTGACGTTGCGTGAGCGGCAGCTCGAAAAGAAGCGGCGGCTGGTTTCTCAGGTCTAGGAGAAAGCCTGTGCTGCCATCACCCTCCTAGCCCTGGTAATATCGCATGATTGGGCGAGCTCTAAGCAGCGGGTGGAATTGAAAACGACTAAATTGGGGACAAAAATTGACAACTGGGTAACAATGAATAAAAAACGAATGACAGAAATTGGCCGAGGCTGAAGTCGAACACACCCTGCCAGCCTAATGTTAGTCTGTATACCAGTATGTTGCCATTGACTTCACTTAATAATCCAATAACTGGAGAAAATCAGATTTTGTCGGTAATCTGATCAACACACTAACATTCACTGGGGTAGTCAGATAATGGGGAAACTCCCGGTCTAGAGTCAGACAGTAATCAGATTTCCGCTTTACAACACCCTTCATTTCAGAAGAAACTCTGGAGCCTGCAGATATTTGGACATGTAGTCTATCAGTGGGAATGGCCATTCTAAGTTATCACGTTGGTGTGAAGGTCTGTGGTCACTATGGCTGCCCCAGGCTTTTACTTTTTGCTCTTTGAGCATTCACAATGAGCAGTCAGTGAAATTTTTATGTATCCCCATAACTATGATGAATTTGTCTGCTTTATTTCACAGTTAAATAGGTGGTTAAGTGCTGTTGCCAGCCTTATGCTGAAGGCTGGAGATACTGAGGCGTATGGTGAAAAATCTCTATGAAATTTCCCATTTAACAGAAAGGGATCTTCATAGGTTCTTTAGGAAAGATGGTAAATCACCAAAAAACAAACGGTTCCAGTCTTTTTTGGGGTACTTTAGCACTTTTAATTTGATTATTTATTTAAGATTGGCTTTAGCTCCCATAGTGTGCTGAATAAAGCACTGCATAATGCATCTGCAGAAAGGGTGGGCCGACATCATATTAAAGCCTATGGATTAAGAATGGGATGTCACTCGAGTTCATATTTGTGTGACGATAGATGACCAAATACTTTTGGCAATGTAGTGTATTTACACGCGCAGACTCACAACGGAAAACAAAACAGTTGTAGAGGCTGTTCTAGACAACAGATCAATGAATGCAAAGTCCTACAGATCTCCAACATTCATTACATTCAGGCTGAAGGAATTCCCCTCATAGCCCCAGTAATGCTGCTTATATAAGGGCTGCTCCTCCCCTAGAATATACCGTTACAGATCCGGGAGCTTTGAATGTTTCAATACTTACATGCAACAGTAAATATAATTAATTTTCACATTCATGACATCATTAATATACTTTTGCAATTGGGTGTATACGTATCACACACATTCTCCTCTCATACAGGTTTCTCTTCTCCAGAGGTTGGACTCATCCAGGTAAGTAAAACTCAGGTGAACCCATTCAGTTCTCCTTTGAGAATAATACCCATTAATAATAACTCATGAAGTAAATAAGAAATCCAAGGAAACCTTGTTGACCATAGATTGTTAAATCATAAGCTACAAACTCAGAAAATGAGCAAAATTAAATGAAATAAATAATAATAAAAGACTATAATAATAATAATCTTCTTTCGGCTGCTCCCTTTAGGGGTCACCACAGCGGATCATCTGCCTCCTCTACTTTCACACCAACCATCTCCATGTCCACCTTCACTACATCCATACACCTTCTCTGAGGTCTACCTCTTCTCCTTCTACCCGGCAGCTCCATCTCCAACATTCTTTGCCCAATATATCCACTATTCCTCCTCAACACATGTCCAGAACATCTCAACCTGGCCTCTCTGGCTTTATCTCCAAACTGCTCCACCTTCACCGTCCCTCTGATCTGCTCATTTCTAATCTTGTCCAGCCTCGTCACTCCCAATGAAAATCTCAGCATCTTCATCTCCACCACCTCCAGCTCAAATGATAAAGTAATTATAAAATATATACAATTATAAAAATATTAATAAAAAAAAAAAAACATTCCAAACTTTATGAATCTCATGATCTGAAAATTCTATGGGATGATATGGAGCATTTGAGCAAAATCATAGCTTATAAATGCTGAAACATTTTTATAAGAATGCAATAATTATATAAATAACAGCAGAACACATTTTAACACCGCTGTTATGTTTTTAAGAGCTCTTAAACTCGAGTTACAGGAGTTTAAAACAGCGCTTCATGTATGTCGTCAGTGAGCGCGAAGAGCCAATGAGCTGCTCCGCTCACCGATCAATCATCACGCTCTAGCAGCGAAGCCCTGCCTCCTGCTGCCCAAAACCCGTTTGCTGCAGTAAAAGGGAAACGTACAGGTGAGATTTCTTTGTTGTTTAGTGAAATATTTCCATCTACTCTCTAAATTTAAAGGAAAGTTCTGGACGAGCGATTATAAACTATTTTAACTGTTTGCTTTTAGCCGTTGGGCTCTATTCACTCCCATTCATTGAGGACTCCCTCGTGGGCGCCCTTTGCTGTTTAGCAGTCCTGTTTTTGATATAACGAGGGAAATAAGAAGTGGCCAGGCTCCTCGTAACCCGGCTCTGGTTTTGTTATACACCTGCTACTAGTATCATGATGTAAGGTCCAGCAGCATTACTTTAACTGTGAAAAGTGATATCATGTGCCAAGCTAGTAAACATTGAGGCTGCGGTAAGAAGGAAACAGCAGCGTTAGTTGATAAAACGGTGAGAGAAAGTGTGCGGTCACAAGTGTAGGACAAACAAACAAAACCCCGCGTAAACAATGCTACTGATTTCATACAGAGGAAATAACTGATGCACTGTTTTTTAGAAAGATTGATAAAAAGAAATGACATTTCACTTGTTTTATTTTATAAAAAGTGGAAACATAAGTACATAAAATAATAGATTTTCTAATGAAATAATACTTTATTTAAAAACAAAAAACGTGGAAACATTGACAGGGTGCAAGGAAATGCACAGCAAATCCAAATTAGATGTTAAAAATGAGAGAAATGCAAAAATTGCATACGAACAAAAGCCTGAATCTGAAATATTTTACGAAGAATTAGTGAAATGATTAAAAAATAAATAAATAAATAAATAAATTCTCTCAAACCTGTAATGAAAGTCAGATAGTTCTGCATGCTGAGTGTGGAGTGTTCCAGAAAAAGGCTCCGCTCTGATTCCTCAGCCTTCAACTGCAATTACGGCTGCGTCTGACATCTCTTTAATGTATGCTGCACCCACTTCAGCGCTGGGACTTTGGGCGATATGAGATGTGACGGCGGAGATGACAATGCACAGAAACTCGGAGGAAAACAATGTCAACAAACTGCCTCGAGATGCAATACGGAGGAGCTTTTTTTGTAAACAAAAGAATAACCTATTCCCGTTAAATGATCCTGCAGCCTGGGAACGGCGGGGACCGGAGAGAAACGGCACATCAGTGACAGGAACTGGCAGTAAAACGGTGAGGTTTGTGCTGTGAAGGGGGAAGCACCAGGTGTGCGGTCCTCCCTCAGGACGGGCCTTTTATTTCACTTTATGTTTATTTTATCCCTGATTCGGCTGTTTGACGAGCTTACCAGTGAAAACCGGAGTAGCGTAGACGTGAGCTGGTTGCAGAGTTTGTTGTTGAGTTAGATTTATACACCTGGAAAAGTTTGATTTGAGTTCAGAACTGAATTAAATGCTGGAAAACTAAAAGATGGTGACGTCTCAGCAGAGAAAAGGTCTACACAGTGATAAACCCAGTGATCAGGTGATGCAGTAACATGCAAAGTCACATAGAACAGGGAACTTTAATACTTGGCTTATAAAATTAACATTAAAATCAAGAAAAACTGATAAAAGAACAGTTTAGGAACATTTTAACACACACACATATATAATATAAGCTTTATGACCATCTCCTTGTTTCTGCCCATTGTGTGTGTTGCACTGGTGTGAGTGGATCAGACACAGCAGTGCTGCTGGAGTTTTTAAACACCTCAGTGTCGCTGCTGGACTGAGAACCAAAAATATCCAGACAACAGCGTCCTGTGGGCAGCGTCCTGTGACCACTGATGAAGGACTAGAGGATGACCAACACAAACTGTGCAGCAGCAGATGAGCTGTCGTCTCTGACTTTACATCTACAAGGTGGACCGACACGGTAGAAGTGTCTAATAGAGTGGACAGTGAGTGGACACAGTGTTTAAAAACTCCAGCAGCACTGCTGTGTCTGATCCACTCGTACCAGCACAACACACACTAGCACAACACCACCACGTCAGTGTTACTGCAGTGCTGAGAATGACCCACCACTCAAACAGTACCTGCTCTGTGAGGGTCCATGGGGGTCCTGACCACTGAAGAACAGGGTAACAGAGTATCAGAGAAACAGATGGACTACAGTCTGTAACTGTAGAACTACAGAGTGCAGCTATACAGTAAGTGGAGCTGATCAGATGTCATGCCTGACTGATGTATAATAAAAATATATATGTATTGTGAATCAGATGCTTGTAGATGAGATGAAATGAGACCTTTTTAACCACGAAAGGGTAAACAGGAGCGAGGCTGCGCAAAGAGTGGCTGAAACCAGGATTTCAAACGGAGATGAAACGAGCTGTAGGTGTGGACATTCGGTATCGTGGTGCTGAAGGAGTGGCTTGAGGCTGGTGGGGAATGTCGTGTGGTTTCCCACAGAATCCTGGGAGATGTAGTCCATGGGTTCGAACAAGTCGGCCATAAGTTAAAAGGTTTCAATAATAAGATCAATAATATCTAGTAAATACATGAATGAATGAATGAATGAATAAATTAATTCATAAAAAGATGAATAAATATCCTATTAAGCAGTAAAATTAATGAAAACATAACGACAATGTACTTTGAAATTTACCGTCCAACATGTTTTAATGTAATGCCCAATGTAACGTGCTCATAAGTTGAGAAACTATAAAATAAATAAATACTTTAAATAAATTAATTAATTAAAATCATCCAATCTGTTTAACTTAATGCCAAATAAAATGTGCTCAACTAAACTATATATATATATATATATATATATATATATATATATATATATATATACACACACAATAACATATATATATTATTGTGTGTGTATATATGTATATATGTGTATGTGTGTATATATATATATATATATATATATACATACATATATATATATATATATATATATATATATATATATATATATATATACATATATATATATATATATATATATATATATATATATATATATATATACATATACATATATATATATATATATATATATATATATATAATCATGTGCTGAAGTAAAAATAAATAAATATGAAATGAAAATAAGACTGAGAAATTAGTATTAAAAACTTAAAAAAAAATTATAAATAAATAAATAAACTCTCACCATTCTGCTTCATTGAATGAATTCATGGTCATCTCTATGCCCAGATCACCCTCAAACTTGTTTTATTTAATGCCAAATGCAAAATTTTCCAGAGAAAATATGTCTTTAAATATAATCATCAATACAAATCACAGGCTGAAATGTGAAACATTAGAATTAGCATATTTAAATATCCACCCATCTGTTTTATTTAATGACTGGATTATTATTTCTAAGCCCAACATTGACTCTCCCAGAAACAAAGGCGTCTTTACGTACAGCAAATGAACAGAAATAAGAACATGTACGAGTGTTTTAATGACGCTGAGCGATGTACAGATGATCAGATTAGAAGGTCTGCAGAGCTCTAATCGTCTCTGAACCAAAGAGAGAAAAACAAAGAAGAAATGAAAAAAGAAAAACAAGAAGAAAAAAAAAAGGGGGGCTCATTGTGACAATTATCCCCAGAAGCTTCGCGAGGCGCCGTGTGTCTGTTTTACTCGTGTGATCCTCTCCGCCTAATTAAATGAGGTGAAACAGCTTTGCGTTGCAGTTTTACGGATTTCAATTTTGTCAGCAAGTTTCCAAAGGCGCCCATCTGAATTTCAAATGATAAATGTAAATATGAACCCTACTCTTAGAGAAGCAATTACATTAAAGCCCACATTATGGAAATAAAGACAAAAACCTACAAAACATAATTTAATTTTCTGCGTTTAGTTCCTCACAGGGATACGGAGAGGAGAACAGTGGATTTAATTTGGTAATTTTTAAGTGCTTAGTCTTCGCAGAAAGCCAAATTAAGTCAAGCATAAGTGAAATATTTACATAGTAGCAATCCCATAAAATGGCTTTCTCTCTCTTATTATGTCTGAATGAAACATCCCCATGCATTTAAACTGGATATCCAGCACAAGCAGGGACGGATCGCGATAAAGCTGAGAAAACATTCATGCCGTGTGGTGGAGGACGGAGACACGGACCAAAGTTCAAGAGCGTTAGCAGTGGCGGAGGAATGTAAACTATATTGCTCGTCTGGCTTCACACACATATGAACTTTTTGGATGAGAAGGCCTGGCTCACAGTCTCCACTCTAATTCATCCAATGTTGGGAGCGTGAAATTGTCCAAAATCTCTTGGTGCTGAAGCTTTAAGAGTTCCTTTCACTGGAACTAAGGGGCCGAGCCCAACTCCTGAAAAACGCCCCCACACCATGATCCCCCCTCCACCAAAGTTTACACTCGGCACAATGCAGTCAGACAAGTACCGTCTCCTGGCAACCGCCAAACCCAGACTCGTCCATCAGATTTCCAGATGGAGAAGCGTGATTGGTCACTCCAGAGAACTCGTCTCCACTGCTCTAGAGTCCAGTGGCGGCGCTTTACACCACTGCATTCCACGCTTTGCATTGCGCTTGGTGATGTAAGGCTTGGATGCAGCTGCTCGGCCATGGAAACCCATTCCATGAAGCTCTCTATGCTGTTCTTGAGCTGATCTGAAGGCCACATGAAGTTTGGAGGTCTGTAGTGATGGACTCTGCAGAAAGTCGGTGACCTCTGCGCACTATGCCCCTCAGTATCCGCTGACCGCTCTGTCATTTTACATGGCCGACCATTTGGTGGCTGAGTTGCTGTCGTTCCCAATTGCTTCCACTTTGTTATAATCCCACTGACAGTGGACTGTGGAATATTTAGCAGTGAGGAAATTTCCCGACTGGACTTGCTGCACAGGTGGCGTCCGATCACGGTACCACGCTGGAACTCACTGAGCTCCTGAGAGTGACCCATTCTTTCACTAATGTCTGTAGAAGCAGTCTGCAGGCCGAGGGGCTCGGCTTTATACACCTGTGGCCATGGAAGTGACTGGAACACCTGAATTCAGTGATGTGGATGGGGGAGTGAAAACTTTTGCCAGTATTGTGTTGCACCACTTCTTTGGGCAGAAAGTGAGTGATGAAGCACACTTATTGTCCATTATTGTTTACGAATAAATAATTTAAGCCTTTTGGCGCATGGATCCGCCATGGTTCTGGCTCCAATGCCACTGACATTAGCAGACGTATGGATTACAGCCTGCAGGAGCATCGAACCCCCTCTGAAGAATCATTATTTCATTGGACAGAGTCGGGGTTATAAATAGGCTCATGAAGTTCTTGGGCGGCCCACTCTTTGTTATCAATCCGTGCCTATTTGTTGTATTGATCAGCCGGTGTGTGGTGGAATGAGGTATCTCCTGCTAGTCTAAAAGGTGGCACACAAAAACAACAATTGGGCCGATTGCGCTCGGGGCATCTGTGGAGGCTTTTAAAGCCAACTGGGCTTTTATCATTGAACATTTCCAACTGGACCGCTAAACGCAGGAACCACATCAATCCTCAAACACTTCACTGAAACAGTTAACGACTCGAGTAGAAACAACAGTATGTACTTAAAAAGATGGTTCTTCGAGGGTTCTTTAGTAAAGTGGTTCTCTATATGGAACCATGACCACTCAAAGAAACCCTTGCATGATTAAAGGGTTCTACACACTGATGGAGAAGAAAGGGTTCTTTGAGAGTTCACAGTTCAGGTCAATGTTCTTATCCTTTTATTTCCTTTATTTTTCTAAAGAGTCCTTGAAGAGCAACCTTTTGGAGAATCGTTCTTCAAAGGTTCTGTAGGTAAGAAATTGGTTCTGTATAGAAACACTACCACTCAAAGAACCCTTTGCATGATAAAAGGGTTCTTTGCCTCATGAAAGAGTTTTTCATACTGATGGAAAATGTGCATGAATGGACTATAGATGTTTCTATATAGAACCTTGTTGAAAAGGGTTCTGTATAACACTCCAAAGGATTATTCTATTCTTCTAAATGTTTTACACTGTGACAATAGCAGTACCACTTTGGGTGCTACATAGAACCATTTTCAACTGGGTTCTCCATCAGTCTGAAGAAGCTTTTTATGATGCGATGACAAGATGATGTCAAACCAAGTGCCATACTAGTCTACAGTAAGTCACGCTGTGCTCTAAAGCACATCTACGCCACCTTAATGAAGATCTGGATATTTGTGATACAATCCGGGCTGTTTGGGTGACTATTGAGTTCTATTGTTTATTAGCCGCATTCGCTTTGCTGCTCCAGTTCTCAAAAGAAGCAACATGGGCCTCCAAAGACGTCTTGGATGATTGACCACATCTGTAGGTAGTGGAAAATTGTTTACATTAGATTTTTCACAAGACTATTCCTGTGATTACAGTACATGGGAATGAGTAAACAGTAGTTACCCCCCCCTTATAATGGTAATCAATCGAATGGAACGGCGCCAGCCTGCAGCATCCTCAAGCTATTTAACGTTTTGATTTTATCAGCGCGTAATTACCATGCAAGTTGTGGGGAAACACTTCATTATGTAACTGCGTCCGGTGCTTCTGTGCAAACTCTGCACTTCCACGGCGTCTTAGACAAAGTGTCTGCTTTGCTGAGCTTGTGTTCTACAATGTACGATGTAATTTACTAAGCTAATGTTTTGTAAACTGGACACAGGAGGGAGCTTCGTCCAAAAGCTGCTTACAATACATTACGGCAGTGCGAGCTGCGCAAGCTTTTACCTTCAACGCGAATAGAGTCATTTGTGCAGTGTTGGAGTGGTGTAGAGGCAGAAAGCACAGATGTGCTCCACAGGGCTCTGTGGAGATCCACAGTCAGCACTTTTCTCCAAAAAAAAAAAAAAGAAAAAAATCTCACGTCCATGAGCCTGCAGACCATACGCATCCATGATGGAGAGTGAGGGAAGGATTGCTGACTACGTGAGTACGTTTGCTTTTGTATGTTTGCAGCACAAACATGTCCTGACTTTATAGGGGAACCTACAAGTACCTACAAAAAGACATACTGGGTGTATTCTCACACATGGGTCAGAAGAAAGTCAGAGATCGCTCTTCATTCAATTTCCTGCCAAAGCAGCTGTTAATTAAGTTATTTTCAGGGTGAGGAAGAGAGGAAGCCTGTCTGTTCAGGACAAAGGGATCTGGACAACTACCAGTATCAGGTCAATCAGGTTCGAGAAGCATTTGTGCGAAGCCCCAGGAGGTCTGTAAGAAGAGCATCTCTGGGAACCCGTGCCCAGTGTCATCCTGGACATTTGTGAAGCTGTGAAATCGGTTATAAAATCTACATCCCTCTGAATTTCTCAAAAAAATCTTGTATTGTTCAACATGAAGCCCATTTGTCTACTGCATAAGAGTTTGTTCTAAGAGCAGCGATATGGGATACATCTATCATGTAAGTACTTACCTATATGTAATACATACATAATCTCATGTCCTAAAAACAATGAAAACAAATGTAGGTGTATGAGGGAGGAATGAAGGATGAGGTATTGAGCAGCATATGGAGGAGAGAAAGCTGAAAAAAAGAGAAGTGCGCATAGAGCAGGGAGGAATTAGAGCAGGTTAGCACAGCAGAGATACTTAGCATGAGGAGAGAGAGCGACTTTGAGGAGCATGGAAGCATAAAATTGCTATTGGCAAAATAATTTCATTCAACTGAAGCAAGAAGTCTTTCCAACTTCAGATATGCGTCTCACAACAATGTGGTCTACAGTTTCTGTGCATTTATCTCAGTGGTCTGCTGTCTGACAGCTTGTGTTGGAACGGCAGAACAAAACCCGATGGCCGTGATTTCACTATTTTGTTCTTTTTTTCCCCCCTTTTCTCTATTTGATCCAATGGATCAGCAAAGCAGCAATGCACTGTGTGGCGAACATTACCAAAGACAGGTCAATAAGACATGCACATGTTTTCTGGAGGTGCTATGGCCTCTTAGCTCTCATGTGTTGTTGGGACTTCTTTGGTGTTTCCCAAAGACTCCAATGCTGGTAGTGTAAACATAATAATTATGATAATACTTTCAAAATGGATCTAGCAAATTTGGCCACAATGTGAAGGAAGTAGTTGAATTTGCAGGTGTATTGAAGAGTATGGTCAGACGGGTCGACCAGCAGTTGCAAAAATCACAGGAAATTCCCATCAGAATTGTGACCGGAAGACAAAACTGACGGTCAGGGATCGCTGGCGGTTTCAACGGCTTGTGAATAAAAATCGCTTCACTTCCAGGTATGAGCTGCTTCTAGAAGCCAACGCAGGTTCTTCACAACCAATTTCTGAGAGAACTCTCCGCAGGGAACTGCACCTTGAACATGTGGAACAGGAGGCCTTCACTCACTTCTGCTCACAGAGTTGCCCGGTTACAAGGTCCAGAGGCTTTTATTGTCATTCCGTCTCTGCACAAGTACACAGTTGAGTGAAATTACGTTCCTCCAGGAACATCATGGAGCAACAAGGAACAGAAGTACAAAGTGTGAACGTGCAGACATCGTGTGCAAACAAGAAATTAAACTAGAAACAATAAATACGACAAATTAAACAGACATTAGACACAGTAAACAGACGGGACAGGGCAGCACCGACACCGCACTCATTCTGGACATGAGGTCGTGGAATAAGATGCAGAGATATTAACCTGCTGTGATCTGAGAGTCACGCAGTCAGATTACAGACAGAAACACAGCAGTTACACAGAAACACAGAGTAAGCAGTGTAAACACAGTGTAGCAGCAATGTGCCAGGTAGTGCAGGTAGAGCATCGAAAGAGTTGTGTGTGTGTGTGTGAGGGGGTTGTGGGCGTTAGCTCAGTCCTTGTGAGTTTAAGAACCCGATTGCTTGAGGAATAAAGCTGTTGCGGAGTCTGGCAGTGGTGGCACGGATGCTCCGGTACCTTCTGCCAGACGGGAACAGTGAGAAAAGTCCATGTGAGGGACGCATAGGGTCGTCCACAATGCTGGTGGCTTTCCGGATACAACATGTGGTGTAGATGTCCATGATGGAGGGGAGAGAGACCCCGATGATCTTCTCAGCTGTCCTCACTATACACCGTAGGGTCTTGCGGTCAGAGGCGGTGCAATTCCCAAACCAAGCGATGATGCAGCTGCTCAGGATGCTCTCCACAGTCCCCCTGTAGAACATGGTGAGGATGGGAGGGGAGGAGATGAGTCTTCTTTAGTCTCCGCAGGAAATAGAGGTGCTGCTGGGCTCTCTTGGCTATGGAGTTGGCGTTGAGGGACCAGGCGAGGTTCTCTGTGATGTGAACTTGGTGCTCTTGACGATTTCCACAGCAGAGCCAGTGATGTTCAGTGGGGGGTGGTCACCTTGCACTCTTCGGAAGTCGACAACCATCTCCTTAGTTTTGTCTACATTCAGAGACAGGTTGTTGGCTCTGCAGTGGATAAAGAGGCACAAACACTGGACTGTTCATGACTGGAAACCTGTTGTCTGGTCAGATGAATCTGCCTGCATGTGAACGATGCTTGGTATCATGTTGATCGTTGACCTCAGGAAGCCTCAGTGAGGACCGTGTGCTGGTGTGCTTCAAGCTGGAGCTGCTCACTGATGATCTAGGGGTGTTTTAATTATGGAGAAATGGGTTCTTTGGTTGAGGTGACAGTAAATTTGAACCACAGTGCCGACACTGAGCTGCTGGACAACCAGC